>NW_006435766.1:1231719-1246796 GCF_000325575.1 Pteropus alecto
TGTGACTAGCAAAGATAATTAAAACTTTAAAAAACAACACTGGAAGAATTTGGTTTTTAGACATCAAAACTTACCAGATAAATTCTTAGTCTTCATATAAAGACAAGGTTTCTCTAACAGAGATGTAACAACTTTGCATAGCTGTTCTTCCCAAGACAGGAAGCCATTATTCATAGACTGGTAAACAATTCTGATTTCATGAACTGTAGGTGGCTACCATGCAGGAGTAAACTAAGCGATTTTAAAAACTTATAAACCTAAAATAGGTCCTTGACATTTATGAAAGGATAAGTCCTCAAACCTAATAAATGTAAATTCGAAACAATACTATAGCATATATTTCTGTCATGAAGTGAAGTCAGGTATAATGGAAAATTTTAATTTGCCTCTTTACATCCTCTGACTTACTGCCTATGAATGAAGAAAAGAACTCATGAGTGGCCTTGAAAGCCTACTCATAAGCTGCACTAGTCACTGCCACACATCTGTGCCTCAGCCACATATTAAGCCGTGAAGTTGTAATACTTCAGAATCTATAGCAAATATTCATAACTTTTTATGAATATTTGGTCAGGGACTGCCGCATGAATATTCTACATCAACGTTAGACAAACTCCAACACACAGCCTATTACGTAGTTAAAGTTTCTTAGAATAATTTATCTTAGTCATCATTAAAATGGAGGGAAACATATTTTGGGATAAGGGCTAGGAAGCTATACCAACAACACATGTAGAAGGATTCATTTACATTACCTGTTCTTGCTTCTCCAGCCACTTGTCCACCATCGGGTGACTGGCACTCAGAGATGAGCGAGCATTATCTCTCTGAAACTGGTTTGACCAGTTACTGGTATCCCGTGGAAGACTTCTGTAGTTTTCATCTTTCTATTCAAAAAGAAACAAAAAGTTGTCTTGTAAAAAAACAAACAAACAAACAAACAGACCTTGCAAATTAATGATGCACCTGGTTTGTCAAAAGTAGCAGAAAAATGATCCTACATATTTAAATTATTTTGATAAGCTTATACGAAATAGCTGATTAAGGACATTTCATCCAAATTAGACCTCAGAAATGGAGTCATATGCCAAGGATGAGGGAGTCTAATGGCTATAGCATGGAAGGCAGCCACACATGTATGTGCACAGAGATGAAAGATACCTACACTCCCTCCCAAATCAACCTCCCAGGCCAAGTATATGGAAAAGAAAACAAAAAGTATTTCTACATAAGATATTTACTATCCCTCAAACATGGCATTTTCTCTTTTCTTCTTCTTTTCAATCTTATAATAATATTGTGAGATGTTTTCTGAAATTTACCAAAAATGTGTAAAACATGGACGACTAATGAATTTCCTTATTTAGATCTTTGTAGTTTATGGCTTTAGGCAAGACAGTTAAGACCCTCTGGGATGTTCTGCTGCATACTTCACAGGCTAGTTGTAAGCATTAATTCAAATATCAAGGAAAAAAATAGTTTATACCAGTACATGGTACATAACAGACACAATTGTTCATCCCAACATGTTTATGACAAGTGATAGCTTTACATAAAAATGTAGTTAGTTAACAAATATTTATTTACTACATCCCAGAACAACCAAATGCTATTGGATGTTTCTTTTAAATAGTAACTTATAAAACTGTGCTTTGGCTTTTGGGCTGTAAAACTTAATTTCAATGTTCTGAAAAGAAATGACAAGGCTAGGCACTCAAAGGTAGTGAACTCAAACATTTCAGTTCAATAACTAAATCTAAATATCTCCTACGAGAACAAATTTAAAATGTTAACCTATGTCGACCCACTCGCATCAGCGTCCCTTTGAGAGAAGGGACTCGCATCACTTTGAGAGAAGCACCAAAATATCCTCCTTCAGAACTCTCTGTTAGGGTAGTCTGGCTGTGCATATTATATACATGATTGGTTCTAATTCTCCATTACTTAAACTATAAGCAGCCAATATAAACACAGAAACAAAAAAGTGTAATGTAATAGGTTTGCGGTGTATACAACTTAGCAATAGACCAGGATGTTGTTTTTTGTTCCTTCATGAGTTCCATCAGATAATAAAACTTAAAAATGAATTGATAGTCTTGAACCTATGCCAACATTGTGACATGTGGGGAAAAAAATGTTTTAATCTATAAATATTTACCAGTATGAATTTTAGCATAAAACTTCATAAGTTTTTTTAATTATCCTATAAAAAATAAATTTTAAAAATCAATATTAGCATTAAACATTAGCAGCAAGTACTTTTTACTAAAAAAAACCTGTACATTTCTGGTTAGTACAGCTCAAGAAAGCTGTAATGGAGCATAACGACAAATGCAAGAGAAAAGCTGGTAAGATTCGGATGCTGCTCCAGGCCCAGAGATTAGGGACTGACCTTGCGTATAAAAACATGGAAATGGTAAAATAAGCAAAGGACGTAGACAAAATCTAAAGAATGAAGGAAATGAAGAAACTAAAGTTGAGTGTATCTCCAAATACTAAGAGCCCCTCCTTAAAACGTGAGCATAATTCAGAACAAAGAAAACCTATCTGTTTCACGATAGTCCATAAACTTACTGAAAAGAAATTCAAATAAGTCATAAAGAGTAAATTTATTAATAATAGACCCTTAAATGTCCACGAAAAGAAGGATTGGAAGTATGGGGAAACACAAGTATAATTTTTATGTCAAGGATCTTGAGACTAACAACCATTGGCAAGGGACCTGATTTTTCCATTCATTTTCGACCTCTAAGGCAATTATTACACCAATTCTTTGCTTTGAAAATGAATAATTAAACAAAAACTATTAAATACCTATTCTGTTTTTCAATAGAAATGTATTTCAGGGAAGCCAACAGTGCCAGTAGATGAGGGAAAGCTTGTCCTTTCAGAAAAATGCCAAATAGGCAAAGTAGATTAATAATTACAAAAATCACCATTTTTAACTCCTAATGAAAAAATTCACTCAGACAAAAATAATCAGTGGATACTAAGACTGTTAAGTAAAAAGTTGATAATGAACTAGATGTATGCACAGTGACCTAATACCATTTGCAAAGGGAAAAATATATCTTTAAAATGAAGAATCCAGATGCCACCAAATTCTCACTTTTCTTGGTTTCAAGAATCCAGGATGCTACCTGTACTTCCTTTGATTCCTGTGAATCTCTGACATTATTCCTCTTCCCTGAAATGGCTCTCGTGGACTCAATCTACGGACTGCTTATTACTCAAAAAGTGTACAATTTCAAAGCCTCCTCCTGGACAACTTCTAGGCAAAGATCACCAATATTAAACTTTTTTCCTAAATTCATGATCTAAATTTCCAACAGGATGTCCCAAAGATACCACAAAATCAATAGACCCAAAGTGAAACTCACATATCAATTCTGGCACCCTTCTGAAAGATAGTCATAATCCTCTTCATCTCTTTCCTCCCTCTCTAAACCCCACAGGTGCTAGGTCTTGGCAATCCACAGTTCTTTACCAAGATTTTACACTCTACCCATCACTCTAGCTCATGATCAACTTGTCTCTCATCTGAACCACAGCAGCCTCTAACTGGATGCTGGCTCAGCCTTATCCTCTCCAACAATGTTCTATGCCACTTCCTACAGAGGATTTTTCTAAAATGTATGTCAGGTCACATCATACCTGGGACACGCACTGGAAGTCACTAGAGGAACCTGCAGACAAATGTGTGCTTGGTGTGCCACAAGCCTCTTCACCTCCACTCATGATCTTTCTGGGTCTCGACTCCCAATGACCTTTTTCCTGCAAAAATACCTACCATTCTTCAACACCCAGTTCAACGGCTACTTTCTCTAAGAAGCATTCCCTGATTCATAATAAAATTACTAATGTCATGTTTTTGTTACCATTATATTCTAATTTTACTACTAATTATAGTTCTAACTTATAATTTAGTTCACTTTTTAATTGCTAGTTCCACTATGACAATAAAACCTAGGCAGATCGGCTTTTACCTTTAAACTCAAGCACTTAGCTCAGTGGCCTATACCTATTGTTGTTTCTTATTTTCACATGGTTTCAGAATATCAACACTTTTAAAAGAATACTTCTACAAGTTGTTTTAAAAGTTGATAAGGGAATGCTTTAAAAGGTATCAAGATAAATTTCAGTGAAAATGTATTCTTACTGAAATGTAATAATTGTACTTTTAGATTTATACTAAAAGATGTATGTCATTGTTATATGACTATTTCAATTTAATGTCACACCTACTACAGTATACAATGTCTGTGGAAAATGTGATTATTTCCAACTGCACCTTAAAAGTGTGACATTTATCCATTTACATCAACTTTAACATGTAATTCATGTAGCAGGCCACTACAGGGTAATCACATAAATGCAAGGGCTACAGATCAAACTGTCCTTTTGAACTCTACCTAAAAAATTCTACAATTTATATTCTCAGAATCAACTCTAAGAAGTTAGCAGATAAAAATAAAACTGACGTTAACCCCTGAAAACGAAAACGTTTCCTAATTCAACATTGTTATGGAAAAATCAATAACAAATTCACATATTAATTTATTTGTGGTATGTGAAAAGTAAACTACAGTAATCTTTGGTCTCTATCAAGTAAGTGAAAAATTTCTAAAGTATGTAGTTAATCACTATGCAACATATACATTATTTTGTTGATAGTATCATGCAGGTATTACTAGCATTTCAGCCATGATCTTGCTGATTATGTATACAGAGAGTATAGTCCTATAAAGCTGCGATTCTCCATTTATGATGTAAGTGCATCAATAAATAACATAACATGAAATATATTTTCTACTTCACAATATATGCTTGAATATTAGCTGTTTCTAATAGAAATGTAATAGCATATTTTGTTTTCAATTTGGAAACATTTTTTTTTAGTATAAGTGATTTTAAAAATATGATAGTCTTTACTATGTCATGGACCAAATTAGAGTCAACTACAAAAAAATGGCAAAATTTTTAAGTTAAATGTATTTGTAAAACTTGTATTTCATAACCTAAAGAAAGGAAAACAAAACCAACAAACTTTTTGCCTTTAATATTTTGCAACAAGAGCTGTATTTGATAATAAACTGGAGAATGTAATTTTAAATTGATTTCATTCTATAATCAAATTAATGCCTCCAATCTGTATATTGGTAAATTTCAAAGCAAAAACAGCAATCTTTTCATTTAGACTTATAAAAATCTATCAGTAGTACCAATACATAAAACCTTAAAGATTATTAAATTTGCTAATGACAAGAAATAATTTATTACAGTAAAGCCAGTACTTTATCTAAAAGATTCTATAAGAAAAATACCATAAGGAATTACTTTTTTTTTTTTTTAATTATAACTTTAATCCTCTACTTATGAGGCTGCCCTAAACAGCCAGTGAGCTTTGCTGCTGGGTGGGAAACTTTTCCTCTTGCCAGAAAAAAACAGATGTTCCTGCTGTGATCAGGGATTTTTCTTATCATCTTAATGTACTGCCATATCATCAGGTGTCAAAAGCCATCCAGGCTGAGAAATGCATATTAATTCGCTGCTCCCTGGAAGCAGTACCCTGGTTATGGAATAAATCTCTTCCAGACTAGGGAAAGTAACTGTCCTTTCTCCCGCTCTCAGCCCTCCCCAAGCCAATTACAATTCAATAAAGTCACACAGAACCCTCCAATGCCTTGGGATAGACGCTTATTCCTGGCATGCTAAGCCGTGGCTCCAAGGCTTTATCTCTCAGAAACAGCTATTTAGCTGATGGTCAGATTTCTTGGCAGCTCACACCACTATGTTGCAGAAATATGGGAATATGTCTTGAATATTACAGAAGTAATGGATATTTCTATATTAGCATAGGAAACGTGGCTATATTTTCGCTGTTTTGATGCAAAAATTCCACTTTTAAAAAATCATTAGGAATTGTGTCATATTTTGAAATACTACTCAATGCACATAAATTTCACTTTTGCACCATCTGCGCATCCTATATTTTCAAATATTCCCATGTGGTTTTCAGATTTTAAATTTACAATAGTTTTCAACTCTACAGTTGTGGTCAAAGAGAAGATCCAGTTTTCTGCATTATCATTTCCCAAAGAAAGGACACACAAAAACAAAGGAAACATTCTCAGGATGTCCAACCTGAAATTATGAAACTAAAGTGAACACAGTAACTATGGCTTAGGATAATTTTTTTTAATTACATGAAGTTTACTAAAATCATCAGTAATCATATTTTTGATTCAATGTAGCAGACCCATTCCCCTTTCTGAAGCTAGAGCTTATTCGGGGGGCCTCCTGATGGCTATTCCAGAGCATGACTTTGGAAGCAATGCCAAGGCTAAAGCGTAGAAGATAACAACCATAAAATGGTCTGTAGATAGGATGTTTTCAATGTAATTTCCTGATTTTTAAATCATCCTCTAGATAATAAATGGGGGTGGGGTAAGTGAGATGCAGGGGCCATAAACCGACTCACACAAAACAACATAGGTTCGATAACCAACTTATAAACAACGACAGAAAGTTTGACAGTTCCTATCTGTAGAAAGCAATGCCTAATGCCGCTCTGAGGTCGACCTGTGGAAACGTCTTGGCCTTTATAAGTTGACCAACCCTTTTCCGTATCAGATCCCTCTATGTTCAGAGCCTGATGCAGATCCATGTTCCAGGGTTTATTTTTCGTATCTGATAGTAAGAATGTTAAGGTACTGCCAGTTGTAGGTTATGAGATAAAACTAAAATGTTATGCTTCTAGTTTTGTCAACATTACAACCTGAAGGATTTGCTGTGTGACAGCAAACTTATTTGCAAAACTAATCATAATTCTCAAATGTGTACTTATATATTAAAGAGAATTTCATGAATTTTTTTTTTCTGGCATATTGAGCATCCTTGAGTTTCCTACTGATCTAAATATAATTCTGTGTTCAAGAAGCTATTGAGCATATATCACAAAGACTGGAAAAGATGTGAGTTCAGATTTTTAGTTCAGATTTTTCAGGCCAGAATGAGTTTTAAGAACTATGTACCCTTAACATTTCAAAGGGAGAAAAAAAAAACTAATAAAATTTGATATACATGCTAGGAGACTTTATTTTGTATATTACTAAAATGGAAATTTGCTTAGGCAAATTACTAATTCCTGTTCAAAACCTAAACTCACTTTATAAAGATTAAAATAAAGATTTAAAAATAAAATATTTATTACTTCTGCAATTTGAGCTACAGAGGTACTATTTATTTGGCATCTAAAATCTCAAGATTTTGACTCTTTTCATTTAAAAATTTTAAAGTTACAATGTCAGTGTAATCCCATGTCTCTCATTACAAATTCTTTCACACTTTATAGACTATATGTCTATTACTAATGAATATAGTCATATATATATATAATTTTATTTCGACAAAAATGTATGGATGTCCAAATTTCCTCTTTGTCTTGTCACAATTCTGCTCAGAAGTAGAAACAAATTTATAAACACATACTCTTTTCTTTGTCTCTTCCCTTCTCATTAATAATGGTTAAGAATGTGGAAGAAAGCAAACACCAAGAAGGAAAACGAGGTGTGTACATGTTTCAGTGTTTATGCTCATTTACAGTAGATAAAGTCGAGCAAAGCCATTACATAATCATGAATCACAAATTATATTTACATAAGAGATGGTTGGTTCGTTAATAAATACTACAGTCTTGGGAATAATCATGAGTGAGATGTTTGTTTTAAAATTGTTTTAAATTCCAATGATCTCTTATCAGATATAACTGAGATAATCTCCTTTATCCTAAGAAAACAAGCAAAAGATGGTGAGGAAAAGGTAGATGGCAAGGAAAATTTAATTTTTTTTTCAAATTACAAAAATGTTATCACCATCTGGATTCTGAGAGATGAAGGAACAGAGCGGAAAGGGAAGCAGCATAACAGCAGCTCCCATTACGTTTCTTGCACAGAACTTAATAAAAACCAACATGACCACTTAAACATCTACAGCCGTAAGTGTCAGGAATAGAGAAAACGGGCCACCATTATGGATCCCACTTCTTCAACCAAGGGCAAAGGTATGAGAAAAAAAAACAAAATATAAATATTTCAGATCAGATTTCATTTTGAAGAGCTGGCTAATTTTCTAAAATTATAATAAAGATAAAGAGCAACATTTGACTAATGCTGCTTGACTTTGAAAAACAAATTTAAATCTGCAACAATTTTAAAATATTTTAGAAAGTGATACATATTTCTTATTTCGAAGGCAACAAACACCCACTTATATTTCATTTTCTTTCAAAAACACATAACTCTATATGCTTATATCTCAAAACTAAAATTGTAAATAACAATAGCATTTTGGATTGGGAGCATTTGCATAATATCAAGAAAAGAAGGGAACAAATGCTAAAGATGATAGATTGTAAAATATTACAGTAGTTGACTAATTCCAAAATATTTACTATAGTCTTATACATTATCTAAATATGCAACATATATCTTTTATTTTATCTAAATATTTTCACCTTAATTTTAAAGCTATACACACACACACACATGCACCCACACACATAAAGTATGAAAATTTGAAAGTCAAGGAACTTGCACCATATATAACTACCCTGCCAATATAAATATTAGCATTTCCGTCTTACACTTTTCAGTCTACAGTGATAACCTCAATGAACTGGGTGGATGAGCAGAACAACTGGCTGGTTCCTATGAAGGACCTAGGTAGTCTACATTTTATCTTTCTTAAAGTCCTCCCCTTAACTGTGAAATTGCCTCCTCAGGTAAACCATCTCCACAGATACATTTTTGAAAATGTTTGTTTTCACTTATCATAATCTTATCCTACTTACTGCTTCTCATACAATAACTTTTCTGGAGAATTCCATCTCCACTCAGGAAACATTTAGTGTAAAGAAATCAATGGCTCAAACTTCTAAAGAATGAAGTCCTCTTTTCAACCCCGTCAGCAGAAAAAGCATGTTCTCTGAGCAGAATATTAATTATCAAGGAAACTGTTTTTGTCCCCAAACTATAAGTGAAAACCATGATTTTTAAAAATGTCATTCTGGGAAATTTTTGAGTAATTCCTGTTGAAACCCCTACTTCCTCAAAAAAAAAAAGAAAAGAAAAGAAAAGAAAGAAAAAACCACTGACTTAACAATCTGAATAAAGTGGAAACAAAACAGTTGTTGCACTGGGACGTCGCAGCAGAAATTAAGACAAAAATGGGAGCACCCAACTATGAGAATGCAGCATGTTTAAAACCGGTAAGCAGTTCTCAGATTAAGGATTGCCATGGGGAAGGGTGCCAACCATAAAGCACTATTTAATAAAATCAGTTGAAGAACTTTTAATATAACTTATTTCCAAAGAGAAAAGTACATTTCAGAGAATGACCAGGTGTGTCAGAAGGCTCACAGAGACCTATACTTGATTTCTGGTTCCATGCGATCAATTATCTGTGCATTAACTGCCATCTCTGATTTTTTGGCACAAAATGTGGGTTATATAACCTGCCCTGTAAAGCAGAGTTTTTTTAAAAAACTACTCACTTTGGAAAAAGTTTGGATTTACAGAAAAGTTGGGAAGATAGTGTATAGGACCCCTACTTTTCACCCAACTCCCTCCAATGTTAACATTTTACGTAACCTTGGTATATTTGTCAACACTAAGAAATCAACACTGGTACAATACTATTAACTAAACTAAAGACTTAGTTGCAATTCATCAGTTAGTGTTTTTTAACTCATGTCCTTGTTTCTTGCCAGGAGCCCAAAATGCATTCAGTTACCATATCTCCTTAGTCTCTTCTGCTCTGAGACAGTTTCTCAGTCTTTCCTGTTTTGTTTTTTGGGGTTTTGTTTGTTTGTTTGTTTGTTTGAATGACATGACATTCTTGAAGAACAGTGATCAGATATTTTGTAGAATGTCTCTCAATTTTGCTTTGTCTGAAGATTCCTCATGATTACACTGGAGTTATGACTTTGAGAAAAAATTCCACTGAGGTGAAGTACCCATCTCATCACACCATGACATCAACATATCACTAATAATATTAACACTGATCACTTGGTTAAGGTAAATCTACCACTTCTCCACTTATAGTTATGATTTTTCACATCCAATCCTCTATCCTTCAGAAAAAAATTACTAGGTGTAGCCAATCCTCAAGAGGAGGAGAAAAGCATCTTCTGAAGAAGGAATTATTGCATATATTATTTGAAATTCTTCTTTAAGGAAATTTGTCTCTTTCCCATTTATT
Organism: Pteropus alecto; assembly: GCF_000325575.1. Lineage (NCBI taxonomy): Eukaryota > Metazoa > Chordata > Mammalia > Chiroptera > Pteropodidae > Pteropus > Pteropus alecto. Next base: position 1,241,983 of record NW_006435766.1, read on the forward strand.
TTTTATTCAATCATTTATTAATATCAGTGTAATCTCATGGATATTTATATTGGTTTTGGGGTTATAATCCAATTATATCATTATTTACTTCCCTGTTATAAAGCAATGCATATAAATACCAAAAGTCAAGTATATAATTTCTCAATAGCGATAACAAAAATATTGATCATGAGTATTAAAGAGACAAACACAAAAAAATTCCCCCCAAAGGGGACAGAAATGAAGATGAGTTCACATAATCAGATTATTAGTGAAATTAATGAAGCTAGCATATTTCTACTTAAGACTAAGATGTTATATAGACTTGGTGAGGTTTTTAAAAATTATGCCAGTTCTAATCATAAACAAATGCTCATTATTCTTATATTCATATTTTAATTGCCTAACAAAAAGTTTTAGAGAGAAAATTATATGGTTATCATGTAATATTTTACAGTTTCAAATATTCAGCTAAATAAACATCGAGCAATAAATGAAGTCTGTAAATTTGTTGGGAAGTGAGTGGCATATTTGTTAAGAGTACAAAATTTGAAACTGAACAATCTAGGTTCGTATCATCATATCATAACTTTATTATTTTACAACTGGTTTAACTATTAGGTGAGTTATTTAAACTCTTTAAGGCTTTACTTCCTCATCAATATAATGGGAATGGCAACAATATGTACTCTTCACAGGATGAGTAAATGAGACAGAACATGTAACACAATGTAACACATCAAGCACAATGTCTGGCAAGAAGCAAGTGCTCAAAACAACTTGGCATCATTGCATGGAAATATCAAAACTTCTAAAACAGATACAGTTTAGAGATGGGATAGATGGAAACCATTTCTATACCCACACTGTAAAAAACCTAGATTGAAATGCAATTCTCTAAAGGCAGCTCAGAACATGACGGCACCTAAAAAAAATGCAAATTAAATTGTCAGAGCAGCCAGCATGGTATATAACCGGTGCTCTAGTCCCAAGCAATCCCGTTTTATAATTTTCTTGTTAATGATACAACATGAAGTGACTAGATCTAACTTCAAGACTCAAAGTAAGTAGGTTTATAAGCTAAAGTATCAAAAATTAAAAATGGAAATCAACTTAAAAAAAGAAATGAGGTGAAAATATTTTTAAAGCTGTGAATTTTTGTTCAGTATAATTGAATCAATGCCAATCAAAAGCTCTCCCTCAAGTCCAGAAAAACAGGTGTAATATTCCTCTATACTACATGTAACTTCTGAGGGTGCTCAATAAGGACTGACATTACTTTTAATTTATAGTTCTGGTATGGTTTATGAACTCTAAAAATATCACATCCACGCTCAAACATTTTTCCCAATAGAACCTTAGGATTTTTTAACTTTGGACACAAATTATAATATTTAAAGCATATGAAGACAGATTATATTCTGAAATATAGCACAAAAACAGATGAGACCAGTTTGTTAACAATTCGGACTAGGTGAGCTTGGCACTTGAAGTTGGCCTACAATAGCAATGATTATAACCACCTCTTACTTAAAGCATAAAACTGCACTGCATTCAAATTAGGATCTTTTAATATGAAAAACAGAAGGGTAAAACTTACAGTTTTGGAGGCTTTCAACAGGTGTCTACCCTGAGAATATAAGTGCTCTTTAAGAAGGACTCCTGGTGGCTAAAGTGGGCTCAAATTTGTTAACAGAGTCTAGCAGCCATTGCAAAATAGGGCTCCTAATGCTCTCTCTGCTTTAGGTAAAAGACACAGACTGGGCTGCCAAATCTCCTGCACCGTGCCTCTGCCTTCTAAGCCAATCTTTATAATGGAGCTCCTGGAATCGTATTTCAACCAATAGGACTGTGACTTTCTCATTCCAGAACTGCACAGCAACATCCTCATTTGCATCTTTATCCACCCATCAGAGAGATTCTATTCCAACCAATCAAGATAGTGCTATTTGAACCAATTAAACAGTACATAATTGGAGTCCTCATTTGCATATTAATGGACCAATCGGGGACTGGGGTCAGGGCACTCTCTATATAAGCTAGCTTTACCTCTGCCTCAAAGAAACGCCTGGTTGCATTTCCTGTTAACAAACTCAGCTGTAACACCTGAGCCTCTTGCTTGAGCAGTTTCTACTGAGCTGTTTCATGTCTGAGCTGGCTCACTGCTAAACAGTTCCACAGTGGAGCTATTTCACAACTGAGCTGTATCACAATTGAGCAGTTTCACTATTAACCTGTTTTCACTGAATGGTCTACCACTTCACCACACCCCAAACTGGGCATTTCTGTTGGTCTTGAATTGGCGACCACAACCTTCAATGGACAGAGGAATGCAAATGTTTCAGCAGAATAGTCTAAGATTTAGGTCTCAGTTGGATCTCCCTTGAAGCTAATGCCCCAGAAAATTAAATACAACTATAAGCTCCCTCATAGACAAAACATGTGGTTTTAAAGAACTATCTTAGCTCATCCTTTTAAGTTTTACATGGTTACTATTACTAGCTGGCAGTTAGTTTGCTCATAAATAACCAAGAGATAAACAACATTTTTTAATAGCTAACTAGTCAAATGTACTAGTTTAAAAATAAAATAATATATTCAAATTTATCTATTTGACTGGCCTTATATATTAGAAAGAAATGAGAAGAAGCAGAGACTAAGAAGCCAAAAAGTAGAGAGGGGATGAGGAAGCAAAGAAGTAGGTAAATGCAGAATTTCATTTTAAGATAAATGAATGAATGAGCAAGCAAGCAGATAGTTTAGGGTAGTTTTAAGTACAAGTAAATTTTAATTGCTAATATTTTGGCTGAGTATCAATTGCCAAAGTTTTCTTACTTTCAATAAAACAGGGAGTAGTAAATTTCTGGAGGTTCCTTGTGTGTAAATTAGCACTGATGACCTCATGCATGATACTGAGAATTTGGTGTCTAAACTCTATGTATTCAAATGTACTTTAAACTAAGATGGGGGAAAGGGATGCACAAAGGAACAATAGGCAGAAACATTATTTGTATCATAGCTTCTATCTAGAAAAAGTATTTCCTGTTCTAGTTTTACATTGATAGAATAGTATCAAATATCTCAATGGGTTGTTATAATCCTTTTTATAAAAATCTAAAAAAAAAATTCATTTTGATTTTAATTTGAAAATGATAAATTTGAGCAATCTAAGTGTGAAAAGAAGTGAAATGTCACAAAATCAAATATGGTTCCAGATTCTGTTTTGCTACGATATAAAAATTAGCCTAAAAAGAAAAATATCAAAATAACCATTATACTCTACTTGCCCACTCTTAAAAGGCCTGGACACATTCCCTTTTCATATATACCCAAGTTCTCAAAAAAGGCTGTGTCCCGGAATCAAAAGAGCAGCTTTAAATAAACAAATTTCCTGAAGTGAGCAAAGAAATCTGTGATGTAAGTGTGTTTCATCTTTTAAAAGTTCACAGGTTAATTGTGGTACAGAGCCGAATAGGACCATTAAGCTATATGGTTAAGTCAGTAAATTCTGGAACTCAAGACAGTATCAGTTGCTTGTCTTCCTCATCCTCTCTCTCATCCCCTAGCTCACCCAACTAGAGCTTCCCACAGTGATTTATACACCACTTTGTTATTCATGAACTATGGAAAATAATTAACTAGCTTTTAAAAAATGTTCATTTCCTTGGTCAAATAAGTCTACTTCAGAAATTTATTCTAAGAAAACAATCAAAGATGACAACATAAATTAGGATCTATATAAGGATCTTATCTGACAGGTACTTCTAAAGGTTACTTATAATAGCAAAAAAAAAAAGTTGGTAAAGTATAAATGTCAAGCAACAGAAAAATCACCAAATAAAGTGACCAGCAGGTACACCCCAAATATCAGTACATAATAGATCATTATGCAAGCTATCACTATTCATAACACAGAAAAATGCTTTTAATATAGCATAAATTAGGGGGAAAAATGCAGAAATTAAACTATATGTCAGATGATTTCCCATTGGTAACAAGGACAGCCACCAACTATACAGTTATACCCCATAGAAATCCTAAATACACCAAACTGCCAATAGTGCTTATCTTCAAGATTCCAAGTTACTTGTCTACTTCTTTATACTTTTCATTATTTATAAAGGCAAAGAGTAAATATTCTCATTACCAGAAAAAAATTGTTTTAGGAATCTTAAAATATACCACCAGAAATGTTTATAAAAATAATTTTCTAAAGCTAGACGGTCTCAAAGCTCTTTTAATGGATGTTAGGAGAGACAACAAAGACATAACTAAATAGCATCTCTTTAAACAGTTTGCATATGTCAGGGATATTGAGAAGATACCAAATATGCCAACCAACTAAATCAAACAGAAATCATAAGCCCAGGGGGTCAAAAACATTCCAAGGTTTCTCTTAGGGGAGAGGGTGGGGGTGCGGTTTGCTAGCCATGCCAATATAGTATGTTCTTTTACCACTCTCTTCCCCTTTCCCTAATCAAGTATGAAACTTTCTTGGAAACTAGTCAAGATACAGTTTTTATGCTAAAACTACCTAAGTTCATTTTTGTTGTGGCGGGAGGACAAATTTAACTTAGAAAAGCAATATCTCTCATTATCTGGGGGAAAGAAACAGTGGCTTATAACTACTGCATAATGAAATAGAACACAGACTTTATCCTTGAAACTTCACGGTAGGCTGATGCTGATAAGTGCCTCATTACATCGTTCTTGATGGAATGAATCAAACACTATTCACGTACTAGTTGGACTCTGTATTTGCAAGGATACTAACTTAATAAGGATGACTAAAGAGGTGACAAAATGATTTAAGTATTCACACTGATTGAAATACT
>NW_006435766.1:1246848-1251859 GCF_000325575.1 Pteropus alecto
TCTTCTAGCAAGATACTTTCTAAAGTGCAAACAAAATGTTCTCTGAGTTGAAAAAGGCCTTGAGCCACAAAATGCTGGAAAACAGAAATGAGTAAATGTTCCAAAGAAGACTGAAAAAAAGCCAAGACTCTCTTCCCCTTTACATCTCATGTTCAAATAAAAGTCTAAAAAATTTTAAGAAATCCAGAAGCCCATAATTCTTGTTCTCACCAAGCTCGCATCTGGCTTAGAAGCATCAAAATCTACTGACATTGTCCTCTAAACTTAACAGTGGAATGAGATATTATCACTACCGTAACTTAGAAGGGTGCGGCTGTCATCTGAGGTTGTGAACCATAGGAGAAAGTTCAACATGGTAGTGTTCTAATATACCAGAATGAAACCTTCCTGCTAAGAAATGAGATTTTAATTCGTTGGTTGCATTATTCTAAAACTGTTTTGCTTATTCAACTTGGAAGAATAGAAATCACTATACTATGTACATGAGTTACAAAAGAATGTCAACTTATCCTAAACAATAGAGATCGATGGATCACAAGACTATGAACCAACCTTTAACTCACTTATTTCCATGTTTTTATACAGAAATCCCAAACCACTAGGCACTGATAAGGATTTATAACATCCTGAAATTGTCTATTATGGTAAGCACCAACAGACTCAAGAGAAATAAATTTAATATTGACTGGCACACATGTTAACTTCCAAGCATCCTCTCTGAATATTGAAAAAAAATGGGAAGTCTAGCCACAGTAATCAGACAAGGAAAAAAATAAGGCATCCAAATCAGAAAAGAAAAAGTAAAACTCTCATTATTTGCAGATGACATGATATGATATATAGAAAACCCTAAAGACTCCACCAAAAAAACTAGTAAAACTAATAAATAAATTGAGTAAAATTTCAGGATACAGAATCAATATATAGAAATCTATACATCAATAATGACCAACCAGAGGAGAAATTAAGAAAACAATCCCATGTACAACTCCATCAAAAAAACATACATATCTAGGAATAAATTTAACCAAAGAGGTTAAAGTCCTATACTCTGAAAACTTTAAGACACTGAAGAAAGAAATTGAAGGAGATACAGATAAATGGAAGGATATACCTTGCTCGTGGATTGGAAAAATCAACACTGTTAAAATATCCTTACTACCTAAGATTCAAAGAAATCCCTATTAAAATACCAATGGCATTCATCTCAGAATTAGAACTAATCCTAAAATTTATATGGAACCAAAAAACCCTAAATAGCCAAAGAAATCTTAAGAGCAAAGTAGGAGGAATCACGCTCTGTAATATTAAACTAGAATAATCAAAACAGCATGGTCTGGCATTACAACAGATACATACATTAATGGAACAGAACAGAAAGCCCAAAAATAAATCCTCGCTTATATTTTAATCTACAATGAAGGAGGCAAGGATATACAATGAGATAAAGACAGTCTCTTCAATAAGTGGTGTCGGAAAAACTGAACAGATATATGGGGAAAAAAAATGAAATTGTACTTTCTTACACCATACACAAAAATAAAATCAAAATGTTGTAAAGACTTAAATGTCAGACCTAAAACCATAAAATTCCTTGAAGAAAACGTAGGCAGTAAACTCTTTGACATTAGTCATAGCAATATATTTTTGGCTAGGTCTCCTCAGCCAAGAACAATGAAAATAAATAAATAAATGAGCCTAAAAATTTTTTGCACAGCAAAGGAAACCCTCAACAAAACAGAAGGACAACCTACTAAATGGGAGAAGATATGTGTCAATGATACATCTTATAAGGGGTCAATATCCAAAATAAGGAACTCATACAACTTAACGCCAGTAAAAACAAACAATCCAATTAAAAAATAGATAGAAAACCTGAAGAGACATTTCTCCCAAGAGGACACAGAGATAGCCAAAAGACGTATGAAAAGATACTCAACATCACTAATCATAAGGAAGATGCAAATTAAAACCACAATGAGATATCACTTCACCTGTCCAAATGGCTATCATCAATAAAACAACAAAGAACAAGTACTGTCCAGAATATGAAGAAAAGGGAACCCTCATTGTACACTGTTGGTGGGATCATAAATTAGAGAAGGAACTATGGAAAACAGTATGAGGAGTCCTCAAAAAAACTAAAAATAAAACTGCCATATGATCCAGCAATTGCACTTCTGGGTATCCAGAGAAAACAAAACCACTAATTCAAAAAGATATGCACTCCTATGTTTATTTCAGCATTCCTACTAATAGCCAAGACGTGGATGGAACTTAGAAGTCCATCGATAGATGAATGGATAAAGAAGATGTGAAATACACGTACATGCACACGTGTGCACACATGCGCACACACACACACACACACATACACACACACTCGAATTTTCAGGAATGGAAAGAACAAAATCTTGCCACTTACAACATGGTTGGACCTAGAGGGTCTTACGGTAAGTGAAATAAGTCAGACAGAAAAACAGCATATGATTTCATTCAAAAGTGGAATCTGAGAAAAACAAACAAATGAATAAAGAAAACAAAACAGAAACAGGCCCAGGGATACAAAGAACAAGCTGATGGTTGTCAAAGGGCAGGGTGGTCAGAGATGGGAAATAAAGTGAAAATGGGCAGGGGATGGGGGGAAAAAACATGGACAATCTTTTCATAACTGAAAATCAGACAGCATTTAATCAGCTATGTACACACTTTCAAAAAGCTCTCAAACTAAAATATAAACAGCTTAAAATTTAGACAACAAATTTAGTAAATTGATATTTGAAAAGTAAAACCAAAGATAATTCAAAAGACAAATTCATTACACATTACCCTTTATGAGTATTGTATGTGAATATGATTTCATCTCAAGATATGAATGTAAATCATGCCTTTCTTACAGAAAAGTATGGGCATTTGGCTACATGAAAAAGCACTTCAGGGAAAAGGCTTGTTGAATAAGTCACCATTTTCAAAACAAATAAAATTATATTCAACTATATCTTCACAGCATTGATACTTAGAATGTGAAAAAAAATGGAAAAAGTATAAATGTCCAACAATAGCAGAATGATAAATAAATTAGTGTAGACTCTATAAGTGGAATATATGCATTCATTAAAAATATTTCCTAATAAAATTCACACTAGGGGAAAGTCCTATGATAGGAACAAAATGTAGAAATTATCAGGATGCAAATATGTAAACTCAGTTTGACTCCCGACTGTGTGTGTGTGTGTGTATGTGCGCGCGCGCGTGCACTACCATTGTAATACTGATTGTTGCTGAGTGTGGAAATTATGGATAATTTAATTTTGTTCTATTCTTTAGTCACTCCAATTTTTTTTTTTTTTTTTAACAGATAGATATGTGTTTAAAAAGGTCAGGGTGGTGGATGTGATTCACTGGCAATGAGCATCTCACCCTTCATGCAGCATGCCTCCTGCTGCAGAGGCTGGAAGGCTACAGTCCATTTCCCAGACTCTCCCAGAAAAATACTGATGTCTCTCTCAAGAAGACATCAGTCTCAGGCCGAGTCTAAGTGGATATATCTCTTTAGAATTTCTAGCTTTATATAACTCCTGACATCTAGTTTTAAAAAGTGAGCATACTAGAATGAGTCAGTGAAACTGCTACCATTCAGAACTAAACCTTTTAAGTAATTTAGAAATTGCTGGTACACGATTCTATTGCCAATCATCAAACATACACTTCTACCCGACACAACCTCATGCTCTGGTTATTTCAAAATACAATTTATAAACATAAATATAAAATACACATCACAATTAAAGTGTTTGCTTTCTTTGTATGATAATGTAGAATTTCTTATTGGCATCTAAAATTACCCATAATATGTTTAATTTAAAAAAAATAAAATAAATTATAAAGTTAAAAAAAAAGGATCTGGATGCAAATTACATTCTGACCATTTGGACTCAACAGTCTGAGGTTTTAATGGTGGTTGTGAAATAGGGAATTTTCTTAGGCTGTGGAGATGGAGTTTTCTGAGGCACTTCTGGGTTCAGTTCCCAGCTTCACAGGTGACAAGAGGCAAGGTAAGCAGACTTGGAGACAGAGTGCTAGTGTCCAGTAGGCAGAGGCAGGTAGGAAGACTCCAGGTGCCCACACAGCAGCCCCACCTTATTCCCTTGGCAGGCCACATGGGTAGCACCACAGTGTTCAGAAAGTCCCCGAGGTCCAGCCTAGGGCCTACTCTTCAAGCCCTCTCACTGATTTTCCGAGAAACAAATTCTAGGTATAAGTCCTTTTTTGTTTAAAATAGCTGCTGTGGTTCTGTTTGCTGCAACTCAAACTGACACACACATCCAAGATATTAAATGAGTTAAGAAGGAAACCCCTATTACCTCCATGATTTCTGACTTATTATCCTTCAACTAAGTGAAAACCTTTTGAAAAAGTAATATTTTTTTTTAAATCACCAACTTGACGAGTTTATATATTTGTGAACAGTATGTAAATTAGGTCCATTCTGAACAGAAATGTCACGAGGCCCCCTCGGAAACTGGATTCTGCTTCTTTGGATACTCTACTGCACCAGCAGTTTCTGAGTAAGCCTCATGATGGAAAATATTCCAGTATGATTCCTCATCAAATATATAATGTTTCAGAAGATAGATCTTTACATGTAATCCCCCGATCCAAAAAATCAGAGACTTCAGTATACTATTTTTTCCCTATAGATTCTTCTCACTTTAAACTTACGTAATACATAAATTTCTTTTCTTACTTGAACTAGTGCAAAGAAGAGTTTGTTGAAATGCAAAACCAAGTTAAAAGAAATATTTAAAACAGGTATTTTCATACAGATGAACAAAAATATTAAGCAAATTTCAAGCTACATTAATTTTAATATTAATATGTGATTAATAGTACAGTTCCACATTTCTCAATATGTCCTCTATATATATATACAATATATGCTGTACTAACATCAAAAAATATTTAATTCATTAAACAGAAGTTTACTGAGCATTTATTCTATGGGTTCAGC
>NW_006435766.1:1251888-1264356 GCF_000325575.1 Pteropus alecto
TTAGAGATATAACAGAATGGAATAAGGGTTCTGTAGAAATATATAACAAAAAGCATTAACAAACAATTTGAAAAAACTAGACTAAATAGACTAAAGTGTACTTCTTTACACTAAATAAATTAGGTCATAGTCTAAAATAAATTAAGTCAAAGAAGAAAATATCAATTTCTAGACTAGAAAGTATACTTTCATTTTTGGAGATAAAATTATCAATTGAGTAGTTAAAACTAAATGACCATAGAGTCCACTTTCATCCTTAAAAGTTCATAATGCTATATTTCTTTAATATACCTCATAAGTCAATATGAATATCTGCTTATACATGTGTTAAATACCCCTGTGAGAGCATGCGAAAAGCTAACAAGGGAGTTCCCATGAAGAGAAACAGGGATAGGATAGGAGAAAAGGTAAGGAGGGACTTTATATGAACCTATTACATATCGAAAGTTTTCATTTTTAATAATATTAATATATTCTATTTAAAAATGGAAAGTAAATGCACAGCATATATAGCTTGTCTTTTATCAGAAAATTCAAGGGCAATAAAAAATAGGAAGTTATTTGAACTTTGATGTAAACGTCAGTAAGCACACACACAAAGGGCCGTCATGAAGATACCAAGAAGACACAAAATAGAAATGGTTACCTTCCTATCACAGGCTTTAGGGCTACCGGCAGTGTTCTGCTTGAGGAAGCCCGCTGTTGTAGACCAGCGTGTGGGGTTTTTTCGTGAAGGCTCTTCAGAGGAAAAATTGCTATCACTGACAGAAGTTGAGAGGCCAACTAAAGCTGGGTCACTGCTTCGTCGGACATGAAGAGGCATATCTACAAATACAAAAAAAAGCATTATTTTTTTTTTAAAAAAAGATAACTAATGTCTGAAAACTACATGTTAGGATAAAGGTAGTCAGATCTCAAAGATTAAAAAACAGAAATAACAATTTAAGGTGACAGTGGGTCAGCATTCTAAACAGAAATTCTTTTAGTGCCTTTAAAACACTTCACGGCAAAAGAAATGTGATATGTACGAGAAGACTGTTCTGAGGTAAGACAGCCTGGGCTTGCATTTGTGCTTCACTACATGTTACCTGTGTGGCTCTGGGCGACTTTCCTATCCTCTGTCTCTAATCCATTCGTACACAAATGGCAATAAAATAGTACTTCTTTCATAAGGGTACTGTGAAGACTAAATGAGATAAAATGTTTAAAATAGTGCTGGACACATGGTGTGCACTCAACAGAAGAGTAACAATAATAACCTTTACTGCTATTATTATCCTAATATTTCTAAATAAAATATCATACATATTCTAAAACAAAAATAATCTAAGCCATGAAACAAATTTCATCCATATACAGTGAATTAAAAATACAGAATTTAAACAGTGTTTGGCTATTCTATTAAAGAATTCTGTTGTATAAATATATCTTTTGTTCAATGAAGTGTAATCAGAAAATGGAAAGCACAAATATATTTTGTATCCTTAAGATAACAAAAATCTTGAAAGTAATATGCAGGAAATTTCTGGCATATACTCACGAAATTTCATGGAAGAGTGTTTTAGTAACTACTCATACGAAAGAGGTTTGTTTGCAATTACTATAACAAAATTGATATCAAACTCAAGCTAACATTTGTATCAGTAGAACTAAGAACATTTTGGCAGATACAATCATTGCTACAACAGAGAAGAGACAGAAGAATAAAAGCAAGCCAATGAGTCTGTAACACTGAGAATCAGAACCAAAAGCCCTACTCGACAACTGAGCAAAATCACTCAAAAACATAAAACAAATTATGTTTAGAGTAACCTATTTTCAAAAATTGGGATGCAAGTTAAATATTTATTAAAATCCTCAGGATGGCGTAGAATGTAGAGGCTGTGCACACCTCCTCTAGTGACTACACCAAAATTTAACGAAATTACAAAGCAACTAGTACTCAGAGTTGCCAGGGGTGTGGCTGAGCAAATGCCCTACAACTAGGTCACCTCAAATAACAGGTCATCTCAAAATAGTCAGAAGGGCGGAGACACAAAATGGCCCAGTCCCAATTGAGAATCGGGAGTGCTATCTTGGCTGCAGAGCCACCTTTCCAACCTGAGGAAAAGTGGTCCCAGCCACACACTGGACTCCCCAGCCCAGGGTACCAGTGCCGAGAAAAGAAGTCCCCATAATCAATGGCTGTGAAAACCAGTGGAGATTGAGGCTGAGTGAGACGCAGAGCTGTGAGAAGTGGAGACTTCCTCTTAAAAGGCCCATTCCCGGCCTTACTCTCTGACAGACTTGCTCACTCTGAGCTCCAGCGCCACTGCAGCTGCTCAAAGGGCACCAGGAACATTCAGGGAGGCGCTGAGCTGTCGGGCTTCAGGGCAATGGTTGAAGGAGCAGTTTGCTCCCAGACAGAGGTGCAAGCAGAAGCTTTTTTGTTCCTTTGTTGAGCCCTCCCCATCCCAGCTAGAAGATACAGGCGCCATCGACCTGGATAACACACAGGTCGTTCTGTTCAGGGGGGTTCCCTGAGACTCTGCCTCTCCCAACTTGTGGGCCCATCCAAGCCACTTCTAGTGATTTATTCCATACAAACAATCTGTCTTGGCTCCTACTGCGAACTTTCATAATATCTCTCAAAGGCTCACAAACCCCAAAGAAGCAGCATCTGGCCTTGCCGTGCCCTGTACCTCTTGCTGAGCAGCCCTACACCCTGCACTTTTGGCAGCCAGCCTTGGTTTCTGACTTGGACCCTTGAGGCACCCATAAGCCCAGCATGGGTGGCAGTCATATGTGGATTTCTTGAAGACTCTCACCAAGTGGCCCCAGAGGCACACAGGCTGTGGCTGAACCTGGCCTGCAGCTGGGCCCCTCCCAGGTCTGTGCCAAGCGGCCCCACAGGACACTTACCACATAAAGCCACTCTACAAAGGCCAGGAGACTTAGAGGCCCTACATAATACACAGAAACAGACACAGGGAGACAGCCAAAATGGGGAGACAAAGAAGCATGTTCCACATGAAAGAACAGAACAAAGCTCCAGAAAAAGAATTCACCAAAATGGAGGCATGCACCAGATGCAGAGTTCAAAACACTGGTTATAAGGATGCTCAAGGAACTTAGGGGAAGAGTAGATGAACTCAGTGAGAACTTTAACAAAGATATAAAAAAATAAAATAAAAATGGAAATGGAAAACCTAACAGGGAGCCAGTCAGAAATGAAGAACATGAGATGAAGAGTACATCAGAGAGAATCAATAAAGTAGATTAAATGGAGGATAGAATCAGCAACATAGAGGATGAGGTAGCAGAGAACACTCAATCAGAATAGCAACAAGAAAAAAATAATGCAAAAAAATCAAGATAGTTTAAGAAGCCTCTGGGACAATATCAAGTGTAACAACATTCACATCATAGGAGTACCAAAAAGAGGAGAGAGCAAGGAATTTAAATCATATTTGAAGAAATGACAAATATCTTCCCTATCCTAGTGAGAGAAATAGACATACAAGCCCAGGAAGTTCAGAGATTCTCAAACAAGATGAACCCAAAGAGGCCTCCACCAAGATACATCATAATTAAAATGGCAAAGGTTAAATTCAAAGAGAGGATCTTAAAAGCAGCAAGAGAAAAGCAATTAGTTACATACAAGGGAACACCTATAAGACTGTCAGCCGACTTCTCAACAGAAACTTTACAGGCCAGAAGGGCTTGACACAAAATAGTCAAAGTGATGAAAACCCAGGACCTACAAACCAAGAATACTATACCCAGCAAAGTTATCATTTAGAATCAAAGGACAGACAAAGAGCTTCCCAGACAAGAAAAAGCTAAAGGAGTTCATCACTACCAAACCAGTATTACAGGAAATGTTAGAGGGACTTCTTTAAGAAGAAGAAAAAAATAGGTATCCAAAGTCTAAATAAAGAATGGCAATAACTACATATCTATCAACGAGTACTTGAAATGAAAAAGAGTTAAATTCGCTAATCAAAATGTAGGGTGGCTGAATGGATAAGAAAACAAGAGACTCACTTCAGATTAAAAGATACATAGAGACTAAAAGTTAAGGGATGGAAAAATATATTTCACGATGGACCTAGAGGGTAGTATGCTGAGTGGAGTAAGTCAGATAGAGGAAGACAAATGCCATATGATTGCACGTATATGTGGACTATAAAGAACAAAATAAGCGAACAAACAAAAAAGCAGAAACAAACTTAGAGACAGAGAACATTTTGAAGGTTACCAGGTGGGAGGGGTTGGGGGTGGGAGGGTTGGTGAAAACGGGAAAAAGATTAAGTACAAATTAGTAGTTATAAAATAAACATGAAGATAGAAAGAATAGCATAAGAAATATAGCCAATAACACTGTAATAACTATGTATGATGTCAGAGGGGCACTAGATTTATTGGGGTGATCACATTGTGAGTTATATAGATGTCTAAGCACTGGTTATAAGGATGCTCAAGGAACTATTAATATAGTATTGTATGCCAACTGAACTTTTCAGTTGCAGTTGGCATACAATACTATATTAATTTCGAGTATACAACTCATGTTGTATACTCGAAATTAATATAGTATTGTATGCCAACTGTAACTGAAAAATAAAAATTAAAAAAAAAGTCTCTACAAAACAACTTTAATGGTGTAGTCAACTCGTTTACTCTATGAGAAACATTTCTGGAGCATTGATGCATTGGTCAGTGGTGTAGATGCATATTTCCTTGAGATGCTAAAGACAAACTATTTATATTCATTGAAGGTTATATTTAAATCATCATCAATTCAATAGTCTCAAAGATGTTAAAGCAAAATAGAAATGATCAGAGAAACAGAAGCATATCCTAAAAAAAAAGTGGCATTTAACATCTGCCTCTATATCATAAGGATTTAATAACAATAAGAGCCTGAGTAACATTATCAGAGAAAAAAATATACTGAATATTTAATATTGTTAGTGGTTATCTTAATCTGCTAGGAGAAACACACACATAAAATTACAGAAAAGAAAATTTTCCAATTTTTAAGTGTACGTAGAAACTTATGAGTTTATATAATCTGCGCCAAAAAAAATAAAAATAAAACACACCAAGAACTATATAGTCACTCTCAAAATAAGTTCACAAAAATACACTTCTAACAATCTGTGTGTCTTAATACTACAATGCTCTTACTATGAAAGTTTTTCTCAATTAACACAGTTGTTCCCGGATTCACCAAATTCGAAATGTAAGCATAAAGCAACAAAATAGGGAAGGGGAGAATAACGAAGCAATTATAATACTGCTTCTTAGATATGGGTTCAGTTGCTTTCCAATTATAGGGCTGTTAATTACCTGGTTGTTTAAGGACTCTGTATGCCTCAATCTCTCTCTCTCTGTCGATCTCTGTCTCTCTCTCTCTCTCTCTTCTCCCTCCCTCCCGCCCTCCCTGCATTTATGTGTATAAGTCTAAAAGAAGCAATATTAGTTCACAAAAGATCTTTTAAAAATAATACAAAGGTAATGACCAAAAGTACTACCCATAATAATAAAATAACCACATAAAAGTACACTTCAACCCCAAAATAAATTCAGGGACTATATAATTTCATTGAATTTGTTTGGCTACATAAAACAGCTTTCTCTATTTGTTTTTGAAATTTTTCCCAGGAGAAATAAATTGCATACATGATTCTGATTAGATAAATAATTAAGACCATCACCAACTGATGGGACATGATCACTGTGCTAATCTGTTACTCTGAAACAGAAATAATTAGCATTTTACCTTTATGTAACTGTCAAAATTTGTAGATGCAGAAAAGAAAGGAGATGAGACATTAGGTGGGTTACAGTGGAGACTGTGGACTCTGTGGGTTGTCCCTTCTGGGTAGATGCTGGGGCAGGGCACCAGGCAGCATTTACTACACAAACGCAGACATGCAGAATGCCCCAGGAGATATACTATGAGGCAGCACTTCCTGCGAGCTCTTCACACATTAAATGGTTTGTTTTCACTTTAATAATAACTATAAAAGAAATTAATATAAATATACTTGGATCTATCATTTGTACTACCTTATCAAATACCACCAAGCAATTTCAGGCCCCATATTTACATTTGTGTCCACTGTCAAATTCAGGAAGGTGTCTAAGACTCAATTACCAGATATGGAAAAAGAACAGAATTCAATTTAAAAGGTAAACTATGTGTTCTCAAAAGAATGCCAAATGGCATCATGATAATCTTGAAATCAAGGTTTTCTTACACTCTGATGTGCTGAAACAGCTGAGACATCATGCTGCACACAAGCACCATAAGGTCCAAAAGGCAAGACCTGTGCCACACGGCCTCAGTCTACGTTCATGCTGCCTACAATTCAGTGATTCACACTCAACAATACTTCATTCATTTTCTCTCACACTGATAAGTGTAAATTTACACTTTAATTGGTTTTAATTTCTTCTTGGTTTTATGGTTGCATGAAAATTATAAGGCACTTTTATCTAGTTTTCATACACACAAACACGTACACATGCACGCACACCTGTTTAAGTGATAACATATTAGAACCAATGATTTAACTTAGAGGAATCCGAGTCTTTTTTTTTTAATGGGTCTCTACATTAGTCACAGTGAAGAAACATGTGACTCAACAGACGAGAAAGCTGAAGTCCAGAGAGATGACAAGAGGAGCATGAGGTCTATGTCCTAGCCAGAGCTTCGGGCTCCTCGGTCAGGGCTCAATCATTACCAAGTTCATAATCAAATTATGAAATCACTTCTCTTATTGAATAATTTATTGAAAGCAAATTTTATTTCTAACAACTTACAGATATAAAAGTCAATTTTGTAAAAATTTAATTTCGTTGTTTTCAAAGTAGAATTATATAAACTGAGAAATTATACACTAGTTTTAACTAATAGCATCCTTTGACTTGGGGAAATTAAATAAGTATTACATTAGCAATACATAGAGATTGAAACAACAGGCATTCTAATTTCAGAAATGTTAAAATAAGAGAAATTTTTTAAAAACCTACTGGTGAAATAGAGGAAGTACAATGTATAAGATAAAAAGAATGCCCCAGAGGAGACTAGCCCAATCAGTGCTTCTCAAACATTCAACTCAGGACCCTTACACACTTAAAAATTACTGGGGACCCCAAAGAGCTTTTGTTATGTGAGGTATAAATAGGAATAGTTACTGTATTAGAAATGAACATGAAAAATAAAATGAACATGAAAAAATTTTAAATATTTATTAATTCATTTTTAAGTTAACAATAACAAAACCATTCATTGCATGTTAACTGAAACAACAGAATTATATGAATTCTATTTCACAAAAGAAAGCATATTTAGTGGGAGTAGCACTGTTACATTTGCTTAATAGAAGACATCTGGGTTCTCATCTCTGCTTCTGCATTCAATCTGCTGCAGTATGATAAAATATAAGAAGAAAAAAAGAACTTCACAAATCTTTAGCTAGAAAATAATATTTTAATAAACTTATTAGATAATTGTGAATATTCTTCTTTAATGCCACACCAAAACTTGACAAATGAGAGTTTCTCAAAGGTTAGCTGCAATATGAAATGTAAAACTATTCATTCTTTGTACATTAAAATCTACTTGTCTGTGTCACACTTTGAATGGGTCTTTAACTCACGAAAAATTTTGTAACAGTAGTTATTAGGAATATATCAGTAATTGTTATGCCAATTTTATAAATGTCGATATGTCTCTTTGTGTCAGAAAATCACATATGTGACCATCACTACCAATTTCATCAAAAAAGTCATTAAGTATTGGGAAATTGTCATGCTCGCAGTGGGATATAAGTTTTCCAAAATCTAATTTTCACTAGAAAACTTAAAGTTTATCTTTGGCAACAAATACTGTCAGTCATTTGCCACATAGTGACAGGCTCACTTCATTCATTTTCTAGGAACTGTTCCAGACACCAAACGCTGAATTACCACAGTTTTTTTGGTCCATCTTTCACATAAAAATGGCATTCCATTAAAAAAAAATGGCTAGTACAGCTTACGACTCAAACCATCACATACAAGTTTTCCTTCAGACAACCACCGATCTTCAATAAGTAAAAGTGCTTTATGTCTACCTTCCATTTATCACACAAAATATTAAACTGTGTACTCAAGGGTCAGGATTTAATTAAAATAATCATTTTTGCTGCTTCATCAAGGACAGCAGATAAAAATGGATTTAAAAAAAAAAAAAAAAACTGTGATTGTGTTGGATGAAGAATACATTTGGTGCCACTATCTTGATTTGTGCCAATGGGCCTGCATTTTACCCATCAGTGTCTGAACATCATTGATGCAGATGTCAACACAATGAAAAATACAAAATATATTTTAGTAAACCTATGAAAGAAAGTTTTGCCTGCCCTCTTTCCTTCAAATGGTCTTAGTGACTCCCAAGGACCTGCAGACCACACATGAAGAATCACTAGGCTAGACTTGATATCTTGGCAAGTCAGCTCAACCTCTCCAGGCCTCAGCCCCTAATCCATTAAACCAGAGGCTGCACTAATGGGGTCAGAAGATCTTTTTCATGCTAAAATAAGTGTCATTCCACATAAGTTCATATACTCCCATACCAGTGATCACACATCAAACCTCATCCCAGCAGAACTTACAACAATTTATGAAAAATGTATTTTAAAAAAACATGAAAGCCTTATCAGCAACCATTACCAGGTGCCTCGCAGGGAGTTCAAGCATCACAACAACAAAGAAGGAAAATGCACAAGAGCTATAGGTGATGGTGCAAAAGTAGCCACCAACGGCCTGAGGCCTTGTGACAAGGTTAGCCTGAGTTTAAAGAGATCCCCATAAACATGCCTTATCAACAAAATAATCATGAAACATAACTGCCTGGTACATCTGACAGGTTTCCCACCTTTTACTGTCCTGGTGAAACAAACACTGCATAAAGAATGCAAATCTGTCTTAACCTCAGGGAAATAAAATGTGAATATAGCCTTTTCCTCTATGACTTGTTCATGTTCCTGGGGCATGGCATCTTTCAGCATTACTAATAATCTGATATGTTCTTTCCAGTAATTGAACATAATAGGAGCCTCTCGTTTTAAGGTAATTTGGTCACTATTATTACAATTCCACATCCTCAATTTTAAGAAAATCAATGCATTTAAAAACATGATGATAAAACTTGCTCACCCCATAAACTTCTGATTTATTTAATATACAGATTTTCAAAGTATATCCTCTGAAATATTAAAAATAAAATTCAAAGATGAGGATCTTCAATAATTAAGCTGCTGGCTAAAGCACACAGGCATTGGTGCGAAGCCACTGGGTCCTGACGATGGTGGAGCCTGTTTGATGTGTGCATTCCTTTGAAGAGTGGATAAAACAGCAATAAAACCTCATCACAAGATTTCAAATTCTCTATGGCACTAGTGCACTGTAAATATTGATTTGCTTCTCTAGGTAGGGGTGCCTTTTCAATAAATGAAAAATGGTAAATCTAATAATGAATTAGAGCAAATACTAAAAGGGCAGATAAATACATTTTTAACCGTTAAATATCCCACCCCTACTCCTAATATGCTTTCCCATTACTTCTCTTCTTTCATTCTTCCAGTGATTTCTAAATTATTTAACCACTCAAAGCAATGAATAAACCTTTTCTAAGAAGACAGGCATAAGCCATCAAGGTATTTAATCAAATCTAAAAATAATATGCAGTTACATGTCTTCTATTAGAACTTATGATGCAAACAGCATAATGACTCTTCATGCAAAATGAAGACCGTCTCCTCAATCTTCAGGGCAATTATACATTTCCTAAAGACACATCTCACAGTGAGAAGAACCAAGTTATTAACACATGCCCTGAGATAAAAACCTGTCATTGGGATTGTAAAAGACCTTCTAGTATATGTTGCCTCTTTTAATAAAGGCATTTACCAGCATTTCACTTACTGAGGTAAAATCTTTGGAAAATTTGTGGAAGGCAAGGCAAAAAATAAGTTTTAAAAAACAGCAAATGACTCAAGAGAAGGATACAAAATGAGTTTTATTACCCTGTTATTAACTAATTTTTATATACAAACAATAAATAAAGAATACTACAGTTGGAAGTTGGCTTAGAGATAAACTAAAATATCACATTTACAGATGAGTGCACTGAGGACCACGTAAAGAGTTTAAGGTCTGGGTCACAGGTTACACCACTCCTCTGCGACCCAGCTGTACCTGGAGTGCTTGTTAACCGCCTCCCTGCTCTGTGCAATCTGGATGTGACCACACTGCTGTCTGGGAAGAACTAAAATGTGCCAAATCCACAATATGTTTACACTTCACTAGAGATAACAGGTGATTTCTTGGGAAGGTTGAGTTTAAAACACATTTCTACAGATAACAGGATATCTTCAATGGTTTCACTAAATCTTTAACATTTATAAGGAGGGAAAAACGAGCCAAGGGGAAAATATATATGCAATACTCTAATGTCATATGAATGTTTCCAAAGAAAAACCAGAACTTTTCTAAGGCATATAAAATTTGTAGCACTAGAATTCTGAAACTGAAAATATAACCACCCTGATCAAAAGCCCTCCAAATACTCATTGGAGTACAGGGAAAAGTGGGGAAATCTGAGAAAGATTGGTGAGCTGTAGCAATATTAATACTGTTGTGACAGAAAATCTTACTGAGGGAAACATAAAAGGAATATATCTGTATTATTTCTTACAACTATATGTGATTCTATAATTAATTATAAAAAAAAAAAAAAGCCCTCAAAGAGTTAAACAGAAAATCCCAGGTAAGATCAGCGTCAGTCCTGACGGGATGTTGTCATGCTGGTTCCCGGAACAGTCTTCTCACAATCCAAGCTCAGCCGCCATGCACATCGCGTGCACCTGCAGACCATCTACTCTAACAGCTCCCTCAACACACCGCACAGTAGGACCGTCCACATCTTACCACACGGATAACAGACTGGCCAGCATCTGCCCTCCGTCCCACCCACATCCTTAGCTGTACAGTGTCCTATGCCCTATGCCCTATGGAGTCTCTCAAATTATACCAATTCCTCAAATTCGTCGCCTCCAATATTAGTGTCCCAGTAGCAGTTGGCTGATTTAGAAAGGTATATTTGAGGAAAGCTTAATAGAAGGACTGTTTACAAATATATGGCAAGATGAATTAAGGAAAAGCAGCATGGGATGAGGTCCCACGAGGCCTTTACCACCCAAGGGCAAGGGGGCTGTGGTTTCACTGCAGGGACACAGCTCCCAGTAAACCACCGCCAGGCAAGAAGGGAGCCCAGGAATGAGGCCTGTCTGCTCCCCTCCCACTCTCCATTGGTGCCTTGCGGGTACATCCCCAGGCCTAACCCAGGCAGAAGCCAGGGAGCACAGAGCCTGGCTGATAACAAGTGCAAGGTCAGCCCCGACCACGCGGGCAGAATGGACAGTGAGTCTGAAAGAGCATGGGGAAGCTATGTAGCTCAGGGTGCTAGTGGAACCCTGTGCTTTCTCCCACTGCACTTTGTTTCTACCAGTCATTTAACTGGAGGACAAATGTTTGCTCTATTCATTGTAATCTCAAATATATGCATACACTTATATACTATGCACACATACAACACACATACACACACAGGCTAAACAGAAACTAAAATTTTTAGAAGTTGGTTAAAATACATCATTCAAGAACAAAAAACTCCACAATTGTGAAAGACTCAATTCAGGAGTTCCTTTCTCATTATCTTGAGGATAGAAAAGAGCACTGAAAGTGTGTAAGAAACAGACATCGGAGGTAAAAGCCTCTCGCTTTTACCTCCCCATCTCCTGGAGGAGAGGGCAGTGCCAGGACTGAAGCAGTTCTGTAAACTGATCGCCTGCTTGTAAAAACATGTTTGGCTACTGAATCTTACATATGAAAACTCCGTGCCCCCAAATCCTCGGCTAAGGCTATTTCAATCAAGAAACATTTGATGAGCATCTACTAGACTCTACTATTCTAAAGATTTTTTAAAATAATGACTATGGGGCTAAAGATTCTTTGAGAGTCATTTATTGCTTGCCCCCCAAAAAAATATCCCTCCAAACAAATCTCACTCTGAAAACTCAAAAGAGAACAAATACCCTGCCCAATGACTGACTCAGGACAGATATATATATATTTTTTAATGTTAGTAAAAGAAAGTAAGTGAAGGTAAAGAGTAAAATACAACAAGGTGCCCAGATGACAATAAGCAGAGGTGGATAAAACAAACTATTAGAACGGCTGGTACCAAAGACTGTCTTTGGGAGAATATTGCAGAAAATATTTTGGTTTGTTTCTGTACTTTCAGAAAAACACCTTAAGGAGCAAGGAAGAGAATGAAGTTCAGAACATGAGAATGTAAACTGTAAAAGGAAGGAAGGAAGGAAGGAAGGAAGGAAGGAAGGAAGGAAGGAAGGAAGGAAGGAAGGAAGGAAG
>NW_006435766.1:1264612-1268228 GCF_000325575.1 Pteropus alecto
AGTGTGTGATAGGGGGACTTCTGTGTTATTGTTATTGAATGTTTTTCCTCACAGATGTGTGTTGAGCAGGATATGTGCCACCTGTCTATCTCCATGCAGCCAAGAGCCCAACTAGAGTGCTAAGATCCATGAGGGGAGAGACTCCATCTGTCTTCCTCGAGGAAGACTCAAGGCCCAGAACAGGACCTGGAAGAATAAATACAGTTGATGTGCATTGTCCACCATAGTTACTTTTATAAAGTCACTGTAAACCCTGAATTAGCAAAGACTGCACCACTGCTCCAAGAGGAATTACAATTAGGTTAAAACCTCTGGTCACAACGTTTTCATGAACTGATCAATACAAAACTGTGTTTATACGTGTTTCCGTTTAAAGACACTTTATTTAATAGAGATTGTTGATTCATTAACATCAAACTCATGGCCAACAGGACTATAAAATTCATGCCTAGATGAAACTTATCTAACATGTATATTTTCTCCATAGGGCACATCACAGACTTGCTGTGCTTAAGAGCATGAAACAGCATTTTATGTTCAGGGTTCTTTTTAAACCTTGATATCATCTAAGAAAGCACAAAAATGTAAAAAGCATGGTACCAAATAGACCATGAAAAGGACTTTTTCACTATGAGAGCTGAAACTAGCAGCAGCGTGTCTGTCCCTTGTTCAAACTCAACTATGAATAGGCAGGCACATTGGTGATTCAATGACATTTGTGGGAACCTCCACAAATAGTGAGGTTCAACTGTACCTTCCTCAATAGGTATTTTCTAAATGAATAATTGACTCATAAGTCTTTAAAAAAGAACCACCACTTCCTCTTCCAGGTTCCTCTCTAGATACTGTTCTCTTGTTTTCTTTCCAAATAAGCAACCATTTAGGGAAAAAATTGGCTGCTTCATTGCTCCCTTATTCTTTAACCCATTATTATTTAGCTTTCTTCCCAGTAGCTCACTATCACAGCTTTTGATGAAGAGAACCATAAAACTCCTTCTTTTTATTAACAAATATTTTTGGCACCAGGTCCCTGGGAGATCTCATGTGTGCAACACAGACCTGGCCTCTGCCCTCATGGAGTCTGCGGTGTCATGGAGAAGACAGATGAATTATCCAGTCCTTTACAGTGAGATCATGGTGCTTCAGGAGAAGCACAGAACACTTACCAGAACACTTAGGAGGGACACCTTCTTAGGAGGACCAGCAAAGACTTCATGAGAGAAGGAACAACTAAATTTTCCCTATAGTCCTTCCACACTCATGTGTCTCCTCTTAAAAAGCCTATGCCCACACCTGCATGGGCAAGGGGCTCCTCCTACGGCCTGCCTGTTCCTATCACTGTATTTGCCACACTGTCATCATAATTTAGGATGTGCCTCCCATTAATATACAATCCTAAAGAACAATATCGCACTTTTCATTGTCATGCCTTCAGAGAGGAAGCTGTTAGCAAACATCTGCTGACTAACAAAGATCGAGAGTAAGACATCAAAGCTGAAGTTTCTGATGTTTGTTTTGGTTTTTTGGGGGGTGGTGATAGTGATGTTTGGCCAGTGGACTAGAGAGAAACGAAGAGAACACGTAGGCAAAGGCCAGACACTTAAATTCTAAACAATTAAAAGGACTGAAAGAAATTCAGTATGGCTAAAGTGTAGAGTTAATAATGTGACTGGAAAAAGACAAAGCAGGCCTGGGTGAGACACCATCAGGTCTTATAAATCAGAGATTCTTAAACTTTAATGTGCACACAATGCACTAGGGGATCTTGGTAAGAAGATTTGGTCATGGAAGACTTGAAGTTCTGCATTTCTAATGTCCCAGTGACAGTCCTGCTGTTGCTCTTGCTAGGTAGCTACTCAGACATGAGTGACAGGGGAACAAATGAATAGGGGCCCAGCCAAGAGACCGCCCAAAGAACACCCTACTGGTAGTTAGAGAATCCCTCCTGCATCCCCAGAGACAAAGGAAAGGAGGGTCATAGTCTTAGCTGACCTAATCTGGCCACAAACTCATGCTCAGAAAGTACTGCCCATAATTTCAGCCTCATTATACCATCATTATAATATCATGACTATGCCTGGAAGTTCATGAATCTAAGTATAACAGACTGAATTCTGGGTAAGCATATGCATACTAGGCAAAGTTATATTGCAGCCAGGCGTCAATGAAACTGAACTCACTTGCCAATCAGCTAGGAATGTTTTTGGGACCACCCCATCATGGTCCCCAAATATAACACAGACCTCTCCCTTTCCTTGGGTTATAGCTCTCCATCTTCCCTGGCTGTAACCTGTACCCCATCCCCTAGGGGTATGTAACCTCATTTCCGCATGGCTAGCCAGTTTGAGGCTTGACCTCTCTTTTACCTCACACTGTGCTTCTAATAATTAAATATTTCTCATATTCACTGATTTGAAATTCATTTCTTTTTCAGTGAAAAGGATCTAGAGGTGTGTGTTACTGGAACTCCAATCACCTCAATGGTAACACTGACCACTACACTTTAAGTCTTTGAGAGCAAGGTTACACTATGCTAAAAAAATTTAGACTTCATATTTCATAAGCTCTCATCAGCTTGATCTATTCTTTCCCTCCAGTCTTGGTCCTTTCCAACTCATCCTCTAGAAGAACACCCGTAACACCTTTTCTAAATCACAGATCATATGTCATGACTCAGAATTCTTTGTCTAGTGAGGTTACAGTACATCAGATATAGCCCTGAAACTTACCCTCTGTGGTCTGAACAGTACCTCTCAACCCTGTGCCAAAATACAGCTGGAATGACCTAAAGTAACCAGAAGGTCACAGACTCCTCCAGCCCTTTCTCCGTCATTCCCCATTCCACCCCCTCTGCATCACTAAGAAGTCTAAGAGGTTCAGACAGCAAAAGTGACATTATGCCTTATGTTAATTTCACTGATTAGCCCTGGTGCTTTCTAGTCTGTCTCCATCATTTTTAGATTCCACCCCTACTTTCAAGCCCAGCAAATGGCACTTAGGGGATGTTTGGTAAAGTGTTTTTGCACAAATAAAAAACACGAGTGAATGTTACTATTCATCTATCTCTATCCTTTCACATTGATTGTCTCAAGTATTATAAGGAGAATTTTTTCAGTGAAGAAGAAACAATTACAGGTACTGGATGTCCAGAGGAGATCTTTAAAAGATATTTCCGCTGGGAAAAGCTCAAAGAATTGATGCTTCACATAATGGTGATAAACTCTCCGGCCAGGAATCTCAACAACATTTACTATTTTTTTTTCTTTTTTACTATTAACTTTGCAATATTGTCCTTCATGCAGTGTTTACTCTCCTATGAGAATATTTAAGGATGAGCAAATCTAAATTAATTCTTCACATATAATTTTATATGTATTTCTATATCAAATCTCTCATATCACTTTCACTTTACCAATTTAGTTCAACAATCATGTAATTAAATTTTGAAATTATCAACTTCACAAGTAATTTGTCTCTCAAAATTAATGCTGATTATTGATGCACTGAATACATTCTCTAAATGCTCTATGCCCTTCTTCTTTGACATTTGTCTTCAGCATTTTATTAAGGATTCAAGTACCTCAGTAACTGTCAAGTTAACTTTTGACTATTCTTT
>NW_006435766.1:1268253-1300750 GCF_000325575.1 Pteropus alecto
ATTCTTTTATTATTATACTCTTCATTCCATAATACTATACAAATATTTATTATTTTTTTATTATTATATTCTTTTATTATTATACTCTTCATTCCATAATACTATACAAATATTTATTATTTTTTTACTTTCCCATTCTTTTATTATTATACTCTTCATTCCATAATACTATACAAATATTTAACATTTTCTCCCAAGTGGAATCTGGTGATTCCCTAGTTTTGTTAGTGAATTCTCTACTATTTAAGGATGTACAGATGAAGGTCCTCTAATTTACTACAGTTTATAATTATTTCACTAGCACATTAACCATCACCAACTACTTCATAATGGCAAGGCTTTTTTTTAACTCTCAGGTGTTAAACTTCCACTAGAGTTCTATACTTCATTTTGCTCATATACAGACTTTTCATCCTGAGCTTGAATCTTCATGGTACTAAAAGCTATATAAGAATGATTTGAAAGTCCTTCATTCAAGACAACTATCTTCTGAGCAGCACTATGTGCTAGGCTCTCTTCCAGTTGCCAGCAGTAAATAATCCTCAAGGATTTTATATTCAGATGATGAGAGAAGGACAATGGATAAACAAATACTTAGAGACTATGTTCACGGTGATCAATACTATAAAGAAAAATAAAGCAGAGTAAAGGATCAGAGCCGCTGGAAGTTGAAGAAATGCTATTTCATACTGGGGAAGTAAGACAAAAGCACTTCAAAAGCATTCAAATAGCTCCATATCCACTCTTCTGTCTTGTGTTCCAGTTTCAAATTAATTCCTTACCACAGAGCCCTATACATACTGGCTATTAATAAAGCCACTTGGCACCAACTGGTTGCTCCAAGGCGGCAATAAGACTTCATGGATCTGAAACATATGGCTACATGTCTGTTTATATTACCTTCAAAGTGCAGAGATCTTTCATAGCTAATCTACTCCACTCCTTAAGGAAAGAGTAATGTAAAAGTAAATACATCCTGATCATTTACAATAAACCAATTAAGTCTATAATCACTAACATTTGAGCATTTACTATGGGTCATGCATTGCTAAGAACCTTAATTGATCATATTCTCAGAACAAGGCTACAAAATAGGTTAGATTATTATCCCCCATTATACAGGTAGAGAAACTGATATTACAGGGTTAAGATATCCTAGCAGAGACAAAGTCCAAGCTTCAATAGTCAGGCCACAGAGAACATGCTCTTCTCCAGTGAGCATGCAATCCTAGAACACAAAGAACTTAAAGACAGGGGACTCTGGCTTATTTACAACTTTCTCACCAATATCTTCCATCATACTCATCTTACCATAAAAGAGCAGTGAATGCATATTAGCTGAACTCACTTGCACTGAACCTCAGAGCTGGAAAGAAAGTCACTGTCATTTAGCCAATGACTCATCTGATGTTTGGATCTTTACGATCATTTTCCACGGGTTAAAAAAAAAAAAAAGGAAATTTAAGAATGAGACAAGTTCGTTCCCTTTAGCTAAGACCAGCAAACAAATGAGGCTTTTAACTTCATCATAATTCATTTTATTATTAGGGACTTGGAGGAAGGAGCGGGGGGTGGCACACTTAAGGGAGGGGGTACTTCATGGAGTCTGTGTGTAAAACTAAATGCTTCATACTATACATATCTACATAAGGAACATTTATTTGGATTAACAGAAATATGTTAGATGTAGGGTTTAATCTATATTTTCACACAATATGACACTTCGGTCTTGTGAAATTAGTCAATTTAGGATAACAACAATTCCTGGCATAATAAACACTATATAAGGGGTAATTCTCCTTTTCTCACCTACACCCATCCTACATCAGGCCTTAACAACAGGTCAGAAACTCAGGTCAGTACTCAAGATCTTCCCATCCCCACCTTGCACCTGTGTCTACACTCTGAGTTCCATCAGTGGTTCTAACTCTTCACTGGTCATTACAGTAGTATTTTGAAAAATGCTACTTCCTAGGCCCTGACCCAGAAATATAGAAAAATGAGTCTAGGATGAGGCTTACGCATTATTTTTACAAGCTATGCGGGCAATCCTAATGCTGCCAAGATGGGGAAATAGTGCTCTAGACTGGAGAGCACTGCATATCGATCCTAAGAAATCCTATAAATGCAGATTCTGATTCAGTAGGTCCAGGGTAGGGCCTGAGATTCTCCATTCTAACAAGGCCCCAGGCAATACCTTGGAGTAGCAAGGCCCTCCTCTGTGCTGTATAGTACAGTAGCCACTAGCCACGCTGCCTATTTAAACTCAGTTCTTCTGTCATCTTTGCCTCATTTCAAGGACTCGGCAGCTAAGTGGGGGTAGTGGCTACCACAGCGCACAAACACATGTATCTCTGAAATTTTTCTATGCGCTGAAGAATTTCATAGGATACTGAATTTAGCTTAAAAAAATTAAATATTCATTAATTTTATAGTCTCAGTTTTATTAACTTTTAATCACTAAGAAAGGATAAGATCTGAGGCAGTTCTAACTACTGCTTTCATTTAAACTTTAATTTGAAATTGTTATGTACAGAATAGTTTTTCAGCTTATCAGATATAAGGCAAATAACCTGCATTTTCTAAGCTCTCACTAGATGTTTTATGTAATATTTTAATGTTTATATTTGCACATTTGGGGAATTACAATACCTGTCAACTCTCCAAAGAAGTAAACAAATATTTACATAAGAATGTTTTTATTAAAGTGCTATATTTGGAACTAACCCACTGGGACAATTCAAATTCTACTATAAATCTGTATATAAAACAGAAATTCCAATAACAATCAAGGGGGGAAAATCCTCTTTTTATTATTTTAAGAAAACCAAACAACTGTTTGGTTGCTTTTTAATTGAGGAGATAAAGCACTTTAATATAAATAAAACATTTCTAATATTTAAGAAGCACTTTTACAACTAAAAAGCCAAGAACTTTATCCATAACTCTGATAGCCTGACAACCAAGCAAACAGAATTCAACCCAACAGTAGTTTCCTAGGCAACAAGGACAGCAAGTGGAAAAAAATGAAAACAAGAAAAAAAAGCATTGCAGCTTTTCCAGTAGGCTTGAAAAATACATTTTAATTGTCAAAATGTCACAAAGACAACAATATTGAAAACCATTTCATTGAAAATGATTCAGAGCAGAATGCCATTTTCATTATAGCAAATAAGGT
Source organism: Pteropus alecto (assembly GCF_000325575.1). Lineage (NCBI taxonomy): Eukaryota > Metazoa > Chordata > Mammalia > Chiroptera > Pteropodidae > Pteropus > Pteropus alecto. Next base: position 1,271,432 of record NW_006435766.1, read on the forward strand.
ATGGGAAAACAGAAAAATTAGATTCCCCTTCTTTGTTCTGAATTAAGTAGGAATGGCAATCAATCTTGTTCAATTGTACAAAATTTATCCACATTAGTATAAATTTCTAATATGCCTCCTTAGTTTTCTCTGCAAATATGACTATACACTGATTCAACATACAAAAGAAGCGAGTCACCCAGGATGATGAGGCAGCATAGGATAAAGTGCATGCCTGTGTATCTTCTGTTACAGAGACAAACTCCCAGGTGCTTAGATCTTAATTCAAACAATAAACCAGACATTTCAAAGCACAGATTAAAACAACACTGGGCTATCCACATTCTCACATGGCTTCAGTTTCCTCATCTGTAACAAGAAGAGCTTCTGTCTCTAATAGCTTTTGATTTTTAGAAATAAGGTACAGAAGGGTTGTTTTGTCTAGAAACATTGCTTACAAAATAAATAGTATACTCTAAGCCACTGTAAAATTTTTTCTTCATAAGATCTAAAGTTTGACAGCTAACCTTTAGAAAATAATATTGGAAATGTCCTACTGCATGGCTATTAAAATGTCTACATTTTACATCAGCTTTTGTAACTATGATGGCATTTGTTCTTATATCTATGTCAGGAACATTTACCGGATTAAGAGAAATGTGTTGGATGCCCTTAATCGATACTTTCACACAATGTGTCACTGCAGTCTTGTGAAATAGTATATATATATTTTCACCAAAATAGTCTTTTCAGTCAAACATATGGTCAGTTTGAGAACTTAGGTGGAATTGATTACGTAATTCAGGCAAAACTACCAATTTAGTAGCTGCAGGCAAATATCACTTAGTACTCTTCTGGTAATTCACTTCTCAATGACTGATAAATTAAGGAAATAAAGAGCAAAATAGGGATTCTAAGAAAGAATATTTTCATCATTTTTTTTTCTCCTATCTTGTCTACCCACAAAGCAAGATTAATACATTATAGTTCATTCCCCAGAGCCAATAACCTGCTGTTGAACGTCACTGGATCCATGCTGCCATCATGAATGAGATGCTCCACTGGAGCTGCCGTGGGTATCTGGCTGCACCGGTATGCTCCCCTCTTTGTTACACATATTTTTTCTCATATAATAGCTATCATAATGCAAGGCAAGCAAGTTACAACAGAAAAAGTTGGTAATTCAGAAGTAAATTCCATAAAACAGCAGCATATATGTTAGTGAGTATCTTATTGCAAATTAATTTCAGTTAACTTATATTTGCCTTTCTTTTTCCTTTTTCCTATCTTACTCTCTGGATTATCTTACTATTTATTATTCAGAACACTGGATGTCAATACACTTCCAAAGAAATAAGCTCTTTCAAAGATCAGCTCAAAGAAAATTTAAGCAATATTGCCATTAAAAGAAAAATGAGAAGAGTACATCCTAAAAGAACCTCATGGATAGATGGGCTGAAATTATGCGTATAGCTGTCAGGAGTCTGACAAAGCTTGTGTTTGTCAGGAAGTTTGCTAAAGAAGGAAATGTTTGAAGATTGATCTTATTTTCCATTCCACATTAGCTGCCAGAAAGCAAACCCAAAGCTTTGTAGGCCTGAACACTATGCAATAGATGGTAGATACAGATGAAATATAAAAATTTTCTTTTCCTTTTTCTTAGTTTTCAACTCCAACCTACGTTTTCCCTTTCCATAATTCTCTATTTCCTAATTGTTGTTTTTATTGTTATTTTTGAGATCAACATACATCCATATCTACCAGATAATCAAAGCATATATATTGGATCTATAAGTGTCAACTATATATTTATACAAAGGATAGTAAGCTTTAAAGTATCCAAACTAACAGAATATATACAAGTGATTTTTTTTTTATACATCTAGAACTTAGTGTGCAAAAAGTATATGTTGAAGAAATTAACTGGAATTTATTTCAAGCAACAGTCTTCCAATTATGCAGAACATATATCATAATAAGCCTGGGACTGAACACTGGTCTTTCTTTAAGAGAACAAAAACGAAGTAACATTGAATCTTTCAAACCTCTGGATTTCAAAATATCTCATATGCTCTAAAGCAAATTAAAGGTAAAAATTACTTGTGACCTAAATGGAGGATCTTTATGAGGGATTAAACAATGATTTGACAAACCACACACTTTTTGTGCTTGCATTTCTAAAAAGAGAAAACAGCAATTCCTATTAGAAAGAAGTAGTATTTAGAATCTTTATAAATTAAGCATAAGATTAATCAAGAATATACTGGCTGTAACAGGGCTGCCTCATTGTCGAAACACATTTACTGAATTAAAATATCAAAAATAAGCATTAAATAATTTTATATGACAGCTAAGTCACAGAAAAGAGTAAAGAACCTTTTCTTTACTTCTCATCAGGCTAAAATTTCAGATGGCTGATGTGTACCATAGCATACAGCCAGAGATGCTACTGCATATCTCAAAAGGGGTAACCAGAAAAAAGGGTTTGGAAAGATAGAAAGTTACAACTCATATTTATGTTCATCATTTCACACATTTATTGTCATAGCCTCTCAAGAATAATAAGAAAATAAAAAGCCAAGTGGGAAGGAGGTTATACACATTTTTAATAAAATCAGTCAAAATCTGTCTGAACATTTTCTTCCCTTATCACCTTTACCTAACCCAGTCAGTGTCTAAACATTGGTAACCTACAGCTCAATCTACCTTTAAAATTCTGTCTCTTTCCTCTACTGATTTGTCGTAAAATTGCTTCAATTCCTCCCAATTGGAATCGTTTGTTGTAACTACCTATCACATTTGTCTTATTCCACTATTTTTAATCAATTCAAAAATGTGACTTGTCATAAAAAGCAGGTTAGTGGTTACCAGAGGGAAGACAGGGAAGAGGAGGTAAATGGGGTCAAGGAGGTCAAATATATGGCGACAGAAGGAGATCTAACTTTGGGTGGTGAATACATAATGCAATATACATAGGACGTATTATTAACTGTACATTTGAAACCTATATGACTTATTAACCAATGTCACCCCAATAATTTTAATGAAAAAAAAGAATGAATAAATGTCAAAAAATGTGACTTGTCTGTTCTTCACTCAGGGGATTTCTAAAGCTGGCTCATACCATCTCATGAGAAAAGATTAAGTTTTCAGAATTTTTAAGTGGGTTATTAAACTCATTATTAAAAATTAAAGTATATAAACTTATAATTATATAAGTTAAATTAAAAATAAAGACAATAAATACTCAAAACACTTCATTTCCCTATTATTTTATTACATTTTATTAGTATCTATGCTCTCGATGTATCTATTGCATCTAAGTAATGGAAATACCATGTAAGGCTGTGCTAACATGTATCTCTTACAAACTCTTTATCAGTGACATGATTGGTAATTTGAAATTGGCCACAGTGAGAGTATTTACACCATGGAGATGGGCTAATACTACAAAGCAGGTCTTTTCTGGTTTTCAGAGATTTGGTTGTTAAACACTTATTAGTATACCAATGGATCTAGAGAAACCAGACAAATTCCTGGAATACCAAAGGTAAAAGGCATTGTAGGACCCCATAACAAGTTTTTAGTAACAGGACAGACCTACCAGAGAAACAGTTACTTATCCTGAGGGATAAGTCAAGGTTAGCCAGGTAGCAAACTTAACAAACACACTAATATTCTTAGCTGTATTAAAAAATATTAGGGAGCTATTGGAAGTTTTTAAGCACTGGGGGTAGAAGGAAGAGATGTGGGTTTTCAACAATCATTCTTGCTTCACTGAAGAATGGACTGATGGGTTGCCCCCAGAGGGGATGCAGAGACCACCCAGGAGACAAGTCCAGGTCCTCCACCCTTTCCTGATAATTTAGCAAAAACTTTTGGGCATGCAGCAGAATAGTATTTTTACTTACCACTTAAATGTATGCTCAACTCTACTAATATAAACATTATTAAACTAATACAAGAAATGGTAAATTTTAAAATGAGATAATAAAGATGTGTACAAAGTTGTAATATTGTTTCCATAATTCGATGATTGTGCACCCCACACCGGAGACCACCAGTGATGCTAGCCCTGGAAGATGAAACGGAGAATGAAAAGCCAAGAGGACCTGGTGAGGACTGTGGGAGCTGGAGCCAGACACTGCTCTGAGGAACAGGAGAGCTCATGCTCAGACAAAGAAAAAACTCTCCGAAACTCGGCAATGCCGGCTATGCCCAGATTCCCTCACACTGTGCCTACCTACTAAAGATATCACGATGATTTGGCACAATTCTCTGGACAATTTCATCAGAGGTAAATATAAAATGTTAAGCTCACTGAGACCAATTTATCCTTTAATACATGAACAAAACAAAACAAAAACCTTAAAACATTAGCTGCCAGTCATCAAACTGCCCCGGATTCCTTTGAGAGGCCCCTACAAATACCAGCACAGTAGTAGCTCTGTGTCCTGGCATCTTACTGAAGGCTACACAAAACTGCCCATCAATACTTCTGCATCTAAGAAGTGTAAGATCTCATCAACTGTACAGTCATGGTGCCCACAGAAACATTAGTCGTACTGTTACTAAAAAGTTCATCAGAAAGTAAATGGAAAACTGGAATTGGCATGGAAAAACCATGTTGATCAGTGCCCTAAGAAAGATTCACGTCTCAAATAATCAAGAATAGACTCACTACACTTTCAGATATCATTTTGGAAACTGAAATTAGAGCCCAGGATGCTCTTGACTTTAATTTACTTTTAAGCTTAGCAAAATAAAACCAATGTACCCAAATAGTGGCCTTTCCCAATAACAGTTCGAGACTGCTTACAGAAATGACTGATTCCAGATGTGGGGCATGGAACACACCGTCAGGGCAGAAAGCAAGGATGCTACTATCAAAAGCACTCAGGATCTAATTTAGAGAGGTCTCATGACTATAAACATGGGCAATCTGAATATCGATAAGAATAATAATGCAATAAATTGCAACAATCAATATGTTAATGTTAATGAGTTCTTAATGATACTTGTTTTTAAAAGAAAGGTAAAGGAAAAATAAACCAGGAGAGTTAACCTAGAAAATCAACTCATTATTCTGAAAATTGGTAAAGAAAGAGATGGAATTAAGCATTTGGTTTGTCTTTCATACCTCAAGGTAACAAAGAAGTTGATGAGAAAAAATTTCTCTTTATGGAAATATTCTAGCTAACATATGAAAGATAGAATATCAAAATGTTGCAAACATAAAAAAAATAATGGATCTAGCAATAATCACCAATACTGCTAATATCACAAAATGAGAAACAACCGGTCTTTATGCATCTCTTGATGGAACCACATAACACTACCTACAAATACTATTGTCAAATATTCAAACTAGAAGCAAATCAAGACTCTACATCTAACAACTACCAGGATATAAAAAACACAAGGTATATAAGAACTAGATACCAATGGAGTGAATTCATATAAATCCAAACAGGAAAAACAACCCAGCTTCAATTAATGAACTGCAGGGTGTGTGTCACGCAGACGCAGACACAGACACACACACAGACACACACACACACACACACACACACACACGAGAAGAAGAACCTATAGACTAAAAGAGACATATCGAATGCAATGTATGAATTTTCTTTGGATCCTAATTTTAACAAGCCAAATATAAAACCACATTCACAAAACAGAGTAATTTTAATCATTTTATTACTTAGAATTAAGAAAGTATTGTCTTTCTGAAACAGCACTGGAGTACATAATTTTTTATTTTTATTTTTTTAGAAATATACACTATTTTCAGAAGAAATTAAATGAGGTCTGGAATTTACTTCAAAATAATCCCTTTAGGGAGAGCATACATGAAACAAGATTGGCCATAAATTGTTAGACCTAAAATGTGGGTATGGAGTTTCATTATACTATTCTCTTTAGACTTTTACATTTTTGAAAAGTTCTATAATAAAAAAAAACTTATCAAAAGACAAATGATTTTGCAAACTAAAAAATTATAAAGACAAGTGGAAAATATGCAATGTAATGATACTAAAGAATGATCTTTTTTCCCCAATTAAGGTTAAATAAAAATTTTAAAAAACAAAAGCTGCCTAAAGTTGAATATTCATCATAATGATTTCTATAATAATTTCTGTGCTACAGATGAACAAATCTCTTTAGAATAAGCTGTTCTGACTTTATGCAACATTCATTCAGCAGTTCAGATTTGCTAAGTCAAACCTCCTAAAATACTGTATCTCACAAATCAAATGACTCTTAAAATGCAACATGAAATTTAACAACATGATGACTAGTCTAGATGTGGCCTAAACCCCATTTACTTAAATGCACCTTGACTTTGGAAAGGTAAGTAACAAATACTAGTCTGATTTCTTCCATTTTTCAGAAAGATGAAGCACATTTCATCATAGTCAAGTAATAGATATAAAACAGTTGCATTTTACCCAGAGATAGATAGCTAGTAGATCTTTTTGAAAAATAATTCAAAAAGCAATGAAGTGATATACTACTGGTAAGTAATAGTGAAGAAATGTGAAAATTATTCTCATATTATTTTGATGTCCTTAAAGTACATTATGAAAAGATGCTCAAAAAGGTATTTACCATTAAAAGTAGATGAGCAGACAGAAAAAAAAAAACCACAAAATTTTCAAATAGGAGTAGCATAAAAAGCTAGAAAGCTTGAAACCCATAGGAACTGAAAGCAAATTATAAAAGCAGTCAGATGTGGATAGAGAGATTTCACTATTAAATTAATCTAATTAATAACTCCCTTAAAAAGTCTGTTTTTGTGTGTATAGCACTTGTATGGTGTGTGGGTATTTATTTCAAGAACAGAGTTTATGAAAATAAATCAAGAAAAAAACCTGAAAAATACATTTTATTAGAAACAATATATGGATCATGTTGAAAACTTGTCTCATTAGCTTTATAAACAATATCTTCATGCCATATGGTATTCCTTAATATTGCTATGAATATTTGAAGTAAAGAAGCCTATATCAAAACTCAGTTTTCAGTCAATAAATAAGGATAATACTTGTGAATATATAAAAATAAAGGCAAGGAATCACTGTAAAACAGACACACAGACCCACACACAGATGCACACCTTCTCTAGACGCCGTTAGCACACCACAGTCATGACAATTCTGACTCTTGCATAAGAAAGCAGATTACACTTATCAACACTTTCATTATCAATGATGGTAAAGCATCAGTTACTATAGATGAGGAAAGAGAATCAAGGTCTACAATCAGCCAAGTCCCTGATAATAAAATTGTGTCCCCAGCAATTATTCGATTTGTCTAGTTCAAAACGTTTTTAATTTCTATTTTTTCTCTGTTTTTAAAGTTGATAAGGAATAATAACGACAACTATGAAATTATTAAAGCTGAATCAAACTTCTCTCCTGGAACAATCGAGTCTTGTATCAAGATCTTAACAAAAATGCAGCAATTTAGTATGTCTTGATAATAAAGGAGGAGAATGAAGATGGATGACATAACTATAAAGCAGAGAGCAATCACTTTAGATGTGCTTTCAGTAGATATTTTTTCTAATTAACGATCTCAATTTTTTATGCACTAATAGAGTATTGCATTGGCCACTGATCAAGCATATCCAATTGAGTATATAGATTTAGAAGGTTATTTGTGAGGTTTCCATATACATTTACAATCTTGGAGAAAGTACAAAAATTTAAAAATGTATAAAATTGTGTTCGGTGTGGAAAAAAAAAAAATCCTACTAAAAGAATGCTAGCAGATTGACAAATAAAATTAAAAGACCGGGTATACCTTTGAACTTGGATATGTTGAATGTTATATTCAATAGATATGAATAGTCTTATCACGTTACATTATCTAGAACCTGAATTGAATTGAAAAGACTGTCTTCCCCTCTAAAGCAACTCTGACCAAGTCCATGCTTTATGCCCTTCCTCTTGATACACTGCCAGTGTCTCATGGGGCTGAGAGGAAAAGAGAGTACACTTCTGGCATGCGAAGCAGTGAGCCAGCTGCTGTAAGCACAGAGGGATGAAGATGTGATTCTTGCTTTATAATAATAACTTACGTTCTAGAGGGGTAAGTAGCTACACAATAAAGCAGAATATAAAAACACACAAAAATAGAAAGAGTGCTATATTTAACAAATTTTTATTCTAAAAGCTTTATAAATGCCCAAGAATTCACTTCCTTACAATCAAAAGAGAAAAACAAGGTAAAATAATACAAATAAAAGGTGAATATGTTCAGGAAGACTGATTAGAATTAGTCTTTAGTCACTTTCTAAAGCCTCTGCTAAAAACAGAATTATTAGAAACTTCTAAAATAACTCAAAAACGGGAACTGATATAGAGGTTCAAGACTGAAAATTGCATACAATATTTACAAATTCCATCAACTCATATAATCATCCTACAAGTCATTGTTCACATCCTTATAGAAAGGTCTAGACTATAACTAAACATCTACAATCACTTCTGAAAGCTTAAAAAACAAATAAAACAAATCATAAAGAAGAGACGAGAAGAGCAAATAACAGAGTACATATAAGAAATTAAAACTATCCAATGTTTTTAGTATTCATAAGTTGTATATAACTTTTATAACAAATTTATATTTATAAGCATAAATTGATACCTATTATGAAAATTCATTTTAATTATGTAAAAAGATAAATATCAACCAAATTTGTTACCACAGATTTTTATCAAGCAAACAGAATTATATAATAATGACTACAGTTTTATTTTTATAAATATTATTCCATCTGGCTCATCTTAAAAAAAAAAAATTTCAAAGAAATACTAATGATAGCAATGAAGTGTTTGGTCCCACTATTCATTACCTTACCTACCAAAGGACTTAAATCAAAATGACCAAAAAAAAAAAAAAAAAAAACCCATCACACGAATGTTGCTGGGTCACATGCTCATTGCCATACCCAGAGTCACCTGATCAGGGAAGACAGCACCATCACACATAAAGTAATGGAAGTAGTACTTTTTTTCACACTACTCTACGATATTAAAATATAGCTATATAATGGTAGGGAAAAGAGTGGCCCACAAAGTTGTCCACGTCCTAATGCCTGGAACATGCCATGGCACTTTACATGGCAAAAGGACTTTGCATATATGATTAAGGTAAAGACTTTGGCATTAGGAGATTATCTTGAACTATCCAAGTGGGCCCAATATAATCACATGAGTCTTTAAAAATGGAAAAGGAGGGCAGAAGAGAAGGTGATGTAACTGTAGAAGAAGGATCAAAGAGAAGCAAGGTTGCAGACGGAGGAAGGGGCCATGAGCCAAGGAACACAGGCAGCCTCCAGAAGTTGAAAAAGGCAAGGCAATGAGTTCTCCCCTAGGGCCCTCAGAAAGGAACACAGCCCTACCAGCCTCTGGATCTCAGCTCGGTGAGATCCCTATGGGATGCTGACTTACAAAACTGTAATAAATTTGTGTTGTTCTAAGCCACTAAAGTTTATGGTAATTTGTTATAGCAGGAATATAAAACTAATACATACATAGGGTTAGGGTTAGGGTTAGGAAATGGGTTAGGGTTCAGAATTAGGGGTGAGGGGAGAACGAATACATATATATAAACATACATATACACACAGAGAAAATACACTCTGCTTTTCAAAACTGGGGATAGGTAAACTATGTATTAACTCCGATTAAGTTTCTAATTTTGAAGAGAAAAGGAGGCAGCTCTTAGATAAAAGAGAGAAACGAGGAAGGCAGACTGGTAACTTCCCTGGCTGAAGCGTAGATGGCAGGTCCATGAGTACCCCTGCCCGCCTGGCTCCACTCACCTCCTCAGAAATGATGCATGATTCTCCCAAGCCTTAACCAGGGGTCCTAGACCCGTACTCAGAATTCAGTGCAGTTTTGTTCTAGGATTTTTGATTTATCAGTGACATTGTTTCTGCCTCCCATTTCCAATTCCCTTACTCTAGTCATAAAAGAATGGCTATTATCAAACATTAGTAGTTGCATACTATTTATGCAAACTGATCACCAGCTGGTTTTGCTGTTCTAAGTCATAAATCTTTAGGCTGTAACATCCCTGCCAAGCAATAGAATTATCTTTTCCAATGCATTAACACAAATTCTATATTTAAAATAAGTACTTCTCAAGCTGATTTAAATAACAAATTAACCAATGGATCAGCCGTGGCACAAGCTGACATTTTAATTAAATGTGATGATAGGCTGAGTAACCTAGCAGTGATCTGAGATGCCCTTTGGTTACTTTTTCCACATTATAGCTGGTCTGAGGCTTCCAAGACTGGTCCAGCTTTAATTTTACATCTTAAACATAGGAGTCATCTTTATAAAATAATTTATTTTCCTAAAGTTATATGCTACTTCTATACTCCTTCCATATACAGCCTCACTAATTATCAGCTATATGTATATACTTATATACTTACAACATATATATGTTTTTAAATTATTACTTTTTTTTTTTTTTTTTTACAGATTGTAAGGACCTTATCAGCTTATAATCTTCTATTTTTTTATTTTTTATGCCTACAGTACTTGGTCTTCCTAGGTGGCCTCCCATCCAAGTACTAACCAGGCCCAATCCTGCTTAGCTTCCAAGATCAGACGGGATCGGGTTTGTCCAGGGTAGCATGGCCATAGCTAGATTCTTTATTAAGGAGAACTATTTGCTGATATGCAGGCAATAAATTGATAGATATAATTAATTTATAAGTCAATATAAATGAATTTAGTAAATACAAAATAACATAATGAATTAATGCACTGATTTAAAGTTATTTTTCTTTAAAATGTGCTCCTCGCGGAGACAAGTAGTTGTCAGTTCCAGGGAAAAGTCAGAGGGGAAAAAATATCAGAGGCACATTCACTAAGCACCTTGTGCTTTCTGTGTCGTTTCTCTAGGTCCTTCCCCATTCTGGAATGACACAATGATTCTGAGGTATGAAGCTCATCTCCAGCTGGGTACTGGAGCCAGACAGGAGCAAAGAGAACTGGGAATGCAAAGCCATTTCTGACATTAAAAGCAATGAAAAAATAAACAAGCAAACACAGTTTCAAGAAGTAAACAAGAGATCTATATCAAATGCAGCATTAAGAAAAGATTTCTCTGCCAGGCTTTCATGCTGACAGAATAATCCACAACATGTGTCTCTCTCTGACATGTGCTAACAGAAAAAAGACCTAGGTACCTGGTTAGAATGGACGAAAAAAAAAATCTGTTTACAATCTAATCTTGTCTACTAAAACATTATCATATAATTATTTTCTCTATGTAATAATTTGGAAATGGGCTTTCTGGCTTTGATTTAAATTGTATATTTATTAATATATTCATATTTATATTTATTACTATTACAAATTTTCAAGTGTAATTGTTTCTGCATTTCATAAAAGAGATAATATTATTGTGCAAATAAGCATATTTCCATACAAAGGCAAGAGTTCAAGGCAAGACCTCAGGGTCAAATAAAATATACTAGCAAAGGACAAAAAGAAGTGAGAAAGGAAGAAGTGACTGGCCAGTGGAGAAATCTGGCAAGGTCGGGGGTGCAATGGATGAATCTGTAGAACCGTTCTTCCCAAGGATTCAGCAAGTTTTGATTGATACAAAGAACTTTGTGCACAGGGTCCAATTCCACATGGTTTGGGTCTAATTTCAAAGGCAACTTCTGGTGGAGCCTGTAACTCACCCCACCTTAAGTGCCACATGTCAGGGTAGGGAGATCCTGCATAGGCTACACTATGAAATCTCCTACAGGCAAGCCTCTGCAGATGAAGACACTGTCCAAGGACCGCATGCTAACTATAGGCCAAAGTCCCTCTGATTACATGAGGCACAGAACTTCTAAAAAATACTCCTCCTCAATCCAACTGACAGTCACCATTAAGTATAAATATTAAATACACATGTGAATTTTTTTTTTTTTTAAATTACGTGCTTCACACAGATGCCATTAAATAATCTAAGAGGAAAATGCTTATTCTGCTGAAGGATAACTCAGAAATACTGATGCCAGATAGGAAATCCAAAGATGCTTGGACCCCAAGGCAGGTGTTTGGAAATGCCACAAAGAAACCAACAAAGGGATCTTGACATACAGTAACTATTCATCCATTTTTGGCAATAACTCCGCTTGCCTTGAATATAAAGACATGAGCTGTGGTTGTGCCTTATGCACAGACTACATATGTTAGTTTATTGCATTCGCCCCAAGTTCCCAATGGTAACAATAGGGGAGGTGGAACCAGAAGTTTCCTAAGGGACTGCTATATTCTGCAAAGATATGAAAAGCTTTTCCAAATGTCCTTTATTTGATATAATATTCGGAAAGCCTCAGTGGAGAAAAGCCATGCACGTGTCTAAATTTTATATGCTCAATGGAAGGATTCTTGGGTAAAGTAAGCAGATGTAAATGACACAGTACATTGAAAAGACTATAATGTTACTTTGGTGTATTCCAACCTAAAGACCACAGATGAAATGTTTCAGCCCAATGAAGCAAGTGATCACTTACATTTTATTAGTATTTTAAAACCTAATATCACTTGTATTCTAATGTGGGGAAATATATTTTGTTCATTTTTTTTATGGATGAAATACATAAAAGGCAAGTTTAAAAATCATTTTACAACCAAAGTCACCATTTGTTGATTGCTAGTTATTTAACTGGAAAACTGAAGGAAAATACATTTCTTTGTGATACTAAATATCAATGAAAAAGAAGATTTTACTTATGGTATTTAAATGCGGTCCTCTGGAACAAACAATTTGGTTCGTAGACAGTGAGCCTGCTGCTGAACTGCTGTCGCCTGACAGCCTGTCTTATCTGCCAAATTGCTCATTAGGTTTGGCAATTTTCACCTGCGCCTCCAGTTTATATTTCAGCGGGGAATAAACATCAGTCAGCTAGCTTTTACCATCTTCTGCAGTGAGTTTCCAACATCCCCGTAGGAGCACAATCCCCACCAATCTGCAATCCTCCAAACACTCACCTTGTGTACATACCATTATTTTTAAAATGTCAATTCAGCTTCCAGCTTTGGAAGCTGGCTTAGCTTAAAAAAAAGCAAAAATACAAAAGATAGAATATGCAAAATAAGCCTTATATTACAATACTAGATAGGCTGACCAATAACTCACTTAATTTTTAACATAAAGAAATAGCACATAAACAATCTAAATTTAATTTAAAAAATGCTCATTTCAGGGAGTAGCTGTAAGTAGGGCACAGGTGACAAGAGAGTAAAGAGGATTCCTCTTCCAACTAGATGTGACCCATCCAACCTTTATTACAGGTCTGAAAGGAAAGTATTCCAATTTATAAATAAACAATAGAGGTAACATGGCAACCAGAACAAAGAGGTAGCTGAAAGCACTACTCTGCTCTCTGTCTTTGCCTGCTTCCACTGATCCCTGCCAATGAGCACTCTGACATTCAGAGGCGAATTAATACACACACACACACACACACACACACACGAGATACTTTGTGGGCAAAAAGCACCAAAAAATATAAAACAAAATGTCTGAACCCCCCATAAAACAACTTCTGATGGAATACTGTTTTTCATTTTGCAGAAGTAAAATATTCACCACCAACCCTGCAATTAGCTAGAAAATTACAATAATTACAGCAATTTTGTATCCCATCTCCAATCCAATTAATAGATATATGACCTTGTCAACATGTAATAATCAGATTGCATCTACAACAAAACTGGATGAGTTTTATATGCTGAAAAGAACTTGCACAGTAAGAAGGTAATTATTTGAAATACTGAGAATACTATTTGTATGCCATGCTCCACTTCACAAGTTAAAAGGAAATACAATGGGAATATTATTTCTATTTTCGATATATATTTAAATCAAATCTGGAAAACAGAATTCTAATACTAGTTAATGTTAAGGGGATAGATCTCTAAACCAAAGATCTTGGATATCCTAGCAAGACAAAATCAACCTGCATATTCTTGGGTAAGAAAAAAATTGAGAAACGGCTACTCACTTTATAACAATCCTTCTCTAACAATTATTGATATCTCTTTAAGTTCTAAAAGTTAGGAAGCTAGTTAAATCTTACCAGTTAGTTAAACAGCACCATTTCATAAAAATTTTGCCTACAATGGATACAAATTAACTGGAAAATTACCATAGGTTAGAAAAAGCTTAAAATGTTAAAAGACTTAAAAGATAGTAAAGAAAAAAACCAATCTAATAAATTAGATACTTTGTTTATCAGAGTTTTTATAGCAATACTATTTCTAGAAATTTTACCATTGGTAGGGCATCTGCTACTTTCAAAGGAGTCTGGATCTTCCAGAGGAAACATTAAAAATCAGAATTCTGGAGTTAAAAGAAATGAGGCCACCATTCTAAGGCCAGGCTACCCTGGAATGTCTGACCTCTATAAAAAAGACTTTGAGAATTAAAAAAACAAAAAGAAAAAATTTGAGAGAAAAAAAATCACCAGACTTGGACTCAATGATGTGCAGAGGAAAGTGTGCCCTGAACATGTCAGGTTTCCCTAAACCTGAATTTGTGACCATTGAAAATGGAGACAATTAAACATCACAGAACTGTGAAATTAAGAGAAAAATGGTTCCAACTGACTCTGTATGAAAGTACTCCACCTTACCTACCTAAGATGGGCAGTATGTTCTATTCAAGAATACACGTTCCAGTTACTTGGGTTCTGTAACTTCTCAACCCTCTTAAATATCAATAAGAAGTGGGTGTGTGCTCCATAGACATTATCATCATCCCCATTCTACAACTTTCTGTTAATCTAGTGTTTATCAAGTGTCAGGCAATGTATAAGGAGCCTGAACATCTCATTTACTATTCACAACAGTTCTAAGGTAGGTACTTGGAGACTAAGGAACTGAGGCTGACAGAGATCACTAACTTTGCCCAAGTGTTCAGACTAAGGTGACATCGCTAGTACTCTTTCTGAATCATAAATATTCTATGCTATTGTCTAGAAAGGAGTGTCTACATTGTAAACTCAAGTAACAAAAGCATAAAGTAGAATATACTTCCACTCAAATTTATCAAAAGTCTGGTCAAAAAACAAGAATATTTGTATAGGTTATTTGGTAACCAATTATCATTAAATTAGAGTATGCTTATGCCTGGGAGGATGCAAGGGCCTTCCAAGAGATGTGGAAATACTGAAGTTTAGCGATTCAATGTTAGTATCCTCACTTTCCATATGCATCATTCCCTAAAGTGGCTCTACTGGCCTGAAAACACAGGGTCAAGGTAAAATGCTGGTGCTTACTCACGTCTCCATGGTCAGCAGCCCTAGGCTGACATACTCACGAGGCAGAGGAGGCCCACTGCCTATGGCCCACGGTACTTTCAGAGGCCCAAAGGTTTTAATTTCTTTTAAAATCAGACAGAAAAAAATAAACTTTGAGAGATAAAGAAATTGTTTTAATTTTTTTTCACATCATACAAAAATTACACATTTAGGGCCCATTAAAAACTATTAAGTTTTGCCTAAGAAAGAAAAAAAATAAAATATTGAAATATTTAAAGTTATATGAAACATAATTTTCATTATTAATATCATTATGCTGGGAGGGGTCCATGAAAAGTGTAGGAAAGTCATAATGATGCTTTCAATAGCTTTTTCTTCTACTTCAAAAAATTAAAAACGACACGTAAAAATTACAAAACAAAAACTTAAGCATCGCCTATCCTGCATTTTAAAATCTATGAAATGTACAACTGCACATAAAAACTTCCAGGATGTCAAACAAAGGAACATTTGGATACGTTGGACTTGATGTTGAGAAAGTAAATGACTTGGGATAACAAACTTTTGCCACTCAGCTAGTTTCTAGTTCACTCCTTCCTGACAGGAGCCAGTTGTCTGTCCATTGATATATCAAATAAAAATAAATTTTGATGAAAGATCACTAATCAATGCTTGACATTTCAAGCTGGAGGGAGTTAAAAGAATTGGGCAATACGCTATCACAAAATCCCATCTAATCCCTTCTATTTATTTCCATAAACAAGATTTCTCAGATAACAATTTATCCTTTTCTTCTATGCTAAGAATCCTGGGTCCTCAATGGCAACAGGAATGAAAGAATTGAAATATTACTATAATTCCTCATTTGCTTCATTTTATAAAATCTATATGATAATCTAAAATTAACAGTACCAATATCAACAACAACATTCGATTCTTTTTTGCCCCTTTCCCTTTGGTTGTATAAATTATTATATTTTACAGTTACTTAAAAGTTACCCTTGGATGACTGAGCCATCAACTGGATGTATACTTATGTTAGTTGTATCATATTTTTATTTTAATAATTAAGAGTTATCATTCATTAATATTGTTATTAGAATTTTATTATAAAAATTAAAATGCAATGGTCTTGTAATTGTGTAACATATAATATGGCCCCAAAAATACAATATGTATACCAAATATACAAAAGAAAGAATTACAAGTCTAGCTCTACCCCATCTCCTCCATCCTATTCCTTCTCTTATTCATAGGTACCTATTTTTTTTATGTAAAATAAGTTTTCCTATTTTACTTAATTTCTTTAACATAAGAAGCTTTAATACAGCCTTTCATTATGTGGTCTATTTTATTTACTTTCTCAATTTTTAAAGCACAATATTTGATATTTAGGAAAATTTATATTTTTGTTCTATTAAATATATTTATAGTAATATTTTTGTGTAATACTGCCCATAATTCCCTTTTTTGTTGTTATGGCCTGCTGCTTACCTACTATGAGCAATACTGTTTTTAGCTGGTCATTATTTCTTTGCCCTTCAGTTGAAGGGTGTTATGCAGGACACTGTTCAATAATACACTTGGCTCAAGAAAATTTTTCTCAAGTTTCAGTTTTAGCTTCTCTTAGGTAACTTTTTTGACCTTAGGGCAATGACTCTTTAATTCAGGATTTTCCACCCAGCAGGATTGACACTTTGAGCTGGATAGTTCTTTGATGTGGAGGACCCTCCTGTGCCTTGCAGGACGTTTAAGCAGCATCCTCAGTCAGATGCTAACTTCTCCCCACCTTCACCAGCTGGAACAACCAAAAAACCTCTAGGCGTTGTCAAATGTCTCTCAAGGGAAAATATCACTCCCAATTGAGAACCACTGATTTAACTAAATCAGAGTTCTCTCTTTGTATCTTCTATAAGTTCAAGGACAAATTTGTGGCTACTTCCTAGGCTTTATCTTAATACCCAAACTTAATAGCCACTGTTTTAATGAGAAAAAAAAAAACTGCACACTTTTCTCAGTTTCCATCAATTCTTTATGGAACAAAGGAGATGAGTAAATTTACTCAAAGGAAAAGTTAGAAAACATGGGAAAGCTATCTCTTTCAGCAAAACAAAAATTGAGTTTATTTACCTAAAATCCTTATTTACCTAAAATTCTTAACAATGCTCCTAATTAGAGTTGATTATCCTATAGTTGAGTAAAGGTCTGCATATTGTTGACTTCTTTATTTTCATATCTGTAAATAAGGAAGACCACTAAACATTAACTCCTCCATGACAAGGTCTAGGCTTTATTTCAACCTAACTCTGGATTCTTGTCACCTAGCACAAGGCCTGTCCAACACAGATCAACTCTTGTTTTATGGTATTAATACAGTATGAAAAATCACCTTCGTAGACTGATGACTCCTATGGAATGAGTAACTTGTACATTGTCACCAAACCTCATATTTAGCAGATGCTTAACACGTACCAACCTGATCTCTGCCACAGCCATAAAATCTCAAGCATATGAAAATCAGAGCAAGAAAGTAAAACTGCATATTTTCCCACTGATGGCTACAAGACAACATGTATGCTTCAAATATAACTGCCTTTTCTCAATAAAAACAAGGTGGAGATGTATACTTTGAGTTGAAAGTAGCATTTAAATTTTAACACATAGGGCCAGCCAAATATGGTAGTAGTGTTTTAGAACGTTTGTTGAGCCCAGAGAAGTCAAAAGTATAAAATTGATGGGAAACTGGCCATTTAAATTCTTCTTAACATAAAGACAAGATTTACCTTTCCTCAAACACTAAGGTGCAGCTAAATTAAAAGTGCTGCTAAATTAAAGGTGCATCTAGCTTTATAAAACACATGAATAAAAGACTACAACTTTAACAAAAAGTTCTGCATTTAATTATATACATTAGGGTGTAATTACTCACATAAAGACACTGTATTCCAAACATCAAGCACCTGAATACCTGTGCTATTATTTAATTAAAATTTTGTTTAACTCAAAGGCAATCCACTTTTTATACACAAGTACTTAAGACTATCAGTAAAATAGCACAAGACTAAATTTTCCACTTGAAAAATTTAAATGTTTCTAACTAGATGTGCCTTAAAGATAAATGATTTTTAACTTGTAAGTTTTGAACCTTCGTACTCTTAACAACTGCTCAATTATAAGATTACAGCATTAAAAAATTAAAAGTAACTTCCAACAAAGTTCATTTTTCTGAGTAAACTTTCTAGGAATCGCTGATAGAATTCTTTAACTTGAGTTCTCTCAGTCTTAGAATTTTTAATGCAAACTCACTGTATCCTATATTTTCCTTCCTTGAGACAACATTCTAATGGCAGCTCTTCTAGATCCCTAGAGATTACTATGGCCCTGAGGTTTCTTCTCCTGCTCTTCGGGTAAAGTTCACATAATGGTTATAACTAAGTTGATTGGTAATCGAAGATGTTATGTTTTATTTCAATGTGAAACCCTTTGATTACTTCTATTTGGTCATTCAGATAAAATATATGGAAAGAAAAATTCAGATAATTTAACTGTAACTCATCCTTATTTTCCTTTAGTGAGCAATTAAAACTCTACCAGGCTAGAGTAAAATAAACCCAGTCTATTAAAACATAAAGAATCTTGCCTACCTCTCTTGCAAAAGACACTTGCCCAGGTTCTAAACTTAATCAATTTTTGATAGAAATAGATAATGAATTGCATTCACAGGGGCATGGCTGGATAATAAAAGTTGGCATCCTTGTAAATTAAGATGAAATGTGCAGAGAAAAAAGAGCTTTCACTTACTTGCACGAAGGACTGAAGGTGTGACCTCAATTTCACTTGTTGCTTGGTAAGGCTGAAAGGCTGAGACATTGTTGGTGCCAAGATCACTGCCAAATATCTCTGGACTCTGGGTGCCTGTGGAGCTGGCACTGGTGCCATCACCTCCATGATGTGGATCTTGCTCATCAAACACCGCTACCAGCTAGAAACAAAAGGTAAATTTGCATTTATAAACAAAGGCATTTAAAATTACTACCAGAAACTGAACACCACATTTGATTTACATCTACACAGGAACAATATTGACATTTATGCACCCAAAAATGTTATGTCTTAGAAAGCAAAGCTTCAAATAGTCTTTCTTTGAATTTTGATGCTTTACTTTTACATTTCTAAATTGTGTATTTCATATCCAAAATTCTATGGATGAAAAATAATAAAATGTTGATATTACAGGATGTTAAGGGAGATGCAGTTGATTTAAATCTTTTTATTAATGATATATTAAGTGGAAAATAAAATGCATATTTACGCATGATATATAGTACATATAGCAAAAGGTATACGGTACCCTTCATATAGGAAGAAGGGGATATTAAAAACTACCCATGTATCTGCTCGTTTGTGCAAAAGAAATGTAGGACAGATGAAAGAAGCTAATGAAACTGGTTGCCTACAGGGAGTTAGAAAGAAATAGAGTTGAAAGAGAGAATGAGAATGGATAATGGAGATAATGAGGCATTGACACTTTTCTGAATATATTTTTCTGTAACTGATTCTTAGAACCATAATAATAATTCAAATACCTAAAACAGAAATAAATCATTGAAATCAACCAGGGAGTGGATGGGGTAGGAGAATCTAAAATGGAACACAAATAAACCTAACTATGTTAGAAATTAAAAATACAACCAACTGAAAGGGATAGGGAAGAAATGAACTTCCCTTAAGAAACTTTGGAAAAGCTTTTTTCACCGTTTAATGTAAGGCTAAAGAAAAAGGAACTGTCACAGAAATATCGTTTTCTAGTTAGTAAATTTATTTCTCACAAGCATATTGTTTAGAAATTCTCACTCTACCACTACCACTCCACATACCGCTGACCCTACTCCCCTACACACACACACACACACACACGGAACGAATGAAAAAGAAAAATACTTGGGATAATGAGAGCCAAAATTCTCACTCTGAGAAACAGAAGTTACAAATAAAGAAATGACCTCTGTGATATTACATTAAAATTGGAGGCATCGATATGAATTCATGGTTTTTGAAGGCAGGTAGGTAGGTAGGTAGTGGATGGATAGGTATGGATGAATGGATGTTAATACATGCGGGATATACAAACATATATTTCTTAGCTCTGCCCACTGAGAGGTCCTAGAAGCAATGACACCCAGTACCAATGAACACAAGTGCCTAGATCTTGGTTTCTAATATCATTCTCTAATAAATGAACTAAGGCTCCTTAGAATCCTTAATTCCAAGGTTGCGGGCAGATAATACATGATGAGCCTGGAACACCTTGTGACAAACTCAAAGATGACAGAGGCACATCAAAGGGAATAAGGTGCCATCCTGAAGGAGCTCCCAGTGGCCAAAGCTGGGACGACTAGTACACAAATAAATAATGATCATGTTGGATTACAACCCGGAAATAAACTAAATATCTGTGAGTCCATAATGATATAAATAATTGAAGAAATAAATGGTGGAGAATGAATAGCTCTTCCTGTTGCAGCATTCCAATGAATAAATATAGAAGGAATAATGAATACAGAAATCATCATTAGGCAACTGCCACAGTAATAATTGCTACAAGTAAGCTCTACCAAGGGATGCCAAAATTAATGGGTGAGAATAATATGAGAAATAGAATATTTGCATACCTCAAAGTATCTCCCCATAAGATACTTTTTAATTAAAAAGAAAAGAAAATTGTATCTTTGCAGTGGAGAAGCTTGGCAGACACCACTTTACCAAGGTTAACATTATCAGTGATAGGACATAGAAACATCTCGCACCCTCGGATAAAATGCACTGAGATGTATGCAACTCTACTTCTGTGGAATTCCTGCCAAAAATGAATAACTCTGATCTAATTATGAGGAAATATCAGACAAATCCAAATTCAGGGACAGTTTATAAAATAACTCATATCCTTTAAAACTATCAGAATCATGAAAGTAAAAAAAAGACTGATAGAACTGTATAAATTGGAGGAGACTAAGGATAAATAAGAACTACATGCAATATGAGGAGGTCTTTGAGTGGATCCTGGGCTGGGGGAAAAAAGGACATGAGTGGAAAAGAGAAAACATTCAAATGAGGGCTGTAGATTAGTTTAATAGTACTGACTGTGTTATTAGTCTACTACTTACATCACTGTACTATGGTTCTGTCGGATGTTAACGTAAGACATAGATGAAGTATATATGGAAACATACTGTACTATTTTTGCAACTTTCCTTAACTATGAAGTTATTTCAAAATTTAAAAAACTTTAATTTCATAATACAGCATTACAAAGTATCACGAAAATTAAAATTCAATTTATTTCTTCTTATAACTAAACAAAGGCAGCACTTCTTTAAAAATATCAATGAGTAATAGAAGAGTAACAGAGTTGTAAGGAACAATACCACCTTGGTCATTCACTCGATAATCCTATGCCTAGCAAACTAAGCTTAGCATTCCAAGAATCATGATTGTACCTAAAACAAACCATACCTTCTGCCTCCAATTCAAGTTTTTTAATGCCAATGCTCCTATTAGTTTAAAAGGGCAATAAGATAAATTTACAGAATGAGTATTTATAATTAAAATCTTCATGTCATAGACAGTTGTCATTTTTAACAAATGATATTTGTTAAAATATTTGAACCTATTCATATCAATCAACTCATAAGACAAAAAAGAAAACCATCCTAAGGTCAAAGAGACATGTAGACAAATAGGAAGCTCAGAACCCTGCAGTGGCATCCTACATAATGAGCTGATTAAACAATCTAGAGGGAAGGTAAGTGGTAGGAAGAAATCAAAGTGGGATGAATAGCTGGGCCACTCAACATTATAATAAGAAATGTAAATAAGAAAAGAAATTGTTAGCAGTTATAAAAAAGTGTAAAGGTCTCCTCAGGCAAGAGTAACAAAAGAAAAAATAAACAAATGGGACTACGTCAAATTAAAAAGAAACCATCAACGAAATGAAAAGAAAACCTACTGAATGGAAGAAGATATTTGCCCATGATACATCTGATAAAGGGTTAATATCCAAATTTTATAAAGAACTCATATAACTCAACACACACAAAAAAAAAATTCAATTAAAAAATAGAGGACCTGAATAGGCATTTCTCCAAAGAGGACATATAAATGGCCAGTAGATATATGAAAAGATGCTCAACATCACTAATCATCAGAGAAATGCTAATTAAAACCACAATGAGATATCACCTCACACCTGTCAGAATGGCCATCTATAAATCAAAACACAAGGATGTGGAGGAAAGGGAACCTTCCTACACTGTTGGTGAGATTGTAAATTAGTGCAGCCTCTATGAAAAAGTATGTAGGTCCCTCAAAATACTAAAAATACTTTGACCCAGCAATTCTACTTTTGGGTATTTATCCAAAGAAAACCAAAATGATAATTTGAAAAGATATATGCACCCCTATGTTCACTGCAGCACTATTTACAATAGCCAAGATATGCAAGCAACCTAAGTGCCCATCAAAAGATGACTGGATAAAGAAGTTGTGATACATTTTTCAAAGAAATCTTACTTGGCCATAAAAAATGAAATCTTACCATTTGTAACAACATGGATGGATTTAGAGGCTATTAAGTGAAATATACAGAAAACAAATTGATGACTGCCACATGGGAGGAGTGGTTGAGGGGCTGGATGAAAAAGGTGAAGAGATTAGGAAGTACCAATTGGTAGTTACAAATTTGTCACAGGGATGTAAAGTACAGCATAGGGAATAGAGTCAATATTTTATTGTAATAGGGAATATAGTCAATATTCTATTGTAATAACTATGTTTAGTGCCAGGTGGGTACTAATCAGGGGGATCATTTTGGAAGTTATATAAATGTCTAACCACTATGCTGTATACCTGAAACTAGAAGAAAATAACACTGAATGTCAACTCTAATTAAAAGATATAGATGATTGATTGATAGATAGATAGATAGATAGATAGATAGATAGATAGGCAGGCAGACAGAGAGGAAAAACTGAAAGGTGTTTGCCTGTATACCCTAAAGTTTCCACATAGAGTAATAAAATCAGTCTGTGTATCTCACAATTGACTGGCAAGTGTCTCCCTGTATTAGTCACACAAACGTTTAACCACATCAGAGATCAGTAAATTTTTTCTGAAAAGAGCCAGATAGTAAATATTTTTGGAGTACTTCAATCCATATAGTCTCTGCTACAATTATTCTACTTTGCCACTGCAGCAATGAAAAGAGCCACAAATAATACATAAATGACCATGACTATGTTTACAAATTATTATTTACAAAGCAGGTAATGGACTGAATTTAGCCCATGGGTTATAGTTTGATACCCTGCACTAGACTGCTCATTCCTCTAGTAATTTTCAATTTGGGAAATAAAATTAAAAGTTAAGGTACCTTGGTAACCCTGATAAGTTTAACAATATCTACTGCAAGCTCTTCTTTGGGATTTCAAATTTCTATACCTGGTTTTAATATCATCAGACTTCTCACATGATGTGTGGCCTAATATGCATTTTGAACATATTAAGTTTGACATTTTGGCACTTAAATGGAAGCAAATGAAATTAAGATTTGTTGTTAACGTTTCACAATGATGTCTTCTCTCAAGAATCAAGTCCTTTCTGCAAACTGAAAATAAAGATTGAAAATTACAAAGAACGAGTTTTTAAATGCCACACATGATGGAATAACTTCTACATGCATATTAGTTTCAATAGTTATCTCCAGCATTTTTAGAAAACACAAGTATTATGAAATCTGGACTGTGTCAGGAACAAATGCTGTTTGAATTTCTGTGGGAGAATCACAGTTGGTGATTTGCAGTATGCCAATAACACACAATTCTACAGCTTTCTTTTAAATCAAAATTTAAGTGCCAGGTGCATATATAAAGTAATTTTGTGTTAATTTGAGAAGGATATATAATTTTAGAAAATCTACTCTACGAGCTTATAGTAACACAGCGAAAGAAATGAGACCTTCACAAAAACATCACATATTAAAAATCTCTAACATGCCCTTCGAAAAAATAAAGGAAATGTCTGCTTTTAAATTTGTGAAACGTGACTCACATCCATATTTTAACAGATGGAATCTTCACTGCTGTCCACGAAGTAGATCATTTTTGAAAGTTCATTTTTACTTTCAATAGTTATTACTTAATCTGTTCTGATCCGTTCATCTGTCAAGTCTCCATGAGAAAAGAAGGGCTGAATTTAGTATTACACCCATGACAACCACTTATAAACAAACACATTTCCCACCTTCCTCAGGATGTCATTTTAACTCAGTGAAGTATCAGAACCCTCCAACAGAAAACCTGTTTTATAAACAACACACACAAATGCATATAAACCACTTGAATCAAGGGTGCCCCTTTTAATGGGTAAAATGATGAGCTGAAAGCCCACAACTGCATGTAGCAAAGAGACTAAGAACATAGACTTCACGATCAAAGACACTTACATTTAAAATAGCTCTGATCTTACATCTTAGAGGGCTGCTGGTAATTCCATTGGCCTCTCGACCATCCCTAGGACTAACTTTACACATCTAAAAAGAAGAAGATGGTAGCTGTGGTAGACAGAATAATGCCCATTAATGTCCATGCCCAAATCCCCAGAACCTGTAGATGTTATCCTTTCATGGCAAAAGAGATTTGCAGATGTGATTCCGGTTAAGGACCTTAAATGGGGGAAATTATCTTGTATCATCAGTTGATTCCATCAAATCACATGAGTCTGGAAAAGCGAAGAATCTTTCCCAATATTGTCAGAGAGAGGTGTGACAATGGTTAGAAATACTACATTGCTGACTTTGAAAAAGAAAGGGAGCCATAAGCCAAGGAACATGGGGGCCTCTAGCAGAAAAGGCAATGGATTCTCCTCCAGGGCATCCAGAAAGAGACATGGCTCTGCTCACACTCTGATTTTATCCTCGTGAAAACCAAGCCAGACTACTACCCTACAGAACTGTAAGGTAATAAATTTGTGATGTTTTAAGCCCCTAATGTGCAGTAATTTGTTACAGCAGCAAAAGGAAACTAATATAGTGTCAATGCCTACCCTCTTTGACTTGTGACAAACAGAGATAAGCTATATCAACTTTCAACACAAGTACACATTTACTATTAGCTAGTATTAAGTTATATTGGGATGTTGATAAATATATACTTTTGTAAATTTGAAGCTCAGTTACAAGAGTAACTGAAGAATGATGCGAATCTTTTCTGCATATCAAAAATGAAGGGGGGAGGGAGGGCTGAAGAAGGAACAGAGAAGCCTTGCTAGAAAAATCAAACATCGAAACCACAAAAAAAGTTCTTTTGAAGGTATACTCCCAGCTGTTCACATAAAAACAGACTGGGTTTTTATATTTCGTTTTATAGAAAACTGTGACTCAAATTAATTAGATGAGAGCTGAACTATAAATAAGTATGGAATGAATCAGAGATGAGAAATCAAATCTCTCTCTTTCTAACTCTCCTGCCCCTGGAACCCCTAACATATCAACAGCACAGCCCACTGGGAAGCTGCAAACTATGACCATCTACCAGTCTTTAGATAGGATTCTGTTCATTCTTGATTAACCAAAGGCAATAATCCAATTTACGAAAATCACGTCATTTTGATGCCATCACCTAAAATTTTTTCAACATATTTGAAGGTAACCAAGATAATTACAAACAATTCCTTGCTGGTGATAATAAAAAAAACAAAAAAAAACAAAAAACACCTCTTTAAAAGAATCAAAAGAGGATTCTGGGAAACATGGTGGAGTGAGAGACGTCCCTAGATATCTCCTCTTGAAACAACAATAAGTTGAACATCTAAAACTCAACAACAAACACCCAAACTACACACCAGCACATCTAAACGAGGAATCTGCGCATAAGAGGTACCACGGGTCAGAAGCCCGGGTGTCGGGCGGTGGACTGGGAGAAACAAAGAAGCTGCCTCTCGCAGCCGCAGCCGGAGCTCCCTGTAAGAGGAGGGAGAGGGGAGATCGTCTGGCGATTTTCCTGAACAGCCCTGCCTGGGAAAGCTGTGAGCTCCCCATGGCCGGCCAGGCCCAGTCATCAGGGCAGAAAGCAGAGAAGTGGGACGGGACCACAGAGAAACAACAGTTGATTTTTACCGGCCATAGTTGCAACACTGAGGCTGAGGCGCAGCCCCTATCCCCCAACCCAGATGTCCACTCCACCCATACCCTCAAACATAGAACACCGTGGAACCTGGTGGGAGTCTAAACAAACGCTGCCGAGACTGTCGCTGACAATGATGGGGACTGAAACTGAGGGTAGCGAGAATGATTAAATATCTACGAGAAAATAAAAAAGACATTACTTAGACTTTATATAACGCAGGGATCCAAGAGGCTTGGATGTCACCTACTGGGGAAAAAAAAAAAGCGCCTTCTTTGCAGCAGGCTAAAGAGAGAATTTTATATAATAAATCTTCTTTCTGAAAAAAAAAAAACAGTAGAATACACTTCCATTAATGTCCAGGCAGAGAAATAGTCCCTTAAATACCATGAACAACCAAGGCAACAAGGCATCTGAGACAGGAGAAAAACTTCAGAAAATAAACTTACAGACATAGAATGTGACTTAAATGACAGAGAATTCAGGATGTTACTTGTGAAAAAAACTCAGTGAGTTCTGAAACGAGTCATATCAACAATTTCAGGAATTGAAAAAACAACTAGATGAGCAGAGGAGGAGATTGAAAGCCTTAAAAAGTACAGAATAGACCCTCTGGAGATAAAAAAAAAAAAAACAAAAAACAAAAAACAAAAATGAATCGCTGTGAATTACTTCAGCCAGTCCAGAAGCCATGAAGTTTCACATACTTAAACCCATTTTAATCACCATTAAGTTAAAAATAGAAAGATGGTTGACAAAGGTTTTCTTCTTCTACCTTCCACTTTAGGACTCTACTTGGAAGAAATATAAATTTGAGTTTTTTAAGTGAATAGTACCTCAAGATTTTGTTGGTATGATCATTATACTGCAAGCTGATATTTATCAAGAATTCAACTGTAGTTTTCTGATAATAATTGTTTTTTTGCTGCAACATATCATAGTAATTGAGATTTTCCAGTTGTGACCTTAAGGTCTGTTGTGGTCCTGACATTTCTTCAGATGTAAAATATTCACTTCATAATGTTTTACATATACAATTATTTGTGTTTAACTTGAATGCTGTATAGTAAATTTGTATTTAACTTTTTGAAAACTTATAACTCAGATGTTAGATTTAGCAACTCTCATTTTTCTAGAATATCTGAGTAACCACAATATTTAATTATGTTTTCGTGTGTCACGTCTATGCATTTAATGAACTTTCTTATTTCGCAACAATTTTCTTATATGTAATATAGGTGATTCCTTACACACAGTTTCTTTAGTCACCTTGGGTTTAAAATTCACAACAGAACAATTGAAAACATGTTTGTTTTCTTGAATCCATGACAACGAGAACTTTATCTAAAAACCAGCTGTGGATGCTGGTAACCTGGGCACACCACTGACCTCAGTGCAGGCAAGGTCTGTACTAGACCATACAAGCCAGAAAGAAATGAAATCAAATATTTAAACGATTAAGTGAAAGGAACTACCAGCCTAGAATAATATATCCAGCTAAGCTCTCCTTTAGATATGAAGGAGAAATTAAGACCTTTCCAGACATACAAAAATTGAGGGAATTCTCCACCACAAGACCTGCACTACAGGAAATACTGAAAGGAATCAACTCACCTAAAACAAAATGAAGAAAAAAATAATAATAATAACATGTATAGGAGTAAAGTGACTATCAGGCAAAAAGAAGCAGAAGAGTGCAATCTTTACTAAGAACAGGCCATTATAAGCTTAAATAATAAGAGAATTGCTATAGCAAGATAGTAATGAAAGTTCGGCATACATAGGAACAAATTGAGATAACAATGAGTGAAAAGAGGAGGATTCAAAGATCCAAATTCCCAAAGAGGAATGGAGATAAGCCGCAGGCAGAAGAAAAGGGACCGCTGTATACATAAAACAATCCTTTTCATATTTGTAATGGTAACCACAGGCCAAAGATTTAGAATCGAAGTATATAACATAAAACAAGAAGTACCATAAGGAAATCCCACAAAAACCAACCAAAATAAAGAAAACAGAAGCACAAGGACAAGGAAGCAATGGAAACACCGAGCTACCAGAAAGCAGAAGATAAAATGTTTATAGGACAACCTCATATTTCAATAATCATCCTAAATGTAAATGGACTGACCTCACCAATAAAAAGGCACATAGTTGCAGAATGGATCAAAAAACAAAACCCAACCATATGCTGCCTCCAGGAGACACATCTTAGCTCCAAAGACAAATATAGACTCAAAGTGAAAGGGTGGAAAATGATATTTCAAGCAAATGGCATTCAGAGGAAAGCGAGAGTAGAGGTACTAATATTGGACAAAATAGACTTCAAATAAAAAAGGTAAAGAAAGATACTGAGGGACACTTCATAATGATAAAGGGAATCATGCACCAAGAAGACATGACACTTATTAATATTTATGTTCCAAATCAGGGAGCCCCAATATACGTAAAGCAATTACTAACGGAACTAAAGGGAGAAACAGACCAAAACACTATCATAGCAGGGGATCTGTTGGATATGGACAGATCATCCAAACAGAAAATCAATAAGGAAATAATACACTAGACCAACTGGACGTAACTGACATTTACAGAGCCTTCCATCCCAAAACAGCTGCTTATACATACTTCTCTAGTGCACATGAAACATTCTCAAGAATCAACCATATACTGGGACACAAAGATAGCTTCAACAAATATGAGTTGAAATCATACCAACTATATTCTCTGATCATAAGGCTTTGAAACTAGAGGTCAACTGTATAAAGAAATCAGAAAGAACCACAAATACATGAAGATTAAACAACATACTACTGAAGAATAACTGGGTCAGAGAAGAAATAAAAAGAGAGATCAAGAGATACA
>NW_006435766.1:1301745-1308576 GCF_000325575.1 Pteropus alecto
ACATGATTCTCTATATAGAAAACCCTAAAGACTCCACAAGAACACTACTAGAAACAATAAACAAATACAGTAAAGTTTCTGGATACAAAATCAATGTTCAAAAATCCATAACGTTCCTATGCCCTAATAATGAAGGGTCAGGAAAAGCTAATTCCTTTTGCAATTGCACCAAAAAGAATAAAATACCTAGGAATAAATTTAACGAAACGTGAAGGATCTATATAATGAAAACTATAAGATCCTATTAAAAGAAATCAAAGAAGATACAAAGAAATGGAAAAATATTTCATGTTCTTGGATTGGAAGAATCAACATAGTTAAAATGACCCTATTATCTAAAACATTATACAGATTTAATGCAATTCTCATCAATATCCCAACAGCATTTTTTAAAGAAATCATCAGATTTGTATGGAAGCACAAAAGACCCCGAATTGCCAAAGCCATCCTGAGGAAAAAAACGAGGCTGGAGGCATCACTCTGCCCAACTTCAAATTATACTGCAAGGTAACGGTAATCAAAAAAGCATGGTATTGGCAGCAAAACAGAAACACAGACCAGTGGAACAGAATCGAAAGCCCAGAAGTAAACCTATATTTATATGAGCAAATAATTTTCAACAAAAAAAGCCAAAAACATACAGTGGAGAAAGGAAAGCTTCTTCAGTAAATGGTGCTGGGAACATTGGAAGATCACCTGCAAAAGAATAAAGCTAAACTGTTGTCTATTACCACACCCCAAAATTAACTCAAAATGGATTAAGGACCTGAATATAAGACCTGAAACAATAAATTGCAGAGAAGAAAACATAGGAACTAAATTCAAAGAGGATTTTATGAATTTGACCTCAAAGGCAAAGAAAGTAAAACAAAAATATATGAATAGACTATATCGAACTAAAAAGGCTTCTGCTCAGCAAAAGAAACCATCAACAAGGTAAAGAGACAACCATCCGAATGGGAAAATATATTTGCAAGGAACGCCTTCAATAAGGGCATAGTATCCAAAATACACAAAGAATTTATACGACTCAACAACAACAAAAAACGAACAATCCAATCAAAAAATGGGCAGAGAACCTGAACAGACACTTCTCCCTAGAGGACATACAAATGGCCAACAAATATATGAAATGATGCTCAATATCGCTAGCTATTAGGGATATGCAAATCAAAATCACAATGAGATGCCTTCTCACGCCTGTTAGAATAGCTATAATCAACAGGACAAGTAATAACAAATGTTGGAGAGGATGCAGAGAAAAAGGAACCCTCATACACTGCTGGTGGGACTGAACATTGATACGGCCACTATGGAAAACAGTATGGAGGTTCCTCAAAAAAATAAGAATTGATCTACCATATGATTCCCAGCAATCCCTCTACTGGGAATTTACCCCAAAGATTTGAAAACCCATATCCGAAAAGATATTTGCACAGTGATGTTCAAAGCATACTGTGTCATCTACTCAGAAGATGAGATAAATCGTTATCAGTGCCTTTTCAAACATATCAGGTAGGAGAGGGCAAGACAGTCCCACTGCCAGGAGACCACCATCATTATAAGCTTCCACCCATTGATGGTCAAAAGTCATCTGTCCCACAGGAACTAAGAGCATCCTTTAAGAAGGTAATCTGGGTCACAGATGCCTAATAAAGACATTATGAACGTGAAGATATCTTTAAGATCCTCTCTTTACCTTAAGGAACATTTCTGGATTTCATCTGGAAATCACAGTGAAATATATTTACCTATGATGCTGCCCAGCCCTGATGTTTAAATTTCAGAGTTGCAATATAATTCTGCTGTCCTTCAGGGTGACACATTCTATCATCTACTCAGCCTTCAGACTAATTAGACTTCCAATTTAAGAGTTAAGTTCAACTAACAGCCTTGAGTATGCCAACCACAAACCACACAAAAATATGCAAATGCTATAGCCATAAGCTGGCTGACCCACTTCTCGGATATAATATAAATGCTTCTTCCTCTCTTTCCCATCACCAAGTACCACTGTCCCATTTGCACCCACCCATGAAGCTACAACTACTTTATACCACTGCTTAATCGTTAATAAAAAGCAAGATTGCACAGTAAGACAGAACAAAATAATTCTAAAATTAGCTAATCACATATAGATAGGTTGACTCCAAATTGGAGAAAGTGGCATTTGCTGTGATTTTATCATCAACACATGCAGCTTTCACTCAAAGAGACAAAGGTAAAACTGAGAAAGAAGCAATATGAATCTCAGGATCAAATGTAATGATGTAATAACTAATTATGTAGACATGGGAAAAAAACTTTAAAATCAATTTGTAAGCTTTCTGATGACTGAACTTATTTTAATGACATATAAAAAATACTAAATCCTTAATTATTGTCTGAGCCTTATTTGCTATAATGGTTCATTAAAAACTCATTTAAATAGAGCTACTGTTTTACTGGACGAGTAAGCAAAACAGTCATAAAGGAATATATTTGGGCCAATGATGTTTTGTAATAGTAGTAATGCAAGCTATACCAATAAAACCTCACTCAATACAAGAGAATCTCAAGCTTGCCACTGAAAAACTTTAAATGCTACATAAGCAGACTAATTCTGTTCTTCATCAGCATTTTAAGGATTAAGTATATTTTGTCCACTGCAAAAATAAATAAATAAATAAGACCCAAAGCTTAGAAAGAAACTCTAAACTGCTATCAGCACACTAAAGGCTAGTCACGTTTCCTACTGGTTGAGCTAAGAATGGCAATGAGGGAGGTGTCCTTTGTGGACCCTGTACCATGAGACTCAACCTCAAATCTGCCTCAACTTCTAGTTCCAGAGGTTGAGATTTTAGAGGCAGCTGGCCCTCCTCACCTTGCCACTCTGCCACCCTTCTAACATATATCTATCTAGCAAGATGTGGAAATAGAATTCAACAACAAGGTGTTTTAACCTATAGACAATTTAGCTTGACAATCAATATGTATTACATATCAATTCGGGAATAGTTACTCAGGAATAAGCTGCAATACTGACAGACTCCCTCAACAGCAACTTCTATGATGAATGCCACAGTCTGGGGGTTGGGGATCAAAATTAAAAAAAAAAAAAGTATTAATCAAAAGTCCAATATCATATAGGAAATAGGGCATAATGAGACAAGCCAAAACTACACACACACACACACACACACACACAACACACACACACACACACACACACACACACACACACGGAGCCTTTTAATGACTTACTCCAAACGGCCTTACTTGTACACTATCAAAACAGTACCAAAATGATGTTACTTGAGCTTTAGTGAGCAAGTATGAGGGAAATGATACTTCTCATGTCCATCAAACACATGCGATTGCTACCTTCATGCTCAAGTCCATTTCTCCATCCTCAACTTTCCCCAGTCCCTGACCCACAGATCTAAGGGATAAGAAGCTGACAATGTGATAACTCAGCCCAGAAATATAGCACCATAATTACCACCAGGCAGGATCACTGAGCCTTGAATGGTAATTCAAGCCCTGCTCTCTTGGGCATCTGGAAGTTTGCCTCAATTTGCTGAGTCCACCAAGCAAGAGTGGAGCCCATTGGTTAGGAAGGCCCATGTGGGTCTTTGTGCTTCCTGGGCCAGTCAGGTAAAGTCAGAGCCTGTTCCATTGACCTGAAAACCTTGTCTTCATATGCCCACGCCACCCCCAATTCCTCCTCCCACTATACAACCAGCAAGATACAAATGTTTACATAAGAGGAAGGTAGGAATTTGATTTAAGCGTCAAATCACAACCACATTCTCCTATCGGCTTGTACCATAGAGCTCTATGCTAGAGTTTGTATCAGGTACTTTCAGGCACACAAGAGAAAGTGTTAGTCTTTCAGCAAGTAACACAACCTCACAGCACTTAGGCACTCATATATGTTCCTAAGCAACCCGCCCATTGTTGAATATGTGACAAACGACTCCGCACTAAAATTTCTTGCTAGTCAAATCTAGTGAACTATAATACTTTTTGTGACAATCAGTAGTGGAAAATTTCCCATCCTAAAATAGAAATTTGAAGGATCACTTTTTTAGTTCTAAATTTTGCAAATTATGTCTTAAATTAAAAGCACAAGAAAAGAAATTCTGGCTATGGCTCCAGTCAATCAATCAGTGCTAGGAAGCTGTTAAACAGAAAACATCTCAGCACAATGCTAGACCTCGAGATGTTGCAACAGAGGTAAGCAAATCATCATCTGTGGCATTTAAAGACAAGATAATTCTAACTCAAAGAACCAGTCTTGTTACCAAGGCAACTTGCCACATATATAGGAGACTGGCTTGGGAGTTAGTAATCCCTTTAACTGCTGACTTCACAATGTGAATTAGACCCCATTGATACCTTAGATTCCATCAAAAAGCATCATCAGAAAAAAAGAGAGTTCAACTGCTTTAAAAGAAGAAAAAATTCAGATGCTTCTATTAAGTCTTTGGGGAGATAGAAAGGTAGAAGAGAAAAAAGTGGCCTAAGAAAAACGAAGTAGAAGAACTGGGAGATGCTGCTCATCAGTGATTTATTTTCCAATGAAGATGTATCAAACTCACTACTTCACTCTAAGTTCTGAATGAAAACTGTTTAGAGTAATACATAATAAAAAGTCACTATTTATTCTGACAACCACAAACCAGTATTATCAAAAGATCAAAGTTCAATAAATTTGTTCACAAAACACTAGTTACCTTACAAAATGCCTTTCAGTTTAATTTGCATGCAAAAAGGAAAAGTATGATTTTTAAATATTCACCCAGAGGAGGAGAAGGAAAACTTCAAACATCTTCTGACTCTTTTTTGCTACACTCATTATTTCAATAACTTCTACAAAGGAGAGATAACAGTGTCTCTGACATTAGCCTAAATTACCTTCAGTATACAACACAAGGCTGATCATATTAGGCTAATTTTTATCAACTGGCAGGTTTATTCAAAAGTAACTAAATAATAAAATTTTTTATAACAACTCTTCATTAGTATAACCTGTTTAGCACTGTTTTCGGTTTTTTTATTTTTAACAAAAGCAAACAGAATAAATACTAATTGTGTGCCAATCATTTCTCTCCCATATTTGACAGGTAAAATAAATAACTTACAAGTTAAACATTTCCCCCAATCTACAAATTGCTTTAATACTGAAATTTAATGCAAATCTTTTGAAATCCAGTGCCATCTAATGGACTTGGCCAAGCAAGAAGGGTTCGGAAACTTAATTTTTAATAAAATATGTTCTGAGGAAAGCCAAAGCCTATGCTTTCCTGTCATTTACTACTCACATAACCTCCCCATAGATGGCTTGGAACAGTGGAGGTAGAGTCACCTGTCATTTGCAATGCACTCCACTCATTTCATTACTATAAGCTTGCTGATCTTGAATTGGTCCCCTAAGGTGTGTTAAGGCTCAGAGAAGAGACTCATCAGTTGTGTGAACCTTGAGCAGTTTCTTCAACATTTTGGGTGTCTCGGTACTGCATAGGACTGTTGCATGTGTTAACTTATTTAGTTAGGACAAATTGCTCGGAATAGTTCCTGAAAATATCAAGTACTCAATAAATGTTAGCGATTGTTATTATTACTTTAAAGAATTTCAAGAGATTGAGGTTATCCACATAGGAAGATGACGGGCACTGGGATTAAGTTAAGCCATATGAACTTTATCCTGAAAAGTGTTGACATCCTTTAATGCAAACCTGTTTAATTTGCATTTATTCTGTAGGTTTCAAGGAGTATGGAGAAAGAACTAGAAGGGTAAACATTCCCAGTTCTTTAATAATAAAGAAGTTGTGAGGGCCTATATTAATGGAAAGGCAATGGAGTGAAAAGACAACTAAAATGTATAATTATTAAAATGCAGAATTGACTTATTTAAAGGATTTGGTATGCGTGGGTGGGCGGCACTGTGAAGGAGCAGGTGAATCTGAGATGTCCAAGTTTGTGGCTTGGGTGGTTGGGCAGAGGGCAAGCACAAGATAAAGAAGTTTGGGGCAAAAGGTGATGAGTTTGGTTTGAAGTAAAACTATCATGTATCCAGTATACAATTCCCAGTAGACGACTGGAGATGGGAGTCTATGGGGCAAAGCGGAGTTCAAGGCTAAAGAAACAGAACCAGGGGACAGCAGCTCGCAGGTGACTGTAGCCGCTATGAGTTTATGTAAGTAATCTAATGTA
This sequence comes from Pteropus alecto, assembly GCF_000325575.1. Lineage (NCBI taxonomy): Eukaryota > Metazoa > Chordata > Mammalia > Chiroptera > Pteropodidae > Pteropus > Pteropus alecto. Next base: position 1,307,944 of record NW_006435766.1, read on the forward strand.
AACGTGGAGCAAGTATGAAAACCGATCAAAATCTGGATAAAGCTGAAACTGTAGGTTTCTCTTCCCTTCCTTCACTGCCACTTTTGAAGAATTTGAGAAGAACTGACAAAAGAATGTAAGTAAACTCAAGGAAACATGGTTTCACAGAAAATGAAAAGGGAAAGTATTATAAAACAGTAAACAAAAGTATTTAAATAGCATGAGGCGTATTAGCATTTTCTTAAGGAAAGTTACATCAGTATATACTTTCTACAAGTGGGACCTAAACTTATTTTGCACCAGTGCTAAAGTAATGTCAATAATAGTGGATGGATATTAAAAGAATATGAATAAACTTAATTTTTAGTCTACTGATGTCTAAAAAAGAGACACTCAAACATTTGTTCAAGTAACACCAAAGTAAATTCATCTTCATAATGTGCTTGTCTTACCAGATGAGGATTCCATAAACAGTTCTTGATTTTCTTGTGAAAGGTTCTATTTCATTAATCTTTGTGTCCTGCCTTGCTCCTGCCTAAAAGATGCCCCAATAGACACATGGTGAATTTATATCACTTACCACATCTATTTTGCAATCCCTTTGAAAAGTGCAGGCAAGTTAATATAAGCAGCAAAAGAAATACAAGTTCTCTG
>NW_006435766.1:1308602-1371133 GCF_000325575.1 Pteropus alecto
TCCCTAGCCTCCTCTTTGCTCACCCCAGAAAAATCAAGCTTTTTTCACAGCCTACAACAAGAGAGAAAGAAATGTTCCAAAGATAATACATCCCAAGTTCTTCACCACTAGTTCACTTTGGTGTGTATCACTCCATTCATCTCAACCTGCAGTTAATGCCCATGCTCCACAAATCAAGGCCAGTGAGTAAGACTTTGGTATAAAAACAATATTCAAACTATTTGAAATTTTCAATCCCCTTCTCAAACATATAAATACACATTAAAAGCAGTTAAATTATTGAGTGTTATTATGTCTCCAGATCTACAATGACTCACAAATTTGGATTTAACATAAGAAAATCTGGAGAAAAGCTAAGGCTATATTAAAAATCACCCCCACGATCGATGAAATAAGTAATGGAATGGTACAGAACTTCTTCCCATTACCAATATGTCTCAAATGCCACAAATATGTCAAGGATCCAAGCAGTATAAGGGCTAAGCTCTTTATATATTTAACCATTCAACTTTCTAAAAAATATATAAAGACATTACAAGGAAATAAAGTACAGAACCATTATTTTTCATTCATCATCCTGTTTCCGTGTGGAAAGTCCTGAAAACTTCTCGTCATCTTTTAGACTAGAAGACAGTGTCTGTGCTAGAAAACCAACCACCATTGTGGAATCCTGAATTCTGGATTCCACCATTCTTAGTTGGCCTTTGCAATGATGCTTTTGGTCCCTCTGGGAGGACACAACGGTCTCAACACATCACCCTGCTCCACTCAGAGGAAGTCAACATAGTCAATACCTTGAACAGTACATAATGAATTTAAAACAGAACAGTATGACTGACCAAAGGATTGAAATAAAAGGTGAAAGAAACAACTCTATAAAAGAAAATAAGAACAATACAAGAAGACTAACAACAGGGACTATCTGCCAAGCCAAGGAAATGCTGGGTATTCACAGATTCAAGGGCAGACCAACCCAGACCGTGACTGCTATGGACACACCCTCAACAACAGTTTTATCTGTGAAACCATAGAAAATGCTGGAAATGTCTTAAAGGATCCAGAAACTGGAAACCACTCAGACAATAAAATCACTCTCACACAAGAGAACCTACAAGCCTTACTCTTAAAGACACATGATAGCAAATACAGAAAAGGCCCCATTGCTGGAACATTTAAAAACAGTTTTCACATCTTTACATACTAGCCTAAAAGAAAAGAAAACAGAAACCCAAAAACTAGACAAATTAGTGATTAACATAAAACACAAACCTAATTAGACAATTAACATCAAGATTGCCAGAAACAATAGCAAATTTCATGTAAACAAACCATTAATAGGCTGTTGCTTTTTCTTTGAAAAAAGAACATTATTTATAAATTGCTGCCGCCTAAAAACTGACCTGATTCAGTACTGTCAGACAGTGGAATATACTTAGGCAAGTGGTAAATTATGAGAGAAAAAAGTCGCTTCACATATTGTGACATCTAAGTGTGATAAATGAATAAAACGGAATATTGCTCAACAAGATTGTAAAAATTTATATATAGCATTTTTCACCAAGAAAGCCCAAATTAAACTTCTATATAATGTAATTAAAATACAAGTTCACTCATTAGTTTCACCTCTGAAAAATACAATATTAATAGAAAATCTCTGAAATCAGTAATTCAGAGTTCCTGGTGTCAGGGTTCCTGATACCCAGCAGAGCTTTTAAAACAAGCATGTACAGGCACTCCGAGAAGACTGGCTCACTACCTCCTGTTCCCTAACAAGCCTTTATTTTTGGATGCTACCAACAGCTAAAGTCTCTCAGATATATGCTCAATGATAAACAAGACACAACAGGTATGCAAAAAAATGGGTAATGAATTATTAGAATGTAACTGAAGCTGTCTTAATCATAGGGCTTGAAAGAAAAGAAGCTTTGCAAAGAAACAGATGTCAGCATCTTAAGCACTTTCATAAACGCATTTCCACTGCTGGACTCTGCTATTCAGAAGTAGCTGTGAGTTTCATTCCACTTCCTTGAGTATGAGCTCAGGGGTGAGATTTGAGATTGTGTGCCCTCAGTTTCATCAGTATTTGACAGGACACACCAAACTTAGGGTGAAAAGAGTGGCAACAGAAGGTTGTGTGGGAGGAGAAAAAATCAGATCTACCAGGGTAAAGCACTGGAGGAGGTGGGGCCAAGAAGCTGGGCAGAAAGCATGATGCACAGGATGAGTCTGGAAGGGTGAAGGATATCACAGGGCAGGAGGCTCCTAGGAAGAATGGCGAGCTGCACAAAAGCAGGGACCACGTGCCTCTCCTGGAGGGCAGCACTGATCCCAGTTGGAGAGCTGCTGAGGTTCTTTCACAGTGAGAAGGCAAATACATGGGTTCTTCAAGACTTGGAATAACAAAGTTGATTTGCAGCAATAGAGCTTCACCGTGCCTTACCCACAATTTCAAAATCAAAATGCTCCAGAAAGGAACATTTTTTAAGTTTGTTAGAAGCATATGTGCTTGCACAACCTAACCTAAACTGATGCAAAATTATTTATAATCTGTATTTACTGACATATTAATGAATGTTCACATTTCGGTACAGAAATATCAATGTTTTCATTATAGAGTTCTGCCTCAGACATCACAGGAGGTGTTACACATTACGATACATCTTCCTTATTACCCTTCTAATTAAGAAAAAAATGAATTTTTATATCTATCCACAAGGATTTCAGACAAGATATTGTGGTGTTCCCAGTGGTGCCAACAAGGACTTATTAGAACTGATTGTTAAATTTTCAGGAATTTTGAAAGCCCATTGTTAACGTGACTACTACAAATTAAATTATGAAAACTGTGAATTAAAGTAATTAGAAGCAAGGTAATAAGTACTTAAAACTTACTACTTCCTAATTACTTTTTTCATTTCACTGTTATGTATGGTCTTGTATGCGGTGGAAATACTGTATAGTGATTTAGAACAGTATGTTTCCAAACTCCACACTCAGTTATGTCACATTGGCTTCTTGAACTAGATCATGATAGAGTACTTACACCACAGAAAATGGCATACATTACGAATCAGTGGGTTTTTAAACATTTACAAGCCCATCAATACTTTAGGCTCTCTTGAAGCAATGAAGACAAAAATGAATTCATGACTACCTTCAGGATCTTCAAGTTTAGACAGGGTGTTCCAGTGCATAACAGAGAGTGCAGAGGTCAGAATTTGGCAGCCAGATTCCTCAGAGCAGAAGCTTCAGGAACCACAACTCCCTTTCCCAATGTTTTGTTTGCCATCAGACGTCAAGCCACATGCACAGGCTTCTCCACACTGCCTTCTACTCCATTCCCAGTGCATTCAATTACAGGTTAAGCTCCCAACCACTAGCATGCATTAGGGCAGGGCTGTTGTCCATTTTATTCAGTGCTACTTCCCCAGGGTCTAGACCAGAGCCTTACACATAGTAGGTACAGAGAAAATATTTACTGAAGGAATGAATGAATCCTCCAAAGCACCCTGTGGTTCAATATGCACCATATTTCAAATCACACAGGTAAGAAAAATTGCCAATCAAACAGACCATCTGCTAAACCTCCTCTAGCATGAGAATTATTGGGGATGCGGTGGGGGAGTGAGTACTCCATTAAATTCATAAAGATGGAAGTATATCATATTTCTTTACTTTCTGGTATAAACAAATTTTGGACTGAGTCTGAAATCTATTACTTGCAATATTGTTTCTATGAAAAAAATAATAAAGTTCTAAATAACTGACTTTAAAATCAAATTTTAGAGTACAAACCCATTCTTAAATTGGAGACATCAAGCCTAAAAATATATTCACCACAGCAACTTTTTCTCAAGTTCTCATAGCCTTAATTTAAGATATAGGTAAAAATTTTAAAGCAAAAAAATAAATAACCCACAAAATATGCCATTTAGAAAATTAAATAATCAAAGCAACCCATAAAGACATATTCAAAATAAGGAATATTTAATATAGAAATATATAATACAGAAAATAAAGAAGCTAATTTTTAGAGGCTAAAGTTAATGTTTCTTTTCTAATCTTAACACAATATTTTTAAGGCACTTGGAAGACTTCTTATTTATTGCTTAGAAACTTTCACTCTGTATATAACTGCAGCATAACTGATTTCACACACAGTATTTGCATAAGAAACACAAATGCAAAGAGAAGGGAAAGACTTCCACAGCTTAAGCACCTAACTTTGTAATTGCTTCCTTTAGAGAAATAAAAATTTAAATCTCTCTAATCTGTTGTTACAGGACTCAAAAAGTCTTGTGTCACAAGATCCAATTTATATTCCTAAAAGGATATCAAAATTCTCTCATTCTATGAATCCTCTACAGATGAATTCTGAATCCAAAGGAAACCTTCAATTTCAATCTTGTACAAACCCCCTGCAGCCCAAGATGGCACAACCCTCTCATGCTGACAGCATAACCTCTATCTCCTAAACAAAGGCAACCAGAAGTTCAGACCACACCACTGACAATCTGTCTTGTGTGGTAGGTGTCAGATCACAGGGAGGAGGGCCACCAGGCAGTTCTGGGGACTCAGCAGCAGCTATTTTTCAGAATCATCACTACACATGGCATCAACAGGAAGCCCAGAATAACATTCTTCAACCTTGGTGTGCCTCACTTTAAGAAAATCCCTATTGATGAAAACAGTAACTCTTTATTGCACATAGAGTTTTAAATGAATACTAAGTGCCAAAGTAACCTAGTCTATCCAGAAAAACATCCTTGCAATGAGTTTAAATAAAATGGCATGGTATGAACAAAATGGAACGAAACAGAATAGGAAATATCAACATACATTATTTCAAGCAGTGAGGCTGTCCGGAGCAGGTGGGGGCAGGCAGGTACATTTACACATTTGTTCACTGGGCAACCAAGTCAAATGTACTTCTTACTTAGTAGTCTTCGATGAGGGGCTATTTTGCCCTAGGGGACATTGACAAAGTGTCTGGAGACACTTTTGGTTGTTACAGTGGAGGAGGGTGCTATTGACATCTAGTTGGTTCAGGTAAGGGAAACAACTGAGCATCCTACACTACACAGGGCAGTCCCACACAACAAAGAACAATCCAGCCCCAAATGTTGTTAGTGTGAAAGCTGAGAAACTCTGTTATAAGAGACAGAAAAGTTTAACTGACACTATACCTAACCCCATCTGATAATCACTCCTACAGGACATATATGAATTTATATACACACTGCCCTAAGTGGAGTCTGTTAATATTTAAAAAGTAAATGTAGTAATAGTCTCTTAATGGACACTGTTTAAACTTGGTTATAAATATTTTTCTAATTAAAAAAATGATGTCTGCTCACTGCAGAGAATTGTGAAACTAAAACACCACTATAAGAGAATAAAGTATTTTGTAACAAATTTTACAAAGATAGAGTAAGGTGAGACAGTTTCATAATTTATAAACTTTTTACCAGAAAGCAACAAATTCCTATGATAGACACATTGGGACTAAACCATTGATTTTTAGATTTTTTTGTTTCAACATCACAATTTTTCACAAAAGAACTCTAATAAGACAACACTCACATCATCAGAAAATGCGAGAGTTGACTAAAAATTCCTAAAATGTAAGACAAGTGAGAAAGGTATAAGCAGAAAGAAAAAGAAAAAAAGACAGAATGAGGAAAATACGGAAAGAAACCTACTTCCTATTCACCAGGCGTGCTTTTCAAACCATAGTTCAACTCTCTGAAACTGTGAAACATCCCACCTGCAACCCGTTCACAGACAGAGCCCTTACTCAGAAAGAGCCTGGGGAAGGACTAAACACAGACAAGCTCCTACTTGCTTTCCAAACTGCTGAGAAAGACAGACTCCACAACAGGACAACAAACTCAAAAGTTCTAAGTTAAAAATTTTCTTTAAAATTTTTTAATTAGCTTGATAAATTATAGTCACTATACTTAAAAGAATTCTAATTACATTGAAATAAAAGTGGATATGCTTGCTGTCACTAATAAGATCTCAGGGCATGTGAATTATTTCAGAAGCAACAGCTAATATCCTAAGATTCATTTTTTTCATCATTTGCATTAAGCGGAAATTTTATCGGAAGTTTAATGAATAGTCAATAGCTTTGTGAAAGGAGTACTAAATTAAGTGTCAACACCATATACTCAATGCCTGCCCTGTCTTGCACTCATCAAGACAATTACATGAGTGAAGATTTACTCTCAGATCACTAGCAACTTAAAACAATACTTGGTTGACAATACCAGTTGTTTTAAAGATCTGGTAGAAATAATAGCGTTAAAAGGAGCTTAGTTCCTGCAGATTTCTCACGAGGAAGTTAAAAAAATTAACTAAAGCCTAGTCTAAAACTATTTTAAATTTTACATCTATTTTAAAATTCTGGAAACAAATCTCATGTTCAAATAAACTAGATTCATCAGAAATATGCAGAGAGTCCACATAGATGGATAACAACTTTTATTGAACAACTTTCATTAAAACTAAGCCAATATTATATGCTTATATAATATTTACTTATATCTTAAATATATACTTAAAGGCTATCAAAATCCTCAAAACTCTAGATCATTCTAGCTCTAAACTAGGTAACTCTAGCTTTAAATTTCCATAATAATTCAAAACAATTTAAATTTGACTACTTGCAGAGAATGGAACTAGATAATAAGTTTGCCCAAGAAATGATTTAAATGTTATCCATGCAGCTGGTTAAAAAGAAAAAGTTATATAATTTACTAGTTCAAAATAACACCTGCACTTATAATGTCCTAACCCAGAAATTCTCAAAGTGTGGTCCCTGGCCAGTAGCTTCAGCATCACCTGGGAACTTGTTAGAAATGCAAACTCTCAGGGCCCACCCCAGACCAACTGGATCAGAAACTCGGACTGGGGCCTAGAACACTGTGTTTTCACAAACCCTCCAGGCAACTCTAAGGCAAACTCAAGTTTGAGAAACACTGCCCTAACCTTCTAAAGATAACAAGATGAGGCTAAAAGACAAGAATAAATACTAACTCGAGTGTTTATTAAGACTGACTGTACCAAGTAGCATCCATGATTTCTCTCACTTAATCATAGTTTTAGGACATAGCAACTCTAACACTGGCGCATCTTTGGCTTAGTGATATTAAGTAACTACACCAAGACTACGAGGCAGTGTGAAGCCAAAGTTCACTATTAATCACTGTTACATGGCCAAAGGCAAAACGTGTCTCCCTTTCTACTCTCATAGTACTGAGTTCGTCCACTCAATAAGTTACATAAGATTTTAGAAATAAATAGTTTCCATCAGGATGTAATTTCAGTCTCCACTACATGTGCTTTAAAACCACATACGCATTGATTCTACTCCCCTCCTCAAAAAAGAGGCGAGGTGTTAATATCTGATGGCATTTGATTCCTCTTTCACCAATTCTTGCTTAACTGAAGAATAACTTTACATAGCCCACCTCAACATCCTTGCAATTTGATCACCTGTTCCTGAATCAAGGCAAAGTTTCCAAAACAGATTCACCTCTAACCAAAATGCCAACTTCCCCAATCCAAAGGGACTAAGTGGAAGAGACAGAAGTTACCAGGCACTCTGTGGACTTTTTAAAGCAGCATCTCCTCAAACTCATGGAAACGAGAAACATAAAGGCCAAACACCACCAATGCCCAAAAGCACTTGTCAACAGAAATAAACATATGGATGAGATTTAGGAAGAACCTATCAACATGGATGTTGAAAGGAAAAGTATTTATAATAGTTGTATTAAAAATTTGAAAAACCATCCTTAAATATGAGACATACAGTCAGAGCATTTAAAACCTATATGCTATTAAAATATATAACAATAGGAATGGAAAGAAGACCAAACAATATACACCAAAATATTAACATACTATATCAAATATTTACCAGTGTAGAATTACAGGGAATATATTTTCTGCTTTGTACTGCTTTTTCAATTCCTTTCGCTATAAACATGTTTGTAATATAAAAAAAAAGTGTATTCATAATAAAATGAAATTAGAAATAAATGCAATAAAAATGTTCTATACATTTAGAAAATAGCAAATTATCAACATACATCTTAATATTAAAGTAATGATGAAAAGTTGTTTCAAATTTTGAAGTTAACATTTTATGTTAAGTTAAAATGTGGCACATTTTAATGAACTCACTATTACAAAACACTGAATAGACAAGATAAATACATTTTGTGCAATGAAGAAAATTAATTACTTTGCAGATCACAGCAATTAGCAATACCCATCATATCAACAAGTTTCAGGGTTCCACTGGGAATAAGCATATAGCTTTTATTTTTACTTGTATTAACTGAGCTGGCTTTTCTCTTCTTTCATAGATGTTTAATGTATTCTTTTGGCTGTACAGAATGAATGAGCGCATTAGAATTTAAGACCCACCCTAGGAGGACCCCTGACAGCCAGATAAAACACAGTCATTAATGTCAGAACACAAATGAAATAATCTGAAAAGGCCAGAAATTACTAGCCCGTTCTAGTTTTCAAACACACAAAAGCAGGAAATATTTTTTTAAATTTTTACCTTACTCTAACAAGGTATCTTAATGAAATTTAGTTATTCAACATTTGATAATAAGAACACAGAAATTTTCCTAGTCTACGATGGCTAATGAAACTTTCAAATCCTCATGCAAATTTATGGGATGTGTGGCATTATTAAACAGTTCATCAAAAAGTTAGAGGGAAGCTCTCACTGCCAGCCTGTTCCCATTAGCAGGTCAATTCAATGAACATTGGCAATTTACAGCAATTTACAAGAGGAAATAAGTAGAAACAAGGGTACTTGCTCTGCTTCATTTCTTTATTTTCACATACTCACTAAAATATAAAACAGTGGGGTTTCAAAGTCAGATACATAGCATTTTTTATCATACATTTTAAGCACAAACAACATAAATAATCTTCCCAAATTATGCCACATCATTTTCCCCTTGGAAAGATTATAAATGTTACATACACCATGTGTATTAAATAATTATAACTGGAGATGATCACAGCACACATAAAATGTGTGCATCATTGCCAATAATTCATCCAGAGATTTATTACATTGAGACATACAGCTTTTAAGCTCTGTAAGGAAATCACATGCTTAGCTCATAATATTACATAGAAATGATAATCAACATAAGGGGAGATAGTAAGCACTTGGGTTGATTTGCAGTTGGATGGATTACTAGTAAGAACTTTTCATGACATAAACTGACATCTATTGCCCAAGTGGCAACACAAATTAACATTTAATGATAAGAGAAGAAATACACTGCATAGACAGGAAAAACATTTCAGGCAGTGATTATGCTTAAAAAAGGATAATTAACCAGCAAATTTGACCATCAGTTCGAGTAACTACTGAAAAATTAGCCTACATTAAACATAAAAAATTCCCCATGACTTCATAAATGTTGTGCTTCTATAGGCTCCAGAGGCTAACATGATGGTGACAAACAAGATATACAATGGGGTTGGCGTCTGCAGGCAACTCAGTTTCCATTGATAAAGCACATAGTCTTTCTATTTGATTTTTTAGGTTATACCAGCCAGCTAGCCTATACTTTAAAACCTTATCTGAAAGCAATATCATTTATTTAACCCTGGAACTCAGTTTTCTATATGTCAAAACAATTTTTTCTCCCTTCTTTTCATTCTGATATCCCATCTCATATGGAAGTTTCTCTGCTATTTAAAATAGTATGATATTCACTACTCAAATAGCATTAAAGTTTTACCTTATAGTAGTCACTCAATGAATGTGGTTTATGAACAATAATCCTCAACACTCTGTCTTCTAAACGAGAAGTGCCATTCTTCTCTGTTTCCTATAGACCAATGGCAAGAACTAAAGAGCAAGCCACAGAAGGAGTAAGTAGTGATTGGCTTTACTTTCATAAATACTTTGACTAAAATGTCTGTCACTTTCCAACGAGTGTTCCTTTGGCCTCTAGCACATTCCAAATACAATTTTCTGTTCATCACTCTCAAAATTTAGGCCACATTAAGTAATCAACATTGAATTATTAGGAGAGGAATAATGTAGGCAAATCCATTCTGTTATGTCCAACTAATCAAACAACCCAAGCACTTCTATGAAGGACGGGTGGGAGCAGGAAAACTAAAATGCAACCATCAGATAACTCACATCTGAATAGGTTTTTTAATGTTTTAGCTGATATCCTCCAACAACAATAAAAACTTTGGTCCGATGTGTTTTTTTCCCATGCATTAATTGTGACATCTTTTAAAATCCAGTACCTTGGAAATTGTTTGCAATAGTGCCAATTCCTACATGAAAAACCCTCTGAATTAGAAGCACTGTTGGGATATGCTATGGATTCATGTTTCAACAGAACTCTGATGGTTACCTTTGATGTGGGGTACTTGACAACAGAGTTTTATTTAAATAACAAAGTCTACTTTAAAATTTTTCTCCTCTGAAAGTCTTAGATTTTATGATGAACCCCATAAAGTCAAAAATAAAATGTTTTCTTATCCGCAGTCCCTGTCTTCACTTTATAGAGGTGAGAATTTCCTTTATTTTGAATTCTGAAAAATAGCCCACAATCTACAATATAAAGTAAGAACACTATATGATAGGATGAGTCTTTGTTATCGTTGTTTAAATGAGTTTTCTGCATTATCTCAAAAGCTAGCCAATCCTTGCACTTGTTGATGCAGTTTGTTTTTTCATTACATTGGTTGTCATTTAGCAAAAATATTTGTAATATCTTCTAAAATGCATTAAACTTACACATTAATTGAAGATGTACTTAGAAAGGTTTTATTGTTACCTTTAAAATTATCATCCTACTGTGCCAAAAAGGGATAAATTTCACTGAAACACTATAGTCAGAAACTTTATTTCAAAAAGTGAAATCACTGTGCATGTATCCTTTGCTGGGGATGCTCCTGCACTCTCTCTTTCCATGGGTGAAGCAGGCTGCGGTACTCTAACCTCTCTGTAAGAAGGTTCTAGTGACGGGACAGCACAAATACGTGAGCCAGGCCACACTTCTGCTTCTTCTGGATGACCACACCCCAGACAGTTCAACAAGCAGATACCATCCATCTTACAAAAGTACACTCCTGCCAACAAGAAGCACGCCACCCTCAATCAATGTTCCCAATGATCTAATTCTAAAGCAAGAACTTTGCTGGACCTTCTCACATTTAAGCCAACTTAGTTAAAAGAAAATCCCACAAGTTCTGTGAAATAAGTGCTGGCTAACTTCCTGATTCCTTAAATGAACAGTTGGAGCACCTGCATGTCCAGCTATGGCCGGACACCGACTCACAATGGGAAGAGAGAGTCCCTGCGTATCACCATATAACATGCAGATAATTGCCAAACACTATCCAACTTTCATGTATTGGAACCTATACCACATAGAGAAACTGAATCCTTTCTTTAAAAAAAAAAAAATTTACAGTGCAACATAAAAATATTTCTAAAAATCATGTCTACAGAGGCTTAAGGAAAAAAAATGTGCCTTCTTCAGGCTTATGTATTTTACAATCACTCCATATTTGGAGATAATTAGGATTTTGTTCCAACTCGGGGAAAAATCATTGTTGTGCTCTTTTAACTATAGGTTTAAGAATAAAACAGCAAAAGTATGATATTAAAAGGTTTCACTTCAAAAACAGAATGTTTTTCATTAGTTAAATAACCTACTAATTTTTCACCTATTCATTATTCTTAAAGACACCATGTCTGTACAATCCCAACCTAAAACATCACAGGGATGATGTACTGTATTACACAGGCCCTTCACCTTAGAACATGAAAGTTCTACTTGCACATGTCAAGTTCATGCTCTACTACAGAAATTCTCTCATGTTTATGTAGCTCTCCTGAGCCCCAGCTATATAAATGTTAGAATTGAATATCCTCTTCAAAATGCATATTTAAAAAAGAGTGGCTCTGAATCAATTAAAATTATAAAAGAAAATCTCATATAAATTACATAACTTATGAAATTTTAAAGTCACATAAATTTGCATATACATATCTCAAAGGGCATAAGAAAGAAATATTCATGTTCTGAGTCATACAGCTGACAGTTGGTTTTTCAGAAAGTGTGGTTGGGATGACAGAATCATGGCCACCAGTACCACAGCTCCACCCATCAAAGTCAATAATGTTTAACTAACTTGACTTAATAACCAAAAAATCGAAATAACTTAAAAGTTACACACATCATAGGCAGTCATTTTTTAACCTACTGAATACATTCTCTCACTCAAACGTATATGAGTAACAGATCGCTTCAGGGTGACAGAGCCTCGGAGTTCTTCTGTCCTACTGTGATTTCCAACTGCTCAAGCCCTAGGCTTGAAGTGTATCAGGAGGGCTAAGAAATCTGTCCCCGTATATCTGCACACACATTTTAAAGCCAAACATCGAGGAGGAGCACTGGGAGTGAAGGCATGATGAAGTAGGAGGCCACATCCACGTGGCTCCGGACTAAGACCCAAACACCAAGCAAATATCAACCAGCAAGAGGAACCATAAGAGGTAAGGGGAGCAAACAGTTCCCCCAAATAACTAGCTATGGCTTTGGTCAGGCAAGGAGGATGTTATCTGGGACACCAGCCATGAATGAGGAGAAAGGCCTTCTCCAGGCAGAGCACTCATACCACAGGCAGATGGAACTGTGACCTCACAGAAGAAGCCACCAGGATTATTCGATGCATTTAAAAGAAACAAAAATCTCTTAGTACAATGAAGCAGCAATATAATTTACTGTCACCCCAAAGATTGTTTTTTTGTTTGTTTTGGCCTTTTACCAAAAAAAAAAAAAAAAAAAAAATGGTCATGACCCGAGGTAAAAGCAAGACACCATATATCCATGTATGTTCAAAATAATCACATTTTGGACTCGAGTTTTTAAAAAAAAAAAATTAAATTTCAAAAATATGTAAATTATCATTTAAACTTAGTTTCAGGAAGCATATATTTTAACTATTGCATACAACTGATTTTAAGCTTTAAGGGAGCTTTAGTAAATGGACTGAGATAGCATTTAAACTGTCAAACTATCATTAAAATATAACAGTGAAATCTACTGAATTTTGTGTCATTGATGACTTGAAGCGACTCCATGCCCTTAAAGCAGTAATTCAAATACTAACATACCCCACAAAATGACACTACATAATACAACTAAACAACTACACCAGGTATGGTGCTTTGAAACAGACTTAAAAACATGCCGGGTGAGAGATCTTGGTGACGTAGGAGAGTGGGCAAAGCACCAGAAACCGGCCTTCAGACCTTAGCAACAGCCACAGTCAAGGCAGTAGAAATGACTAAACATGCGCTGCAGTGGTCGCCAGACACAGTGCCTGGGTCCAAACCAGTGAAGGGGCTTGTTGAAAGGGGCTCCCAGGCTTTCTCCACCCACAGAATCTGAGTCCTCAGGGCAGGACCCCAAGGAGCCCAGGGACTAATTCCTAGCTAGGATTTGATTTAGAGAACACAAGGCCTCTGAAAATCTTTGAACAATAGAAGAATTGTAAAATGGTGTATTAGATAAACGGCAAATCCTCAAGGAAACTACAAAGAGGCAAGGGAGGATAAACAGATGAGTGTAAAGGAGGCCTAGCTCAACAGAACACGTTCACTGTACTGGAATGCAGGCTTTTTATGGAATACACTAATGATAGCAAAGAACAATGAAAGAAATTTGGGGAAGAAAAACACCGTGAAACAAAAAACAAGTGGGAGATATAAGGGCTTACATTAATCAAATATTTGGGTTTTAGAAGGATTTTTTTTTTTAATCCCTCTGGACCACGCGAGCTGTAACACATGAACAGGCAATGTTTTGTTCAAAAGAAGGGTAAGACCCTCACCATAACATTTACAACACTACAAATGACTCTATCAAATTCTGCCGAGGCAGATCCAGGGGCTGGCATCCTGAGGCTCTGGTGAGGTAAATATTAAAGCTGCCTACTGCTGTTTTATGTATTTTACTGCTAGACTAGTGATGCATTTAACAAACAAATGTCAGCAATTCCAGGCCAGGATACAAAAATTTATTATGGATGTGCTTTAAGTTAATGTTGATTCCAACAGTTTACCATCCATCAGCTATTCTAGTGCCAATTAGCACCTTAAAAATCATGTGTAAATATTTGAAAAACATGTTAGCAATTAAAGGGAGGAAATATTCCACATTAAAATCAGGAAGAGACTTTAGGTTAAATGCTAAAAGGTAACTGGCATTCTCAGAACATCAAGTTTCACAGCATAACGCAAAATGTTATATGTACTCTAAACCAAAAACACAACATGTCGATCCTATTTAAGAGTCAGTAAATGCCAATTATTATTTACTGCTTTCAAAGCTAATAGGTCCTCTAATTGAATATAAGAGGTTTTTAACTTCGTGCATCATTAACTTATACTCCATGTTAGTAATGAAGTGTTGACCAGTATTTTCAGTGAACTAAGAATGGGAAAAATTCTGAATAACAGTAGCTGAGGATCTTTCTTTGTATTAACTTTTTAATGCTTGCCTTTTTTAAATAGGAAAAGTCAGTGTGTCTAACACATGGCTTAAAGTCAAACTTTATTCTTAAGTAATCTAAAAAGGAGGACATAAATTTCTCATAATTTAAAGACTATAAATTCTAAGAGTAATCCTTATAGTTTAAAAAAATTATATAAACTGAAAGAAATATACCAAGTTTCCTAGTTACTGTTAAGGCCAATGACAACTCAACAGCCTTTCATTATGAATCAGATTCTCACAGTACTGGGGCCATTTTTTAATTATTGAGCTTTAAAATGGTTAATAGCAGGAATTGATATATTTTTATTAAAAACTATACCAACTCATCACAATGAAAAAAGTAGCCAAAAGAATGAATATCTAGAAATATAGAAAACTAATAGTAAGATATTCAGATGGCACTGAATAAAGTACTTGAGATTCTATTAATTGGTTGAAAATGGATAGATCCAATTTTTTAAGAACAGTAATTCAAATGTTAGCTTTCAAAACATGGACAATGTGGTCCCAATCTATTCATACGAAATGATCCTGCCACTATTCTACCTAATGAAAACATTGGGAAGTTTCACTTCTATTTTGAAATACAATTAGAAGACAAAATCTTGTATATTTGCAGGTATGGGAAAATGATCTCTTAGGAAATATTTAAATCATAAATAACTGAGGAAGAAAACAAAGAATATGTACAGGATCATGGAATAATGAATAATTTTTGTTTTAACTGTTAGAAAGCCTTGAAGCAAGGAGGTGGATCCTGTACTTCCATGCCTGAATTCTTATCTTACATTATTATTTTACTATCTTTTTTGCTAATGTCCCCAATATGTTCTAGTCTTTTGTAATCATATATATCTAACAAAGCCACTCCATCCAAGTCCAGGTGCCATCCCCCATTCTGAGAACTACCACCACTCATTCTCCACCTACCTACCTACCTACCACCCATCCAAAGGAGAGGGCACTTGTATTCTGCATGACTCTGCTTCATCATCCACGGCACTGCCATCATCACTGCTACCATCCTGGACCAGCCCGCCTTCCCTGATGAGTTTGACCTCTGATCTAAACTGGACCAACTGCATTATCTCTCCAGAGAACTTGCAAGGTGGGACCAAAAGAAGCTAAAACTATCATAAGGAATATCTAGTAATGTGAAATAGACCAACTGTAACACGGAAATGAGAGGCAAAGAAAGTTGCTCTAGGGAAGAGAAAATAAAGCAGAATTCTAGAAGAAAGCAAGAAATCAGAGACTGAGATGAGGTACTTTTGGGGTTCCTATTGCCTTTTTAGTTATTGTTCCCATTAACTTCCCATGTAGTTGAGGTTATGAAGAATGCCTGTAGTATCATTACAGTTTCATTCTTTTCTTCTTAAGCTTACTTGATTTGGCTACTGTTAAGTAGAACATCAGGAAATTCAACTGAATATACTTTTCCATCTCATGTGCAACAAAGATTTAATATAAAATTGCATTACCACTCTTCAATCCCTTAGCTTAAGATAATTTAAATGAACAAAGTTATAGTGTGTATTTGTTTCTTTCCATATCTGTTCTAATCATGAACCTAAAGGGTTATTAATCAACCCTCCCCATACTAAATTCTATAAAAAGGTATTTCTAGTTCACAGATTGTCTATATTCCATAAAAAATCTTTCTGGACAAATGGATATATCTAACCCCATCCCACTATCAAGCATGAGCAGTAAAAGAAGGTATAATTATTGGTTTAATTTCCTCCCTCAGCCACTAGCACAGCAATGTTTCACCCTAGAGAGGGGAATATCAAACACCACCAACTTAATGGTCTCCTTTCTCCACCTTTTCCAAAGCAGGTCACTGTTACTACTACAATGTGTTTTTATCTCTGAGTGGTTTGGGGAAGAAAAAGAGGTTAGAATCTACTAAACTACGTGAAAAAGAGGGATTGTGCTTTATTCGATTTTGTATCCTCAGGGCCCAACACATCATAGGACACAGTACATGCACAGAAAATGATTATCAATCAGACAAACCAGAAAATACAAAAGGTATGGCAAAATCATCATCATCATCACCAACATCAACAACGACACAAACATCATCATCATCATCATCATCATCATCATCTGCCAGAGCTGTTTCTCATCAAAGATAATACCATTCCTACCAACTCGTTTCCTCAAAGTGTTAAGTTATACATGATTTGGAAATGAGTTCTCTCTCTCTCTCTCTTCTGACAGTCCCCTGGATTCTATAATACTAAATTTGCAACAAAGAAAAACTTTCCTACTGCAAAGAAAGTGTCTGTGCCTTGCCCCCTCCCTCGCCCCCAAAAAGGTACACACTTACTTTTCATTCCAATTACACTGAATCAATGATTAATTCCATAAAGGCATGCTGCTCCCAAACCCTCACATCTACTATTCCCTCTGCCTGGGACAATCTCTTCCCTTAGAATTAAAAGACTTTTTTTTTTTCTATTTCAAAGTCTTAAGGAGTCTTGAGCCACTATGCCAAAGTACTACCTCTTTTCAATTCCTCTGTCCTTCTTCCATATGTCTTTTTAATATTAGTACCATATACTCTGCCTTATATTTCAGTTAATTGTGCACGTCTTACAAGAGCTCAATTTAACTGAATTGATCTTACTGGAAAAGTAGACTTTTTCACTGATCCAAGATTAAAAGGCTTGTAGGTTAATTAATACAAAGTGTTATGATTTTCTATAACCCATGCCTTAAGTAGAAAGTCTTGGCCTCTTATTTATAACTGATAAGTACCTGGAATTACCCATGCATTTTTAGGCAAAGGTTACAAACTCTAGAAAAGGAGCTGGAGATGTTTATTAAGCTCCATTTTATTTAAACTGTAAGCTTATAGAGCTTTCGTAATACTTTCTAAAAGAAAAGTGAAACATCGAGATGTGAATTCTACCTGAGTTGCATTAGTCACCAGTTAGAATAGACATATAACAACAAAAAGAGAAAACAAGATTTCTACCTTTTCAACCTCCCAGCAAATCAGAATTCCTTAAATGAATCCCACTTGTCAATGCCACAATTTCCTCTGTAAATCATTATTCCACATTTTAATAGTTACTCACCCAACAGAAAGACACACAATAACTGATGAAAAGGATGACTCCCAACACAGCAATATTATTTGACCTTACTTACTTGATGAGAATAGAAGTGACTATAACAACAAAAATGCACTTCAGAGCTTACATTGGTACCACTTGTCAAGAGTACAATAGAAGTAATTTAAAATGATCCTGGGAGTTGAACTGAGATTGTTCATGTTATATAGAAACAGGCTTTTAAAATAGGTCACTGAAGAAATAAGCTTCTTATTTAACAAAATATCTTTTATAGAGTAAAGAATTTTAAAAGTTTAAATTAGAAGCTGACACAGGTCATGTACCTTAATTATCTGCATCATAAAATCCAATATGTTCTTCTGAGCATACAGTTTCAGAGTAAATCAAAATATTCATAAATCTTTGGTTTCTCAGGAAAAATAGTTTTTAAGACTTAAATATGAAAAACTGTATTTAACTATGATTCTGAAGAAGGAATGAGAGCCCCAAAACAGTATTTGGGGAGACTTTTCATTGACTGTAGAATGCTGGCATTATTATACTCCAAATGTCTTTTTTCCGTAGACTCCATACTAGGATATTGGCACATATTGATAATATTTCTCAAACCCAGAATATCTGTTGTTCAAAACTAAGCCATCAGAAAAAGTTAAAAATATCAGACATTTTTAAAGGCAAGTACTTTTATATGTGTTAATTCTCATTCTCATGCTTATTAAAGAGTTTAAGTGTTGCTGTAAATGTAGAACTTAATAATGAAAAAAGGACATAAGCCTAATATAATGTCACAGAAAACCAAAACTATCTAATAAATGAAAATACATTATTTTTTTGGTTCTCTCCAGGTTATGTGTTTTGTTTTGATCTTTTTAATTCTTGAATCAGTAAGTACAATATTTTGCTTTTTGTGGGTAGAATACAGCCCTGTCCTAAGTATGCAAGGGTAGGTAACATCAGTTATAGTGAATTTACTTTAGTAGACAGCATAGCAAAATGGGATTAACTGAAGATATATTTTAAAAGAAAATACTTTAAAATAATATGAAGTCAATGAACATTTGACTGTACGATTTTATTCTGACCAAATAAACATGTGTCAGCTTATGGTATAAATTACACTACGTTAGTCTCAGCACAGCCATGTGCTTAAGAATGTGTGGGCCAACTCATAAGTGATTCCCTAAGGAGCATACTAAACGTCTCCAAAAGTACTCCCTAAATATTTGGTCATAGATAAGTGAAAATTTTATTTTGATAAATGGCTCTAGCATTAACAATAATTCCTTTGTTTGAAAGTTAGTGTCAATAGATGCAAGAGCTTTATTTCGAAATTCCAGGGAGACAAATCCTTTCAAGATTGGGAGCCTGAACTCTGTAATCTGACTGGGGAGGGGGAGTGGCTAGGAGACTGCAAGAAGCACAGCACACGCACTAAGTTCTTTTTAAACCTTTTTCTTTTTTGGAGACAATGGTGTTAAACAAATTATGATCATTTTCATGAGTTTTCATGAACATTTTCATGAGTTCCAAGAGATAGCTAGGGGAATAAAGTGTCAGCAACTGAGGTACTTGGAACTAACTCAACATCAGCATGCAAAAATAACAGAATTTTCGGAAAAATTAGTCTCTGTTCTTTCCCAGGGGGCATCAAACCACTATTTGGGGTAAGATTTTAAAGCCAAAAAAATCATAGTGGTGAAAACAGGTGGCACTGCTATTCAGCAACAACTGCGCAACAGATGACGTTCCAATCCTGAGGGAAGAGGGGCCAAGAAATATTATTTTGATCACTCCAAATTTCTAACGTAAATTATACCATCTCCAATCTTAGGGAGTGGTGGTCAGTCAAGGAACAATAACAAGGAATCCCTTTTACCATCACACCCTTTTACCATCATTTAAATCTTACTTGTGCAGTAAGAATTAAATTACTCCAGACTGAGACAGTCTTCAACCTGGCAATTTTAAAGGAGGAACTCTTGCTAAAAACTTACCAATTTGCTTTGCATGTCTCCCCTAATTTCAAACACTCAGTATTTTATTTGTTAGTTCCAATTTCCATTATTCTTATCCAAAACCATATTCATTAAAACTAGGTAAAGTGTGGAAGCCCATTAAAATGTTATTGTCCACATGAGACATTCTAGCCACCAGTGAAGCATATTTAGGACCATGAACTAGAGTCCACTGCATTTCTTCTCTCAGTACAGCCACCTATGGCCTCCTATATCCACATACCTTTAGCAGTACCAGCTCAAACACGTGTTTTCTCTATAGGTCTCCACTGGTTTTCTGTCTTCCAAATAAATCTGTTATCAGAAATTTTATGGAAGAATGACCACTTTAGTTTTTTAAATGTTAAAACCACTTTTTTTAACCAAGCAGAACATAAATAGTTTTAACCGAATGAATCATCTTTTCAAAGTAAAAGGAGGCACAGAAAGGAATATGGTCTTTTAACCTAAAAAAAGCAATGGTGTTTATTTAATTTTTTAAAAACCAATTCCTCTTTTAGTTCCACGAACTAAATAGTTAATTCTACTCTGTACTAACCCTAACACTACAATCATTTGTCCTTCTAAATACAACCATATTTTGTATCTCCATTCTTTCAATTACCCAGGTTATAGACTTAATAATATATTAGTATAGACAAAAATGTCTATACTAATATATTATTAGTATAACTCCTTGGGTTTTTATTTTAACAACTTGAAAATTAGAGTTAAAAAGTGTATTAGAATAAGTTTATGGAGTCACAGGGATAAACAAAAGTACTTACAAAGTAGAACATAAGTTATTATGAAGCATTTCATAAATTCTACATACAATTTATAATTAATAAAACAGTTAATTCATTAGGAAAAATTTTGCTAATATGAGACTATGGAACACTATGTCTTGGATATAGAATCCATTCATACACAAAATTCGCACTTGTCTTCAAAAATAACTAATGTAAATCAATATTATGACAAAGTAAGATTAAAAGCAAAATTTAGTATCTTCATGCCCAATGTGAATAAGAAATCGTGTGTTACAATGGAAAAAGCTTAAACTTTGAAGGATCACATGTCTGTCGGCAGTAACTGGTTATAATTACCTGGGTCTATAGACCCTCTCTCTCCATTAATGAAATTAATAATTTCTAACCTCACAAGGTTTTTATGAGGAGAAATGATATATTTAGCAATTCACTCATCCTCTCATAGATAGGTTCTATGTACACAAATGTTAGCCTTTTTATTCATACATAAACAAACAGTATTTTTCTATTTAAAAATATAAACAAAATGATACAACAGACAGTGTTAGTTAACTCAACGTCCTCTCATTCCTCTTTCCTCACTAACTGAACCCCAATTTTTTTTTCTGGTTTGCTATGTGACTCATGATTTTGTTTCATTGTTAGGATTTGCTTAGGAAGGTAAGAGAGTCGATTCTAGCCCACAAGTCATCAGGTGAAATCTGAGGGCTTTGGGGATGAGATTCCAACTCCCATAGCTGGTATGTGTGAGATGGAGCAGCTAAAGTCCTTTAGTGATTCTGAGAAGAACTAGCCTGCATGCTGAGGATGACAGAGAGAAAAAAAGAGTTGGGTGCTTGATAACATTATTGAGTCATATAACTAACAAAACCTCACACCATATTTTGGAATCTGTGATTATGCAAAGTACAGATTCTCTATTGTTCTCGAAAATCTCGAGTGAATTTTCTATTACACTCATAGAGTTGAATAGACACTAGAGATGCTCATGTTTTATAAGACTATGTAAACACATTTTATTACCTCAGAATATAACTGTAAGCCATTAATGACAATTTTCATGAATTTATGAAATAAAAATCACACTTTCAAATGCTCCTTATAATTCATTTATTTCTTACAACAAAATTTATGACATAAGTACATCTCTTGAACCCATTTTAAAGATAGGTCAACTGAGGCTCAAAAGGCCAAGTAATGTGTCCAAGTGCACAGAAATAGTAACTTTGCAAACTGGCTCTCAAACCTCTCACATAATGTTAAGTAATACTGTCTATCAAAATAATAACATTAAAATAAATTCAGACCATCAGTAATATTAATTGCTGGCCAGAAAACAAAGATAATTTATTGTCCAATTATATCCAATTATAAGAGCTAGTTTAATTATATCAAGACAGTTCTTCATCTAGTCACTATTAAAGACCATATGGCCAGATAAAAGACATAATATTATAAGATTTAATTACACTTTTCTTAACTCCATAAACAACTTGCTCTTTAGTAACTTTATGTTTTAGGTCGTTTATCCCCAGTTCTTAAAATCTAATTTTTTAAAAAGTGATTTTAATGCATAGTATGCCTGGAAATTTCTCCTGTGGGTAATAAGCTATATCTTTTTGGCATTTACTTTTCAAACGTGAAAGGACAGTGGCCCTTCCCTTTAATATTATGTGTAAGCTCACAACAGGACTTGGTCTACCAGGTTATTAGTGGGAGTAAAGACATGGAAGAAAGGTGGGGAACAACTTTCAAAACTACAGAATTCAAATTATTGCTATAACTGACTTTTCATTATTTGTCCCATTTTCTAAATGACAAAAACAAAAAAGTCATGATTCAACTGTTTTTCCATTTTATCTAAAGAAAACGTCGATCTTAATTTTTCAATGATTAAACGCAGTCCAATGAACTGACCATTGACAATCCAACTCAACACATTCCATTGATCCTGGGGTCACCTCAAGGATAAAAGAGGGAGGGGGCTCTTCTTCTATTTAATGGTGGGGGTGAGGGAAAATCCCCAGCCCTATCAATAGCATAGTATACAATGACATTTTCTATTTTGCAAAAAGTTAAAACAAAATTTTTTTCAGAGATTGACAGACAGAGCTTGTGTGTTCCTAAAAGTGATGTGAAAACAGCATGAAGCACTTTCTGTGGGACAGTGCTATACAGGCTGTTATAAAAGCATCTGCAAAGAGGAAAAACATGCATCTCTTCAGAGGCTTAATCACACAGCAAAACACAGATTTTGACTAATTTCAAAAACATTAAAATTCTTAAAACTAGGTCATGGTCATCACTTGGTCATTTCAGGCAAATAAAAAGGTATGGGGGGCAGTCAAACAAGGGGGAGATTCAGGGGTATAAAGAGTAAATGTATGGTAAATGCATTACTCAGGAAATACAGTGAAAACATCTAACCAAAAATGGTAGAAAAAGTGCTGCAGAAAGGATCAAAATGCAAAATTTACTGTGTATTACCAAAAAGAAAAAAGCAAATTCTAAATGGGAGTTGTAAGTTTTCTCTTTTGTATATGCATTTTAATGAATGATATCACATAAAATCCCTTAGTATTCTATTTAGATAGTAATTAAAAAAATTAATCCAAGTGTTTTTTACAACTGGCACCACTCATTCCATCAGCAAGCCAAATAAAGCTCATGATGCTGATCTGATTGCTGTTAAGCCAATATTACTTTAAGACAAAATATATTTAAATGTTATTATTAAAACTCTTTTTTTGAATGTACTATTTTAAGTAGTAAAAATAAATAAAATATTTCTAAAACCGTTCAGAGACTTCCAGAATTTTTTTTAAATGTATTTTAGGATAAAATTTAATTTCTCTGACTATTTATAGTCACTTCCTCTATAAAGACTTGGAAATAAAGAGTGGTTTCGAGTAGTTAAGAAACATTGCTACACAGGAAACTAATGACAGGAAAGGCAAGGTTAATGATATCTTGTTGACCAGCCTTCCTTGAAAGGAAGATTGCTAGTTAATATTCAGTAGAGAAAAAAGATAATCAACAAAGCATAAGCATCAACACTTATAACATATTTTTATTCTACTTTGTACTATTTAGTATATGCTTTGAAAATGAAATACTAATCTACTATTTTTTTAAATGTCAATATAGACAAGCACTCTTCAAAAATAATGGTAAAGAACTGAGACTATTTTAAATTAAAATATTAACCAGATGTGTGTGTGTGTGAATGGTTGCTTAGATGTAATGTACATTATCGGTATAATAAAAATTTAAGTCACCAAGTCATTTCTAAAATAGTTTAAAACATTGAGAAAACTGTGTCCTTTGGCAGCATTTTCTTTCTATAGTGATCTGACTTAACATTAAACAAATGGTCTAGCCAGAATTTCAAACATTCAGAGGTTAAATTCATCCACAGAGCACTTCTTACAGATCATTAATTAACACAAGTACAGAGGAATACAAACATCAGTTATGTACTTTGACAATTTAATTTAATTTAAAATTTTTCAGTGGCTGTTAAAGTAGTAATGACATTATTCATTTAAACAATAAAATAAAAATAGGAAGGCCAGAAACCAGCAGTTACAGCTGGACACTAAGCTATCAATATTTTACCAAGAAGCCTAGTGCAATAGATTTGACATTCACATTTCCAGATTCACGCTCCAGCCATCTGTCCTCAGAGTCACGTGGTGTGTGTAATTGTAAGATCAAGCTAGCAGGCAGGATTAGTTTACTATAAGGCATGTGACACAGAGTTCTATACCCAATCAAGTTTTGTTCCTGGGAGAAATACTGATAGGTGGTTCCGAGAGAGGGAAACCAACTGTCCTCCATTCGCTTCGTGTTTCTCCTCCTGTAAGGCAATAAATACACTTGCTCCTTCATCTCTCCCTTCCAGGATCCATCTGTTACCACCCTGATCAACACTTGAGTCTGTTACCTATGGTTCTCGGTGAATAGAGAAGTTTTAGTAACTGCCCTCAAATAATTGCATTTTATCCTGCTGGAACTATCATGGGACATAAAAATTAAATCAAAATTCACCCAACTGAAGTTAGTATTACAAGTGTGAATAATGTTCTCTCCCATGATGAACACACTTCTATATTCAATCTTTTAGTCAGGTTTCCATTACTAGCAAATAAGACATCCTTGGAAGAGGCTTTAATTCGTTATGATTTTAAATACTTTTGTTATGAATCAAAACCTTGTTCATTTTAGAAGTATATATACAATTTTAAAAAACTGCTCTGATAATTATACAAAAAAACAAATCATATTTAATAGATTTTAAATAAAAGATAAAAGATTTTAATTTTTAAAAAAACATTATTTTCAGAGGTAACAGAACTCTGAAGTCTAAGAATGATAGTGCAATAATAATAATATATTAATAATCTAGCTAAGATGCAGAGCCAGAGAGTAACCCACTCTCTTCTCACATAAGCAATTTGCAAGTTAAAGAACAGAGACACTGGCATCTGAGAGATGAGAGCTAAAATCCTGCTTCAGAACTCCGCTGGCTCTTTGACTACCTACAAGTTAACCTCTGAACTTCAATGCCCTCAACTGTGAAAAAAGATGTACTCAAGTGTCAATGGCCTACTTCCCATTCCTAACTTTATTTTCTAATAGTATTAAATATGAAATACTTTAACTGATACAGGCTTAATTACATTTAAGTGTGTTTTGTTATCTCCAAATGAAAATGTTAACAAAGTCATCCAAAAACAAAGAATTGCTCCTTAGTGTGAGTGATAATTAATAACTATTAATATTCAAACCTAAACTCAGTATACTATTTCAAAATCCTCTTCATACTACCTGAAAATATATGAAAAACGTTTAAATGTTAGATAAATAAACAAAGTACTTTATAAACAATAATCTAAGAAATAACTATATTTCATCACCAAAAAAAAATCCAATTAAAAAATGAGCAGAGGACCCGAATAGACATTTCTCCAAAGAGGACATACAGATGGCCAACAGACATATAGAAAGGTGCTCAATGTCACTAATCATCAGAGAAATGCAAATTAAAACCACAATAAAATATCACTTCACACCTGTCAGATGGCCATCACTAATAAATCAACAAACAACAAGTGTGGTGTAGAAAAAAGGGAACCCTAGAGCACTGTTGGTAGGTCTGCAAATTGGTGCAGCCACTATGGAAAACAGTACGGAGGTTCTTTAAAATATTAAAAACAGAACTTCCACTTTGGGGTATTAAAGAAATCCAAAACACTAACTGGAAAAGATGCATGTACCCCATGTTCATTGCAGCATTATCTACAATAGCCAAGAGAGAGAAGCAACCTAAGTGTCCATCAATAGATTAGTAAAGAAGTGGAACATATATACAATGGAATATTACTCAGCCATAAAAAAGAATGAAAGCTTACCATTTGCAACAACACAGATGTACCTAGAAGGTATTATGCTAAGTGAAGTAAGTCAGACAGAAGGACAAATACCTATGATCTCACTTATATGTGGAATATAAAGAACAAAATAAACAAACAAACGAAACAAAAACAGACTCGTAGAAAAAACTGATAGTTGCCAGATGGGAGGAGGGTTGGGTGGCCGAATGAAAAAAGTGAAGAGATTAAGAAGTACAAACTGGTAGTTACAGAACAGTCATGGGATGTGAGATACAGCATAGAGAATATAGTCAATAATATTCTAATCACTATGTATAGTGCCAGGTGGATACTAAACTAATCAGGGAGATTACTTTGTAAATTACATAAATGTCTAACCACTATGCTATATGCCTGAAACTAATATAAACTAATATTAAATGTCAACTATAATTAAAAACTAAAAAAAATTTTTTTAATTATATTTTTCCTTTAAAAAAAAAATCATTTGGAGAGTTTTCCTGAGTAGGTAAGACAGAAACACAACATTAGCCAAGAGTGAAATAAAAACTTTATTGCATTAAGGTATATGGAAACTGGAGAGAAATGCAAAAGCATTCTACAGAAGAATAGTGCTCTGAAAAGGAGCTGATCTTGAAGAGGAATTTTCCACTCAAATGGCTAACCTTGTAATCAAATCTGTTCTGCTTCTGTAGACACGCTTGCCACATAGGCCGAAGGGCAGGGTGACCTCGAGATCAACTGAACACTCACCCTCCCCTCTGCTTGTTCTGTCTAGATAACAGATGTATCCCCTTTACTTGTTCTGTCTAGATAGCAGATGTATTGCCATTACTTGTTAAGCCCTATAAAAGTAAAGTTGCCCCTGAGCTCGGGGCCCAGATCTTCAGAGCACTAGCTCTTCTGGGACTGCTGGCATAATAAACTTGAGTTCTCCAATTCTCCGAGTGGTGCTTGGTTTCTCGTTCGTCTGATCTTTCTGCAACAATCTAATTACCACGAGAAAATTTACACAAAACATTATAACTTGTTTTTAAGTATTTTTAAATTATGATGGAAAAAGTGACTCAAAATATATTTGCAATGCTTAAATATAATACTGTTTTATAACTACAGTAATTTTTTTAAAAAGTCAATACAAGTCAACATCACTAAATACTATCAAAACTTTTAGAAAAATTATATTATCAGGAAAAGATGATGAAACTGTCATCCACAGTTGTTTGCAGACTGACCATTGGTTAAGCAAGCCTTTCCTTCCTACTTTATCAATTGAAAATAATAGGTGATTATATTTTCCATATTAATAAAGATCTTCTTAAAATAAAAACAGAAATAGGTGATTCCTATGCCATCAATATTTTTTTATTTCCCTTAAGCAGAGACAAATAATAGCCTCAGACGAAATTTTCTAAAAATAGGAAAACAAAAGAATCTTCAGTGATAGACTGTTTTTGTTTCTATTCAAAAGTCTAATAGCTTATTATCCCAACTGTGAGAAGGGCAGAGTAATTTATTCTTACAACTAGATAAATGTGAATTAAAATTACCACTCCTCTTTAGGTATTTAAATATTCAAATCTGGAATGGTATGAAAAGTAACAACAGAAAAATACATTTTTAATTTTTTATCCAAACGCCTCAGTGAGCAAAATAACTTTCAAAGTTCTGCCTGTGGCTTGCTCCTCACCAGTTGAGACTAAAGTTTAGATGCTTTGGGAATCCTAATACTCTTAAAAATTACTGAAAACTCCATAGAGCTTTTATTTATGTGGGTTGTATCAATTGATATTATCCATTTTAGAAATTAAACCTTAGAAAAATTTAAAACCAGAAATAGACAAGCACACATGGTCATAGCACACTATCAGAGCAAGGAGGCCACCACGCAGCATGTAGCTTCTAGAAAAATGCACTGTATACTCTAGGGGAATGAGTGAAAACACAAATAAAATCTTAGGATTATTACGAAAATAGTTGTGACCCTAAGAACCCCTAAAAGAGTCCTGAGAAACC
Organism: Pteropus alecto; assembly: GCF_000325575.1. Lineage (NCBI taxonomy): Eukaryota > Metazoa > Chordata > Mammalia > Chiroptera > Pteropodidae > Pteropus > Pteropus alecto. Next base: position 1,336,447 of record NW_006435766.1, read on the forward strand.
CAGATGTCCCCAGACCACACTGAGAACCACAGGACTAGAGAATCAAGTGTATTGTAGCTCACTGGCCATATAAAATCACCTTCCTGTATCAACAAGTAGCAGGACCAAAAGCAGACACATGAAGCACCTATAGCCCTATTAACATCAATGTTTTCAAAAAAAAATTTTAACTGGTTAAAAGTTTGGCAGAAATTTATGTTTAGAATATGAAATTACCTCTTCTGGAGTGGCTAGAAGGATAATAATGATTAATATGGATGATGATATTAACAGATTGATGACGACGACGACGATGATGATGATGATGATGATGATATAAGCAGTTAACATTTATACTGCACTTAGTATAGGCCAAGCATTATTCTAAGTCTTTAATGTAATAATTTACTTGGTCTTTATAATTATGTGAGGTAGCATTAAGCATTGTATATCAGCTACCATTAAACATAAACAGTAACAAGGCTTTATTTCAGCATGAGGTAGGAAAATGAGCAATACTTTTAAATGATAAAAGCTAAAATACATTTGGGAAATAAAGCGAATGACACAACAAAGAATAATGAACCAAAAGAATACACAAAATTGAAACTTTTGCTGAAGAAAACAATGATTGATTCAATTAAGAATGCCAATGTCCCTAGTATAATTGAACCATCAATTCAACCTTTTGGAATACTGGGTTGTGAAATTACACTCTTGTTTAATGTAGGAAATTACAATATTGTGAAATTACAATCTTGTTTAATTCATCATATTTGGATGAATTTGATGTGCATCTCTTGACAAGGTTAGCTATTTAGGTAAACAATAATACTTGTTTAAGTTAACTAATAGGAAAAATATTACAGGACTCCAAATTTAGTGAGAGAATGCAAGCGAATATTACTATGCTCTGTCAGGTAAGAAATTACTTGCCCTTGCATTATCCAAGCAATGAGGATTTCCACAAAGAAATTTAAAAAAAAAAAATTCTCAAGTTGTGATAAATATGAATATGTAGAACTATGAATTACTAGAGGAAGCAATTATTAACTCTAAATGCTTGCTACAAATTTTATATATCTTGAAAAAAAATATTGATGCTCTCAGTAAGAAAAAGATTTGTTTTACTAACAAAACTAATTGATATGAGGATTTTTCCAAGACTGTGATCTGAAAAAGCACGATAAGGTGAGTTAAGAAGAATTATGAAGCAGTTAGTGACTGAGTTAACCTTAAACTGACCAGAAGCATATCTCGTTGTGGTTTTGTTACTCTCTGTTTGTCATCTCTTATACAAAACCTCATGAAACGATTTTTCTTTTAAAAAAAGATTTATAAAATCTAACCATTAGTTGTATTAAAAGTAAGTGATAGTTATCTAATCTAATGATGCAATGTAATGTAAAATTTATTTTGGTGGCAGTATTTTTAAAATAATGGTTTATCTTATTGATATCCTAAAGGAATCACTTTTATTTTTTCTACTTTATTTAACATAGTTTGTGGGGGTACATTTTATCATACATTGGAACTACAAATTTTGGAGGTTTAAAATAGCCCCTATAGTTAACATCAGGAATTTCAAGGATCTGTTATAGTTGTGGCTTAGAAGAAATTCACAAAGTCAACTTCAGAGTAGTTTCTGAATTGTACTTGCTTTGTGAATGCACTTTTCATAAAATACCATCAGGGAGTGTGACCTTCAACATGGTGTTCTTCACAAGGGGCCATGCCAACTCCCGGGGGACATTCCGACATTATGAAGGCATGTGTTTTCCAGTCAGATTAAGGTATAACTGAATATTTACATTTCAGAACGATATTTTTATTATAAGTCACTACCTCTGTATGTTTCTTTTTTTTGACAAGTCATAATTACTAATTAGCCCATAATACATTCTACAAATATTAACAATGCAGATTAATATAGTATATCCTATAAGAATTTAGGTACTTAATTTTCTATTTATTATATTTATAGTTAGGTTATATTTTCTATAAATTTCATCTCAAGATACCAAAAAGAAAACTTACAAATATTTATTATAAAGGGGGGTATAGGGCCTAAGGGTTAAAAACTACTCTTTCAAACAATAAAAATCATATATTCTCAGTGACCTCGATCATGTCAAACCTTCCTAAATTCCTCCCTCAAGTTTACTGTTATATTAATAGACAAATCTATTCTTCCAAGATTTTGACCTAATCATCCGTTCAAGACATCTGTCCTTACTTCCTTACATGCCCTCCAGGTCTTAAACACACAATACAGCATGATCCACTCATCAGAGTTCCTACCACAAGAAGGAGTCTGAAAATCTTCAACATTTTCCAAGAATCAAACATACATGTAAAATTCAAAGTCATGTGACTCCAAAATAGGGACCCGCCCTAATGAAAAGATAGTATAATGTGTCTGAAAGTTCATTCAAAATGAGCTTGGCGAACTTACTCAATCCACTTAGTTTCAACACATGAAAAGTGAGAGAGTTAAGCCCAATTGGCTATAAGACTTCGGAGGCTTTATTAAACTATAACTCCACAAATAAAGTATTTATGCTGCCTTTAGACGGGAAACCACAGAACCAAGATTTGGAAGCTCCCTCTCCCCTCCAGACAAATGCTCTCTTGAGAAAGAATGGTGATGACTTGAGAATATCATGCTAAGCAAAGTAACTCAGACGGAAATAGTCACAAACCATATGATTTCACTCGTATATGGGATATACAACAGAAAGCAAGAAATGAACCAATTAGACAAAGAAAAGCTCACAGGCACAGACAACAGTTTAGGGGCTACCAGAAGGAAAGGGTTGAGGGGGCAGTAGAAAAGGGTAAAGGGGGTCAAACATATGGTGATGGAAGATTTGATTTGGGGTGGTAAACACACAATGCAATATACAGATGATGTATTATAGAATTGTACACTTTAACCTATGTAATTCTACTAACCAATGTCGCCTCAATAAATAAAAATTAAAAAAAGAAAGAATGGCAATAAGCCTAGATGAACTCTATAAACTCTGGAATAAGAAACACTTTCAAAGACTGTCAGCAAAAAATGTCAGAAGAGGTTCTTAAGCAGCCATTAGTCATCCTGGTACCAGTAACACTAACAAATAAAATTCTGAGAATGCATAACTTCTTAACAAATCGGATTCAACATCCCAGAATATGTATTTTATGAGATCTCATATATGCTCTCCAATACATTTTAAACTCATAGGAAATAGTCATTAGGTTGTAGACTTTTCCTTTTTCCTCAAAATTGGCTTTAATGGAAAACTTTGATAGACACAGACATGATTTTGGATTCATTCCATCTTCTGCTCACATACACAAAGGACACGTCCATGAAATTTTGTGCAATCTGCAATCCCAAGCTGACTACAGAACTCATATCCCAAGACCTCCTAACTTAAAAGAGTAGAGCTTCTCAACCAAGTGGGCATTACGGCACTTGTGAAAAGTCAAGTATTGGGTCTTTTATAGCAGGTTCTAAGTAGACCTGAGATGGCTTAGGCAGCTTTCTTTTCCACCAAGGCAGAATCTGCAAAAAGCAAATCAGGGAACGAGCACTGCTTTTTCAAGCTCTGCAGGTGATTTTTGTGTGTAGTCTTGAATAAATAAGAACCAGTATTAAAGGTGTTTGACAAGGAGTAAAAGGTAAAGGCCTCCCCAAATCTCAACCCATTCATTTCAATGGGAGTCCTGGTAAAACATATTATGACAAAAGACATTCTGTCTTAAATACACAAGTTAGCTTAGGTAGTACTGAGGACCAGAGCTACAGATTCAAAACAAAACAATACTGCTTGCTTGCCTCTGGCCAATCTTCCTCACCCCAAATCTAGCCATCCTTACCTCAGAGAGGTGTTTTGTTTGTTTGCCTGTCTAACTTTCCCTCATCTGCAGTGTTCCCATTTGTTTCAGCTTTTAAGAGCTGAAATAGCCAAATCAGAGAATATTTAAAAATGAATTCAAGTCAAATGATTCATAGAAACACAATGTATTCATTACTTTACATTTTAAGATAAGAAATTTTTTAAGATGACTATTCTGACACTAAAAGAGTGGAAAGGAACAAAATAAAAAAGAGACAAAAGCATTTTTGGACCATGCAAAATTAGAGGTAACCAGATGGCAGCTGGTTTTCATTTCACCCCTCTACCCACCCTGAAGCTCGTGTCTCTCCCTGACTGCACTAATCAGAACTCTATTGAAGGAAATGGCTGTGTGAATCTATTAGATATCAAAGAAATCACTACAGAAAAGTCTCCAAAACCCAAAGATAATCCTGTAAGCTGACCAGTGTCAAGATCTGAATACTAAAACATACAAATCCAAATTTAGAGACCTCTACAATTTTAGTTACAGTAGAATGTGTCAACAGTATCATTTCTCTGCATCTAATGCATAAAAATGAAAGGAAATCTAGTTTTCAACATCATACTCCCACTAAAACAACCTGCAATCAATTAACGTTGTCAACGGCAAAACTCAATTTTCTCCCCTGCGTGTGGAGGTGAACATACCGAACAGATTGATAATTCCCGTTGAGAGTGTGGCTAAGTGTTTCTAAGCAACCTTGCTCCATCATCTTCTCTGACAAAAACAAGGGAAAAATGAACTGCAGGCTGATGGGGCTCTGAATACTAATGACAAGGCAAGGAGAAATGTTTCATTACTAACTTTGGAGAGAAAAAACACAGGAGCATATTCTAGCTGTAAATAAATTCTAATTAAAACTCAGTGTGCAGCTCATGTAGCTGGACCCAAGACTACAGATGAAGTTCCTTCAGGGACTGTCCATTCATATGAGCTGGGTTCATCAATATACCTATATATTTAGTTTAGCAAATGATTCGTGTGTATTTTCTGGAAATTACTTGAGAGAAAAACCTTCCAAACATGTCTATTTATTTGTTATGGAATTTGTTTAATCCTCTTAGGATCATTTAAACTGACAACATTCTTAAATTAGCATCTCTGCCCAAGAGACCTTTCCAGTCACATTCGCTGAACAATATGACAACCCAGAATCAAAATTAAAAATATTTCAAATGACTGGCCTTGGTTCTGAACACACACAACACAGTAGAATGAATCCAATTTGAATGAGAATCCAGGATGTTTTTCTCTTTATACCGTTTTCCTTCTTTGCCCAAATCCATCGCTCTCTTGCCCTTGTAAAATGAGTGTCATATGACTCTTCTTCCCTGACTGTAAAATGGAATGAGAAACAAATTTTCCCAATAAAACTCCATAGACTACCAGAAAATGATGCATTTATATTTTTAAAATTTTTAAAGAAAAGCTTTATGTTGTTCAGGGTTAGAATTCATTTATTTTATCTGTCAATTGACACTAGAATAAACTTTGTAAAGGTGTGACACCTCCTCAGAAAACTTCAACTACAACTCAATAAAAATATCACAGAAAATGTTAAAATCTTCAAAAGAAAAAATTTCTTAACTGAATTATATATTAGTCACACTGAAAAAAAATCTAGAGAAATTCTACAATTTTTTTTATAAACAAGCTATAAAAATACTGCCAGTATTGAATAAATCTTCATTTCTTGTTCTTAAAATTCTTAAAACATGTCATTTTTCTTAAGTTAAATCAGAAGGTATTCCCATGCCAGTGAACAACAGAATTATCAAAGAATTCATTTTAAAATAGGAAAAGCAACTAACATTTTGCCAAGCACTACGCTTGTCATTCAAATGCATTTATCTCACTTTAATCTGACAACTCTGAGGTGAGTTCTGTTAACTCATTTATCACATAAAGAGACTGAGGTTCTAGGAGGTCGCACAAGTATTTGGAGTCTGGATACAAACCCAGGTTCTGAGTACAGAGCCCGTCTGTCTTACCAACCCACACGATGCTTCCAAGCTTTCAGAAACACACAGTCCCCAGGGTAACGCACATTTCTTGCATTTCTAAGACCAGTTTATTAGTATGTACTAAATTACATACCTTAATTAGACATTGATGTATGCAAAATTTTTAATTTCTGATTTTTCTGAATCAGGTCAGGCTGAATTTATACCATTTATGGGGAGAGGTACTGAACTAGAGGGAAGGGGGAGATATGCTAAGCACATACAATTTCAAGAGATCTGCTTATTCAAGAACACAAATTATTAAGCCACTTTAGCAACATCCTTTTCTATAAACTCGAGCATCTCTAAGCATTATCTCGTGTGAGAATGATCATGCTGGCCCCATGAGCAGGTGAGCCCACCTGTAACTCTGCATTCCCACCACTTACCCTGGATGACTTTGGTTCCCTCACCCATAAAATGAGGTCTATTTGAGAGTTTTTGTAAATGTGGAAAAAAATATGTAAAGAGACTAGTTCATTGACAGGTAGTAGGTTCTAAATAAATAACAGTGCCATTTTGACTAAAAATAATAATTTTAAATCTCCCAGTTAAACATTCTTGACTAAATCTCAAAAAAAAAAAAAAAAACCACTTTAATCTGTTTGCTAAAAATTATAAAATGAGATTTCTTTCTTTAAAGGTTGTATCTATTCCCCACATTTTTACTGTTCCTGGCTGTTATCCTTAAAACCTATTCCAAAAACTTAAAGTTTCCCATATTTAAATTCTTTAAAATGAGACACATAAAGATTAAACCATAATTCAAGGCATTAAAAAAAGTTCACAGAAGGAGAGCCACTTACAGACAATGTGTTCAGGACAGGTTCCACAACCTCAGAACAGTGACAGCTGCCAGTAAAATGAAACATGTGCTATTTGAATACAAATAAAATTAAATGTTATCAAGGAGGCTGACATATTTGCTAACTCCTAAAGTGACTCATTCCTCATCTGACTTAAATGATCAAATACATTTATCATTTAATTTCTAACAAAAAATATAGAACATGGTGAGGGTGTGGAGTAATATTTTTGTTTCAGCTTTTTACCCTACAAGATATAGGTAACATATTTAAAAATTAGCTTATATACTTGAACTCATAATAAATATTCAACATCAAATATTTATTGATTTTAATTTATTTTAAAAAGCTACTGACTAAATTGATTAGATTAAATGTAGCATCTTTAAATTTAAATTAACAGTTATTTGGGAGTCTTGGTCGAATATGTTCTAGAAAATGTTTTGGCTGATTTAAAAAAATGCGATTGCATGGAGTTTTAAAATTTTAGCAGTGAAAGAAAATAGTATTTAAAACCAACCTCCTATTTTATTTACATGTGGCCTCAAAGGACACAATGATCTGCCTGACTTTATACAGTAATTATCCTTCATAGATTTTACAGGAAATCTAGAACCAAGATCCAGGTCTTTGAGAAATTATGATATAACTCTCTCTCTCTTGATGTAGAACTGAACCTTATGAAAACGGTTTGTGAGAAAGAACCAGAAATGTTGGGGGTGGGGGTTATAGGAGGCAGTGGTAGAAAGGAGAAATTTCATTGGTTATGGATAAGAAATAGAATCTCACAATAATGATATTACGGACAATCCCTCAAATGCCTAAAAACTGCTACTTAGCATGCCTGACAACAATGGGAACACGCATGAGTTGCTTCACTGGCTGACTAGACGGCGTTCCTTGTAACACTGCAAGCTGCTTTCGCATTAGCCCCACAACTAAAGGCATAGAAAGAACAGAAAGCTGATAATAACTATTTAAAAATTTACACCAAGAACCAAAGAATTCCCCAGCAGAAATATAAAGACTTGCTGGAAGTTTCATTATGTGACTTTACTGCCAATTCAATTGTCTTAAAAGTTGTGCTATAAAACATATTGTCCTTTGCTGTTCCAAATCACATCTGAAAGAATAAATTTCTTAAGAATATTTCTAGAATTTTCTTCTATTTTCTAAAGCCTAATCTTAGATCTTTAAAAAAAAAAAATGGTGAGTTGGCATTTTGCCTATTGTTCTCTAAGCGATTTTCAGTTCCATTAAAGACTGGGGATTGAGGGGATCACATAGAAAACTATTCTAGCATTATGCTGCTTGCATTGAAGACTTTGGAAATAAGGTGGAAATTAGAAGCAGTACAGAAATCTAGTGTTAGTGTTACTTAGAAAATGACCTGTGAGAACAAATATGCTCTTCCATATCCTCATCTATCCACTTGTTTAAATGAATAAAGTGGTTATTCTCACATATATGCACCTATACACAAAGAGTAGTCATTCACAAAGTCTTAACTATCATAAACCGACTAGGACAGCCCAAAAACAAATGAATTGACTAAGAAGCAACCTCATTACTGGTCTGTTGTGTTACATACTCTATGTGACAGAGACTGACTGACGCTTACACCAACCTCTTACTGTCCTCTTCCTCCTCAGATTTTTGGCTGAATGGGCATGTGCTAACCTTGCAGCAAACTGTTTTAACATTAGTCCTATAACTAAAGCATGATAAAAGCAAGAATACTATTTGGTACTTCAGAAAATGAGCCTAAAAGGAAAACCAGGTATGCTTCTTCATCCTCCTTTCTGCTGCCTGAAATGTGAACCTGATGGTGGAAGCTCAGGCAGCCATCAGGTGATATCCTAAGGATGACATCTTAGTGTGAAAGGGGTCTGGTCTGGTTCCCTGATGTTGGAGCCATCATGCAAAACCAGCGCTGGACTGCCAACATCTTGACTCCTTTTACATAAGAAAGAAATAAACATTTAGAGTATTTAAGTTGCTGTTGTTATTATTTTGGGGGATTTGGCGTTATAAATTGCCATACTTAAAGCTAACTAATAAAGTGTAAGATTTACCAAAAAGTATCAAATATTTAATAAAAATATTATGAAAATATAATAAAGATCTTAGTTTTCATTTTAATGCCACAAAATTTAAATCAAATTTAAGCATATGTCAGTAAAACAAGATAACACTGAGAAGAAAAAACAGCGGTCCTTGTAAGCAGACATACAAAGTATCCTTTTCTCAAAAGCAGATAGTCAAAAAAAAAAAACTGCTACACTAAGTGACAGGATCAGGGACACTCTCTCTGCTTTTGCTGTTTCCTTTGGGTTTTCTTTGGTTTGGTTTGGTTTTCAGCCTTTGGGAAAATGACTAAGATTGCTACTCAAATCATTTCAGGAGTCGTTTTTAATATTTAAAATCCCTGTCTTTTCTTTTCCTGTGCTTTCTTAAATGTTCCAGCCTTCAAAATTGAGGAAATGGAGCTCAATCAATCTGCCTTTAGACAGGTAAGAAATAGACATTAAAAACATAATTAGGAAATCTTATCTTCCAAGGTCATGGCACAGGTGAAATATGAGAAAATATGTGAATCCATTTTGTAAAAACTAAAGTATGATACAAATGATATTAGTATTGATTCTATGTTAAAATAGTCAGGAAAACAAAATATTTTCTCTACCAGAATGTGCTTTAAAATTTTCTCACTTTAATTCTCTAAAAGTTTCTATAAAAAAATCAATGCAAATTAGGAACTAATTTTAATTCTATCATCTCTACCCATTTAACTCATCACAATAACACTATCATTTCTAGATATTTCATTTATTAGAGCCTTTGGTATACATAAATCATACAGTATGACAAAGTCTGAGCATCACTCAGGTTATGAAACTTATGTATGATATACAAATTTGAAAATACAAAGATCTAGCATGCCTTACTGATTTTACAAACTATTATTTTTCTTGGTCCAAAACTGACATGGATTTGTTCATGTAAGACTCTTTAACCCATTTTCCATTTAGGAGGGGGAAAAAAAATGCAGCTCGCTGCCAGCGTTAATTTAATTTTACATAAACACGCTCTTTCAGACTGAAGCAAATCTGACTGGTTTCAATGTGAAAATAAAATATAAAAACTGTTCTTGGAGCTATTTCTAAACAGTACTTGCCTCTAATCCTAATGTAACAGAAATGTATACATAAATCAGACTCATTAAATGAATCTTTGGCTAACAACTGTTTGAGAACAATGTTAACATCATGTGTAGGAATGCTACATTTTCTAGGATTTGACATTTTCGGCACTCAAGAATCACTGTATTTTGTAAATGGAAATACCACTGCTAAAAACAGAATGCTGTAAATAGAACGATGTCATTTGTTTCCAAGGACTATCGATATACTAGAGCGATGTGAAAATAATAAAAGTGAGATATTTCGTGGCAAACTTGGGGGTAAGGTTAGAGCTGTAATCCACGAGTTATCTCGGGGTAAATGCTACAGCCACAAGTGCCACTGGTGAGTAGTCTCTGGGCAAACGGGAAATGGGTTAAGTCAAAAGAGGAACCCATCATTATTGCTTTAGAGACTGAAATATTATCCTCTTCTTTGTCCGTGTAGATATAATTCCCCTTACAGCTCCCTAAAATGAAGAATGAACTACTGATGTTGTCTCAGAATGTGCCAATGCAAAGGTTTTTCTGGAATAGTATGAAGGTCAGATCTTTGTGCGTAGAGAGTAAAGACCCATGGGTTTCAATTTTACTTAGCCACTTACTATCTACAACACATTTGGTAAGACATTACAAATTCTCTAAGCTTAAACCTGAACATGTGTAAAACATGGACAAAATCTATATAAAGAGCATTCAGATGCTGGTTCCTTAGTCCCACTTCATCTCTTCTCTAGCAGCTGTGTTTAGTGCCTTAAAGTGAGGTACATGGTGCCCAGCTAATCAAAAAGTTGAGTGTCCTAATATTCACATGAAAACAAATGTCATCTTAATATAGAGAGGAGGCAAGAGAATTAAAAATGTTAATCAAGCCACATTCAGAGGTTGCAATGTGCTAAACCAGGAGAACACCTTCAGAACAAAAGAAGATTTCTGCTGGATTACTAACAACCCATTCCCCACATTTGTGAAGGGGAAACAGGAACCAAGACTCATTCCCTATGGCTAAAACCATGTGGAACCTATGGATTAAAGGCTGGGAACTGCCAGCAGGATTTTCATTCTACATATTCTTACCTTTTCATGCTACATACCTTTCCCCTTTAAACACTAACTCACAGGAACTAAAGAGTGACATATAAACTGAATTCCCAGAACAACCCCTACTCACTCTCTGACCCCCAAGTCTCTATTAATTAGGCTCTCTCACTCTACCTCTGAGAGACCACGCGCTGCCTTCTCCATTAAACTCCCCTTTTGACTCTAACTTTGGCATGTGCGTTGAATTCTTTCCCCACTCTCCGCCAAAGGACCATCTTCTCTCGGTGCAGGGTGTGGTCTCCCCACCACTCAGGAAAATTTGCCCTGTCCTGCATCAATCTGACTCAATGCATTTCCATGTGTGTCTCTACAATGTATGTCTACTTTTCTTTATTTTCTTAGTTGACGGACACACCTTTTCCGAAAATTTCCCTTATTGTTGCACAGTTCTTGGTTTGTCCAATCATAGTGCCATTTAATGGTGGGTGGGTAATTGGGCTGACAAAATATATAATAGTATTCCTAGATTACAGTCAGATATTTTTTCATCGTATGGACTAAAAAACTTTAGGTTAATTGTATTTTAAGTTCATATCTAATTCATAAAATAATCCACTGTCATTTTACTACCTGTCTCCTAAAAGTCATGTGGTCACTAGGTTTTTCTTTCCTTCGATCCCATGGATTTGATTATTTCTCCCCAGATACATTAGTTGGGTACTTATAAAAGAGTCTATTTCATCTTTGGCTGTTATACTAAACTGGCATGGTTGACCCTATTGCTTAATTCTCACTAACACTCATAAAAAAACTCAAAAGGCACCCCATTCAGCACTATCTATAAATTTCATCAATATACTGCTTAAGTAATGGTTCCAGATCATTAAAAATATATATATACACAATATCTTGTGGTTCTCTTCAATCTGATGTTGGCAATAATCATTACCTCTTTAAACAGCTTATTACACATTACCATTTCTTTATCAATTCAGTTAATTTGGTATATAAGGTTTCAAAAAAATTGCTCTTTCAAAATCATGTTTAACAACTACAGCCTTTTTTGAAACAAGTAATTCTATAAAGCTACCAATGAAAGCAATCAGGTTTTTGTGTGATGATTACTACTTTGAAGTCTTTGGTCTTGCTTCCATTATCTTACAGATGTTTACACATTCTTGTTAATGTGATTTCATCAGTCTATTAGAAACTGAAATTAAACTAACTGGATGCTAATTTTTCTTTTTAAAAACAATCTACTAAATTTCCCCTGCTAATTCTTTATTATTTCTAGTAATAAGGCCCACCACTTTTTCTAATAATTCTTTTTTTGTCAGAACTTTGGAAGCCTACAGATAACACCAACATTATGGGATGAGAAGATAATCACAGCCTGCAAGTGCACTCATCAGGCTACTGAACAGAGATATTTCCTATCATTCACATCGTTCTGCCTTCATTGGTTACACCTTTTGTAAAAACCCATGACGTTATAGTTCATGTAATTTTTTAAAAGACAGACAGACAGACAGACAGACACACACACACACACACACACACACACACACACACACACACAGAGTGCCTCCAAGGAAGAAACTGAATGGCTTGGAGATGATAGTTTTACTTATACCTTTTGGATTTTGAACCATATGAATATACCACTTATTTTTAAAATGCAGGCCGTCATTCCAGACCTAGAGAATCAGAATCTTCCACATGATGTTTATCAGAATTTTTAAAAATATTTTCACTCAAATCCCTGAAATTCAAATATCCATGAGAAAAAAACAGATTAGTAATATCAAGTAACAACTACTGCTTTAACACAGATCACTTTACAGCCCCAACTGAAGGATATAGAAATAGGACACCTGGAAATAAAGATATGAGAAATAAGGTAGAAAAAAATCAAGTATATAAAAGAAGTAATGACTTGATCATTTTCTTTGAAATAATTATTTGATTAAAGGAATTCAGAATCAAAAATTTGGAAAAGCACCAAGAGGCAATCTAATAGGATGAGTAGGAATACACCTCAGGCCATTTTCATCAGACCTCAGGTTTCTCCTTGGGCTAATCATAAATGAAAAACACATCTTTAGCTTCCAGAATTATATGCCTATATAGTTCCCTTAATATAAAGGAGGTAAGGGAGGAAGCAGGAGAAATGGGGCACATGTCTGAAGATGTATGACTCAGTACACAGAAGTATATGTTTTTTTTGTGAGGAACAAAATGACAAATCCATGTGTATGTGTTACCCTAGCATTTTTTAAATCAATTTTTGTATGATGATGATGATGATGATGATGACCTTGACCTTCGAAAAATGGAATGAATTTTGCTCCCAGAGTTAAATACTACCATTAAAAAGCAGGCACCCTGTTCTCTAAGGACAAAGGAAAATTTTCATTTTGGCAGAAGAATTCATGTATCATGGCCTACATTCCCTTAAAACTTTCCAAAGGAAGGACAAGTTATATGTTATAATCACTGTGGTACTGGTGGTAACAGTTTGCTTTATAGGCAACGATATTTAGAGTGTCAGGAGCAACTCGTTTTATACCTTCTGCATGCTAATGCTTCCCCATGATCTGAGAGTTGTTTTGTGCAAACACAATGTAAAGCCACAATTACTTATAAGTATAAGGATTTTATCACTGACCAAAAAAGTAATCGTCTGACAAACCAGTGCGAATAAGTGCCCTGCAATAATTTCCCTTAGCACTATGGCATCAGCTTAGAGCTGGCTCTGGGTGTGCCACTCACTGGTGTATTCACACAGGGCTCCATGACTTGCTTTAATGCTCTGTTGTTGCAGTCTCAAAAATCTAAATCAATTCTGAACAAAGGATTCACATTTCCATTCTGCACTGGTACCTGCAAATTGTGTGGCCCTGCTTCTCAAGGTGGTCTGAGGACCAGCAGCATCAGTATCATCTAGAGAACATGTTATAGGCAGGACCTCAGGCTCCATCCAAGACCTATGGAACTGAAATCTGCATCTTATCAAAGTCTCTACAATATTAATATGCATGTTAAAGCCTGAAGAGTATTGTTCTATTGGAAGTCGTTCTTCATTAAAATACAAAGCATCTTCAAATACTTTACTATAGTATGCTATGCTATACTATACTATGCTACTGGAGGATTCAAGACAAAATGGTCAAAAATCAAGCAAACTGTGATATTAAGCAGTAACTAATGAAGTATTTTGTTTTATAGAAATCAGTATAAGAAGTTTGGTTAAACCAAGTGGGTCTATCCTTCTCTTAAATTCATTTAACAAGAGTTTTACAATTACTTTAAAAAAAAAAAAAGTAGTTCTGAGAAAGACTGTGTCCCTCCCACCAAAAAAAAAAAAAAATTCATATGTTGAAGTCCTCACTTCCAGCACTTCAGAATAGGACTATATTTGGAAATAGAGTGTTTAAAGACATAATCAAGTTAACATAGGTCATTGAGGTGGGCCCTAATCCAATATGATTAGTGTCCTGAGAAGAGGAGGTAAGTGGGAGGACCATGTGAACACAAAGGGAGAAGACAGCCATCTGCAAGCCAAGGAGAGAGGCCTCAGAGGATACCAACACCTTGATCTTAGACTTCTAGCCTCCATAATGAGAAAATAAATTTCTGTTGTTTAAGTCACCATTCTATAAAACTTTATTATAGCATCCCTAGCAAACCATACAAGTACATTTCAAGAACAACCAAAGCATATCAAAATATACTTTCTTCCTCTTTCTGACAACATTCAGGAACGAATTGTATCAAACTTCAAACCACAATTCCACTAAGGGGAAATGGTATCAAAAGTGTGTTGCTTTTTACAATTATCCAATTGTCCTGACATCAGAATATCCCAATGATTCTGGATAAAATAGAAAATAAACATCAGTAATATACAGTATTTCTTCATAATTCCTATGGCTAAACACACTAGAACTTGCTAGCTGGAAGGAAGTAGGAGAATAACATAATAGTCATCTTAAGATGGCCAAATACTGACCTCTGCTTCCATTATTTATACAAAGATTGTAACATTACCCAAGTAGAATCATTTCATACACTTATGAAATGTATGGATACCCTTCTAAAATTTAATACACTTACTTTTCCATGAAAACCCAATTGCCACTCTCACTCCAGATTTCACTAGCATGGATAGAATTATGCCTTATATAAAAAAAAAAAAATCTCAGCAGAGTATCATTCTCAAGTCTTCTGTTAGTCTCTTCTCTTTCACTGCAGATGGGCAGTAGGTAACATTAACCAGAGGGGTTCATATGCACATAACAATTGGGGCTATTCATCAACCACTCTTCGAATCTAATTTAAAATTAGTGCTAATGGAGGAACAAGACTCAGAATGCCCAGAGTCCTAGAAATTGTGACAAATGAAATGTGACTTTGCATCTATGTTCTTTTCAGAATATGTTAAGTATATTCTGCCTGGCTAACTTCTCCCTTTGTTTTTTCCTAGTTTCCTATTTTCCTCTTGGGGTAAAAGAGAAAGAAAAGACAAACATTTATTTGAAAATCATCAGAGTGAATAACATACTACTAATCACATTTTCATTGATTTACAGTATAATTTCATTACTTCTAATTTTTAAATTGGGAAGAAGGTGCAGTGGTTGGAAACTCAGCTAAAGGAGAGCAAGGTAAACACAAGCTTTGATTTTTCACTTAGACAAAAAAGAGGTCGCTATCAAGAGCACAATTCTCTTCTTGCCGTCAGCTAAGGAGCCCTGTCTAACAAGAATCGAGCTTAGACAGCCTTCCTGGTTTGCAAAGAGAATCCTTCCTAAGAGCAAAAACTATAAATGAGAATATCCACAGAGTCTACATGTGATGCTTAATGCTTCCCCAACAGAAATCCTGACTCCTAAAACATACAATAGCAAACCTCAGAAACCCTGTCTAGGAGCAGCTAGGTGGTAAGAAGACACTTCAGGCAAAGTACTCAGATGCCTGAAAAAATTCTTTGTCATTACTGTGGCCATTTATTAAATCTCCCAACATCCCTCGCTCTGCCACTGCAGACCTACTCAACAACTGAAACAACTGCTCCTAGCCCAACAGTCCTCTATTACCCAGCATTCAGCATTTGTAATTAATGTGGTCTTCCTAGTTTTATATTAACTATAAATAAGGTGAGGAAGCGGAAAAAGACATAGGAAATGAGGCTTCAATGTCTTCATTCATTCATTCATTCATTCATTCTCTCAGCCAACCAACATTTGAGTGTTTTCCCCATGTCAAACACTATTCTAAACACAGGGGATAAGCAGAGAGCAGAAGACACTACTCTCAGTAGCACATGTGACACTAATCAGGTCGTGTCAGGTAGTAAAGTTAAGAATTCAGACAAGAGGATGAGATAGAGATTGACTTGATTGGGATAGATGTCTCTGAGTGTCATGACTGAAGGAAGACAAGCCTCAAGACAAGGAGGAGGCTGTCATTATAAAACTGGGAGATAGAATTCCCAGCAGGGAGACAAAAGAGTACAAGACGCTAGTCTAGAAATGAGCATGGTGGTCTCAGGGAGCAAAAAGAAATCCCACATGGCTAAAGTGTAGGTGGGTGAAGTGCTTACTATTGGTACAAGATGAACTGAGGGTGGTTAAGCTGGGGCTGTGAGTGTCCAAACTCAGTGTTACCAAGCCTAAAACTTGAACATGCCCACCTCGGGGACAAGTCAACATAATCATGATTACAAGACTCCGTACTCTACACTACAGCTGGCCTCAGTATGGTGCAATGGGTGTTGACAGCCCCCAGAAAAGCCATAGTGTCACTATACCAATGGGAAGACTAGCAGTGATTCGGGATACACACAGACCAATATTTCCTATATACTCCAGTAAGCAACACCACTAATGTTCTTTACTCCCAGATTCCAGAATTTCTCTCCCTAACCTTTAGTCCTACCAGAGACTCAACGTTCAGGAACTATTTACTATGTTAAGAGGAAACTGCTTATCCTTCCACAGTGTAGGCCCAACTTATTTTTAGGATTCATAATGCATTACGCCTAATGAAGCATTACCCCCCTCACTATTTGTTCATAATACTTGAAGCTTGCCTGAATTGTTAGTTACCTATAATAGAATTGATGAACAAATTCCACGATAAAAGGAGCTAAAACCTCCCTACTATGAATCACTTGAGACATTAATGGTATCTCTCTGGGTGACAACATAAGGACACAAATTATGATACGGTCTGAATAACTGACAAATCTCTTCTACTAGAATGCATCATTAGGATGCATTCTGTTCTATTAGCATTTTATAGAACCTTCAAATAAAACGTACTATGAAAGCCTACTATGTTCTGGGCAACACATAAGGAATTTCATTTATAAAATCTCATTTAACTCTCTCAATTCAATGACATGAGTATAACAACACATATTTTGGGGAAAACAAACAAACAAACAAAGTCTCAAGAAATGAAACCAGTCCAAGGGACACCAAAGAGGCAGACTCAACAGGATTAGGCCTCCCTCGGATCTGGGGACACTGCTTCTTGCTTCTTCCTCTTCTATATTCATTCAATAAATGGTTACTGAATACCTACCCTGGACCAGAAACTGTTCAGATTCTACAGGTGCAAAAGTGAACAAAATGAAAGACAAAAGGAAGCTGCATCGTCGTAACTTTTTTAAATGAGCAGTGAGAAAGATATAAGTATGTTATTAACATGGGTTTGAGGCAAAAATGCTACGGGGAAGAGAGCAGAGGGTGGGAGATAATAAAAAGTCTGTAAAGGAGGTAAATGATACATGGGAAAACTGTGTGCATGATAGAGGTTCTTAGTATATCAAATCAGAATAAATTCTGAGCTTGCTTGAAAATAAAACATATATATTAACCTATGTCTGCATATATACATTTACATATAAAGTTTTTTTAAATGAACAAATAGTTCTTAATTGAGCACTATCTTGTACCATATATAAAATGTGAAAATGACAGACACAAATAAACCATACTAACATTTATCACAGAGTTAATATACATTTTTATAACATGGAATGTACATCATTTGTAGTCACCTATTTAAATAGTGTGTGTGTGTGTGTGTGTGCATATGCGCGCGCGCGCGCGAACACACACACGCACACACACACACACAGGATATGTGTATAGCACACCTTCCAGCACTGGAAACAATAAATCATTGAATATACCTCGAAGCTATTAGAAAACATTAATTCAATTCCTCAAGCTAAATTACATTTCACAATTTCCATCAATGGACTTGAATAGAACCTTGAGATGATTAATGTTTTATCAGCGATTACCCAGACAGGGGAACAGAGAGCCTGCCATTTCGAATTTAGAATGTTCAGTACCACTGACACAGTGAAGACCTGAGCTACCATTTGTACAGCATTATTATTTAAATTTAGCAAATACTTGAAAAAGTTTAACTTATTTAGGAATTCATTTCTGTCATTTAAGACTTGATATTGTTTTCTTTCTAGAAGCTCAAAGACTGAAGATTTTGAGAAAGAAAACCTTATAAATCTCACGGCTAAAAAAGATGGATAATTCTTCTATGATCTGGGCTCCAGAAAGGAATATTGGGGCATGGCTTTACAAGCTTCTGCTACCCAGATGTTTGAAGCTAAACCATTTGTCATGGATTTACATTTATTATAGCTTATGATTATGATTTAGGCCTCTGCCCAAGCACTCAAACTATAACTTCCTTTTCCACCTCAGAGAGAGCAAAGAAAAAGTTTATTACTTATCATATGCCCTAAAAAGAATACAGAGCACAGAGAACAGGGTCTGTTAGCAAAGACTTCCTGTTCAATCAAAACATGCTATTTGAAGGACCTATTATGTGTATAATCAATTTGTAAAAACAGTCTTTGAAATGACCCACAATTTACCCTTAATTTAATTACATTTAAACTTTTATTACATTTAAAGACTATTACATTTAAACTCGTATTTTCAACTACTAGAAAGCCTTAATAAAATTGAATACAGTCATTTCTGTTATAAGTGGTGAGCTAGATGGACTTCTCCAGGATTTTTTCTTAAGTCTGTGACCCATTTACACAAATACACATATCACTATGCTCCTTATAGAAAGTTTTTCAACTCTCCTCTCACATGGCTTTGCTGGAGACCAGAAAAACTCAAAAAAATGGGGAGTAAGTCACTCTAAGAGATATAAATATAGGGTTATCCTACCCATGAAGTCTTTCTGAAGGCACATGAGGACAGTGGAAAGGGCACTGGGCCATAAAACAAGTCAGATTTAGGCTTTAATTCCAGTCTTAATGCTTGGGGTGTGGGGCACGTTGGCAAAATGATTCTCTGAGCTTTAATGTCTTCACAATAGCACTGCGGGATAATCTGCCTTGTAAATAAGACAGCAGAGTTTAAAATGCCTAGGACAGAGCCCAGCAAAATAGCAGACACATAAGAAAGGATTATTACCATTGTTATTATTAATATGTTTATGAAAACCACTAAACTTGAGGGTGGACTTCACTGCAGGAATATCTGATATCTTCCTGAGGCTTAAAAATCAAAATATTCTTTAAGAATATCAGGTTACCTACCTCAGACCACAGCAGTTTGTGAAATTCTGTCTTCTTTCTTTTGTTCTACCTTTAAAGAAGTCAAATCGGCCTCTGATTAAATTTCAAAAAGTCATTCTTGTGAAATGAGGGAGAAGAGTTTTCTCTCAACATGGCAAAGATTAATACATCAAAAATACTAAATATATTATAATAGATATTTATACTGCAAAATATTGGTGTTAAGTGTTATACTGAGTATTCATTCAGATTTTAAAGAACTCCTTAGGAAACCTAAGAATAAATATCTTTGCTCACAACTAAAACATTCTAAATCAACTACAAAGTACAACAAAATATGACTATATGCCATAAAGCACCTTACAAGGCAATCTGTTTAAATTCTGAGTTCACTACATTTTCTTATTTATCCTCAGGTATATCAAATAGCATTTCAAATGAAGTTATAAAGATGTTTTTCAGTCTCATCCATCTAAAGTAGTTCAAGAAAGAAGGGTTTTGATGCCATAACTAAATAACTTTTTAGAACAAAAATGAAGTTTATGTATGCTGTAGTGTGTAATACATTAAGTTTTTCCACTGAAACAGACACAAAGTAAAATTTTATTTATCGCTTAGCTATTTCAAATAGAAAAGCTCATTACTGAGGTTAAAAAATATTCTATCTCAGTTTATGCATTAGAATTATATTGGTTTTCTTTTTCCTATTCTTGCTTAAATATCAAAAAAATAAAATGAGGATAAAGGCTGTATTTTACCTTCATCATGCATAGCGACTCTTTCCATGAAAAACAATTTATAAGTGCGAGTGGATACCACATTATCCTTTAAGAATGAAACTTTGTTCCAATTATTGCTTTTGTTCCCAAGCTCTAATACAAGTTAAATACTATAGAGTCACTATGGATCAGGAGAGATTTGGCATGTCCGTGCATATTACCTTGGGAACATTCAAGTTTGCAAGCAGTTTTTATCCAACCCTAATTTTTATTTCTTTTTTGGAAAATATTTGCTTATTTCAACATAACTGCACATAGACTTTCCTTCTATTAAATATACAGCAGTCCCCACTTACCCATGGAGGATACGTTCCAAGCCCCCAAGTGGATGCCTGAAACTGCGTATAGTACTGAACCCTACATATACTATGTTTTTTCCAATACATACATACTTCATTATGGCTTCTCTTTGGCATGTCTGAATTGCCAGCATCCCTACTCTTGTTCTTTGGGACCACTGTTAAGTAAAATAAGGGTTACCTGAACATAATCATTGCAATACTGCAAAGTCAATCTGCCGACCAAGATGGCTACTAAGTGACTAGCAGGCGGGGACTGTCTGTCACGTGGACACACTTAACAAAGGGGTGATTCACCTCCCAGGTGGGATGGAGCCAGACAGTGAAAGATTTCACCATGATACTCAGAATGATGTACAATTTAAAACTCATTAACTGTTTATTTCTGGAATTTTCCATTTAACATTTTTGGACCGTGGTTAACCTTGGGTAACTGAAACCATGGAAACTAAAACCACAGATAAGGTGGAACTACTACATAAAACTTTTCAAAGCCCTGTAGAAAATGCCAATATTCACCACAGGTGGCTAACCCAATCTTAGATTTGGGAAGGTGACAAAGGAAAGGGCTGTGTATTTCTTTATGCAGCAATCTCAACGAGCAGCAGAGGCTTGCACTAGCAATTTTTATTATCTCAATCTTAAATAAATCTAGAGCAAGACTGCTAAAAAGCATATGGATTTAGCTAGCTTTAGCATCATAAATAAGATATTGCCCCCAGCTGTAGAGTATAAATATGGAGAGGGGAAAGTTAACACCCTCAGAGCCAAAGAAATTCCAAGGACCTGCTTTATCCAAGAACCACAGAAAAGCCCTGAAGTCTCTAGGTTCCTAACAGAATAGAATAGTCAACAAAAAAGTCCTGGGATGTTAAGCTAGCGCAGGGAGTTAAGTCAGTAGCTGCAGCCGAGAGGCATTCAAGCTCGTACCGGTATAGGAACAGTTGAGAGGGATTCTCAGTAGCACTGGGTTTGTGGTGACAGCAGAACAAGAGCAGTGCAGGCTGCGTGAGAACCCAGGATTCCTCAGAGACATAAGGGCACCTCCTCTACTACCTCTGTAATTTCTTTATTTTTTGGCTTTGCTTATATTTATATAATACATAACATGGCATTGTTATATATGATACAACTTAATAGACGTTAAATATTTCTATTGATTTTTACAATTATCCCCAACAAGTTTCAAGACAAACAACTTGTTAAGGAAAACAACGTTCAATCTATGATTTAAAAGTGTTTCTGAGAGAAAATAATTCTCAGAAATATTCTATGTGTGGGGAAGTGAAGTTCGGGTGAACTGGAGTACACATGTGGAGAGAAGAGGAGAAAACAACATCTGCTGGCATGACACCAAGAACAGCACCGTCTTTCACCAGGAACTCTGTCCCTTGCTCATTCTCTGGCGAGCCAAGCTGGGTGATCACTATTGCATGAGCATGAAAGCTGACAGTGCCTTCAGCCGGCGATCAGTCTTAAACAATTGTTCCTAAAAGAAAACATGATTCAGATTTTTGCCATTGGGTGTCAACTACTATTTATTTAGTTATGATTCCAAATTAGGGACTTTCTTGCAGACCCTACATCTATCTCTATAAGAACTTATCAAACCGTAACCCACACACTCGGAAATCATTTTTGAAAACTTCAAAGACATCTATCTATTTTACAAGTAAACTTACAAAAGTAACAACCATTATTAGCTAAGAACTTCAGAATGTATTTGATTATGCACATATTCATATCATCTACTAAAGACACTGAAAATGAGAAGAAATTCTAATTGTTCTAAAGAGCAAGAAGGAATCTCTGAATTTCCTGAAGAATGAAGGTCAGCCTTAAGAAATAATACTTATTGAAAAGAAAAACACAAAATTCAATTACGAAAAATCGATATTACAAATATAGAAAAATTGGAATTTTTAAGATAAATAAAATACTGAAACATAAAATTGGCACCAGATGTCAGTTTTAAATTAAACTTACAGCTTTGTTACAAGGAATTTTCTACCCTGGAATAACATATTTTAGTATTCAGAGGTTAAAAAAAAAAAGAAAGGTAGAACATTTAATTTATGTGACATTATAAGTTTTCAGAGTATTTTTTGATAACATGAAAATGAAAAAAAATTGTAAAGGAGCACAGAATGTCCATAAATGAGGCTCTTTTACCAAAAATATTTATTAAACTGAACTATTATCAGGCATGCTTCAATTTATCAGGACTTCAGGAGTAAACTGGGTTGTTATCCAGGACCAAATACATTTGGAAACTGTAATGAACTAGCGTAGAGCCATCAACAAGTCCTGGGGGTACCAAAAGTAAAGAGTTAAGAACAGCTTTTAATATAGGGGACAACACCACTGCCATGACAATCTAAAACTGCAAATCTGAACATGGAAAGCCCAAGTTTCTCAGCACAGCCTAGAAGGAAGGCCTTCAGGGTCTAACCCTGACTACTGCTCCTGTCAGTCCCTCTGCCCATCGTGCCCTTCAGGGCCCAGAACTGCACACCTACTAAAGAGTTCTCAACACATACAAAGTCACAGCCTCTGGCAGTGTAAATATTACACCTTCTGCCAGGAAAGTCCCTGCACCAGATCCCCCACCACCACAGCTAAACTGACTCAGTCAACCATTAGGAATCAAGTCTGAAAACTTTCCCCAGTCACCACCATCCCATCCCTCCCTCCCTACCTCTCTCTTTCTCTCCCTCCCTCTCTCTTTCGCACACACACACTCCACTACCCCAAACAAAACCCACAAACAATTGTATTAAATACTCCACTACTGCCATCATCACTACATTCTGATCATTCCCTGCTAAATGCTAAAACTGCCTTATTTAACACTATACTACTCCCAGGTCTGACTGCAGTGTCTGACACATTAAACAAATAATAGCTAACCTTCATTTAGGCTAGAATTGATTCCATAGCTCACTCCACGATCCAAAATGACAGTTATCACTCACCGTCTGTTACTTATTAACCTAAATATGGATATAAATCCATAAAATGTATATTAACAGTTCACTTCCAATCACTGGTGGACTATGCCAGAATAGGCATTTATAACTAAAACCTAGACTGCAGTATGGAACTGAAAAACCTAACCCCCACTAATCTCAAGAGATACCTCATACTAGGAACATGAATTGTTAGCTTCAACTGTTTGTATGAACCAAGTCTACTAAAAATTAAACTTTGAAAATAACTTTATAACCCTCTTAAAATTAATGTCAGGAACAATATAGCCAACAAGCATAATAGTAGGCACTTTGCATAGATTAGCTAACTTTACTTCAGTAATTTTAATAGCTTTATGCCGTATTGCTTTTCTAGTTTGCAGGTCCAAAAATTAACACAGATGGTAAGGCCAAAATTCAAGCTAAAGTCCACAATACTTCAAAGCCCATTCTTTTTGTACTATAACATGTTCATGAAAACACAATAAAACCATGTTTTAACTTTACATAGTGCTTTAAAAAAAAAAAAAGGCTTTCTTGGAACTTCTTTAATCTGATAAGTGATATTTTACAAAGAAAAAAAAAAGCCTTCATTTGTAAAGGGGAGCAATGAAACCCTTTCCCCAGGGCTCAAGCTCACTACCATTACTGGTATTATTCAACATTGTGCTGCGGTCTCAGCCAATGGAAAAGACAAGAAGAATAAATAAAAAAAATAAGGACTGGAAAGGAAGAGTAAAACTGTTATTCACAGAAAACATGTGGAATGTCTAAAATGAAAAGGTAGCGTCCAGCATTGCAGGATGTGAGAAAAGGAACGCCCGTCCACATGCCAGCAGCGGACGAGCACGAGAAGGTTCACGGGAGGTGCATTCAAACAGAAGTGTCAACCAAGCGCTGGGCCAGGGTGCGGGAAGGGCCGGCCCAGGCACCGGCACCAAGGGTAGACTTAAAAAAGTCTGAAAACAATTTTTTTTAAAATAATCTAAAAGTTAGGTCCCTTTTTTACTATTACCATGTTCTAGCAACTTCAAACTATATAAATGATAAAACCCAGAAAAATTCTTGGTTGAGGTTTTCAATAATTCTTATAGTTACTGTCAAATTTTAATTTTAATTTAAAATTCAAATTAGCTTATTTTTGGTGCTTATGCTTTAGTAAACAGTGTTTTTCAATAGAGGCTGCTCAGAGAACTCGTTATAGAGCTGCCCACCTCCACCCATGACCCACTGCCACAAGCACCCAGCTCCATATATTCCTTCTCAATAAGTTCCTCTCAGTAGGAGATCATTCAAGCTTGCACTAGGCATAGTTTCCCCAATCTCTGTGGTACCCACGTGTTCCTTCATTTAGATAGTAGATTTGAATTTTAAAATGACAGCAGAGTGGTTGCAATAATGAAGAAAAACAAGTTATTTCAGTTCTACCATTCTAGGTGAGACCTTGGACTTTTTATTTCTGCTTAAAATTTTTCAGCTGTGCGGACATCATTTGAAACTCACACAAATAATTCCTAAAGAAACAAAGGCATTACAATTCTTGTAATCTATGGTGAAATGGGATTTTTATGACTCACTGCCAAACTTATCTGCAAGACTTTTCCTAACTACTTAAAGGTTTCTGTTTTATGTAAAGATTTTAAAAATTAAAAATATTTTTAGAGAATGGTCTTCATTGAACTATATAAAAAGACAGAGTGACAAATCTGGTAAATAACAAATTCTGGCAAAGTGATCAAACTAGAGAAGGCTCAAAAACAAACTACAATATTGCTATTACGGTGACAGATCAATTAATAGTAGGTATACACTGTTTGCTTTTGGGGAAAAAAATTAAATGTAACTAAAAACTATTCATCCATTATTTTTTTGTATTATAATTTCTTTTTTAAAACAGACAGGATTAAATACTGGAAAATCACTGAAGGAAAACTTTCACTGCATATTTTTTCTGGTGGTTATTATTATCTGTTTCATGTCTTAATTATTAATGAAAGTAATTTTGTTGTAGAGCAGGATGGAGTAAAAACAATCCATGCTGGTGTCAAGTGCATTTGAAGTACTCCAAACTGGAAACAATCCAAACATCCATCAACACTAGAACGGATAAAAAGTTGTGGTATGATCATACAACAGAATACTACAGAAAATGAACTGTTGCTACACCCAGCAACATGGATAAATCTCAAACATAACAATGAGCAAAATGAAGTCAGAAACAAGACAGTGTATGTTTTATCCCACTTCTGTGAAGTTCAAGAACAGGATAAAAGAATCTGTAGTGATGAATCAGAACAGTGGACAGGGGTATTGACTGCCCATTGACAAAATGGGCACAGGAGCCTTCTGGGCACAAAAATGTTCTGTATTTTAATCTGGGCAGCAGTTTCATGGGTTTATAGATACATAAAAACTCTTCAAGCCATATGTGTGTGTGTGTGTATACTCTCTGATTTTTTTAAAGAGCTCTTCTACTGTCCATATTTGTCTACAATTAACAGAAAGAGAAACTGAGGTTCAAAACAAGTAAAATATGTATCCCAGAGCATTAATACTTAAAAATTGTTAGATATAAGTAAAAGGAGTTGATAAATAGTAGCACTGTGGTTTTTAAATATCAAAATGTTGTATCCTTTAATGTGACATGTAGTTTGGTAGAGAGAGATTAATGGAAAGAAAGTATAGTCAAGTATAGAGCAGCAAATGACTATCAAAATTAAGCTGAGTATATAGGACCTGAAGGAGCAGATCAGAAAAATAAATGCTGTGCTTTGAAAATTACTCTTTGCTAGCAACTTGTCAAAGTGTCCCAGAGTGAAGCGACAGCGCCACGGTGGGCTGCAAGTTTAAATTAGAAAGGACCACCTGCCTAGTGCTTTGCAGCTCCGGTGTTAATAAAGTTGCATCCCGTTTCCCCTAAGAACTCATCTTTGTCCTTGATGGCATCTTGTCCTTGGCAGAGAAGACCTAACACATTCCAAGAGCCCCAGGGGTAAATACTCTTTGCCCAATCACAATATTAACTTGCCTGGGCTTAATCTGCAAAGACTGTCCCTTCAGACTAGTTCCCTCCAAAATAACGCAAAATGGATGGCAAACAGTAAAAAAACACACTGAAAAGTAGATACTCAGAGTTGAGGCAATTCACCCTATGTTTGGTGAGGGGGCTCCAAGGCAATCAGAGTTCAAACCTCAATTATCAAAGTAATTAGCAAAGAAGAGGGATCCCAACAATTCCTTTCTTTGCCAAAGACTTCATAACCAAAAGTGTGTAACAGTACGTGAGTCCTTAACATCCACCATCCACCTTAGCATATCAGACAGGGAGGAGAGGGGGAAAGAAAAAATAAATAAATAAATAAATAAAAATACACAAAAAACAAAAACATACAGAAAAACATAAAATATACAAGTAGAGTCATGGAGAAAAGAGAAAGGTGGCAAAAGCTAAGGTGGTTTAGGCCATTGTTCTGAGTTCAATGAAAAACAACAGCAGAGGGTATGTTACACAGAGAAAACTGTCCAACACGCCCCCATTCCCTTTAAACCCAAATTCTGCAGGAGGGTGGTAATGGTCAAAGGTGTCTTTATTCCCAGACACCTTCGAGAACAAGAAATTCAAAAACAATACAGCTCCCCTACCAAAAACAAAAACCTGTTTCCTTGAAATCCAAAAGGTTGATTCCCTCATTTCACAAAAAGAGCCCCAAAAGCAAAGGACATATGCCCAAATGAAATACACCTCTGTGAGGGTTATGAAACTAACCAATCAACAAATGCATGTAATTTCTTGTTCATCTTCCCAGTTTTCATAGGAGAAATTATATATGTACACATATGCGGGTGCCTTGGGATGAGATGGGAAGACAGATGGAAGCATGAGGACCTCAAACTTAGGCAGAGTCAACCAAAAGAAAGGGTGAGGAGGAGGAGAAAGATGACGTTTTAAGTGGAGAAAACATGCTTGATCTAATTCCCTTCAAGTTAGCATGCTGTGGAACATGACTTTCCAGGATTTCTTTTAAATGGTTGGTTTTTCATGGGTCTTAGGGGTAAAGAAGCTACATTTTTATAAAAGTTAAGTGTCACTAGGATGCCCTCACAGCTGGGACATGTAACAAGTTGTCCAGATTTGTTCACAGATCCATTATTTTTGAGGTGACGGGCGAACCTGAGAAATGTACTTCAGCACAAATATTAATCTTTGGGGAACAATCTGTTTCTTGAAAAGCAGCACCAAGTTTTCTATATTTTACAGATTTCAAAATGGACAGCTTCATTCCATCCCGCCCACACAGTCATTACTCCAGATACATTATAACCATAAACATATTCTATCATTTTACATATAAATTCACAACACATGCAACTCATATTTGCAAACAACCCTCCAGGGTATACACAAATGTGCTAAAAACCACACCATTTCATAGTCGTACCGGAAATAATACAGACAAGAGCAATTCTAAGATGAGGCTTAAGTGATGGGTTTTGTGCCAATCATAGGAATTCTTAATGTGTAACAGCTAGACGAACAGTTGAATAATTAAGTAACTTCCTTATTGGGAGGAAAAAGAACATGAATGGAAATGAACAGATTTTTAAAAAGGGATACTTTGTGTTTTATACAAATTCTAATAATCGGACAAATTCTGAATGGCACTGACCCTAGGTGATATCTGTTTGTATAATCCTTTTTCTGTTCCAAATGTGCTGAGAAAAGGGAGGAAAAGGTAAATTCAACATTTGGCACCTACACCAGACATTTCTGTTTCACTTGGCACCTCTCAGGGCTCATTCTGCAGCCAGTGGGAGGGCCAGGGGTTAACCAGCCAGAAAAAGGCTGATTTAAAGATCAGAGTGGACAGGACGAAGTCAACCCCACCCTGCTCTACTCTCCAGCACTAGAATCAAAGCTCTGTGAGAAACACCCAGGGGGTTCGCTTTCAGCTGTTTGAGAGTAGGGGCAGGGCAGGCTTCAACGTGCAGGCCACCCAGGTGCATTCGCACAGAGCCCCACATTTGGTTTAAGCTCTGTGGTCAATGTTTTCAAATTCCTAATTTCCGAACAGAGTCCTGCACATTCATTCTCTACTGTGTCTTCTAAATTATGCGGCCAGTCCTGAGTAAGAGTCTGGTTTGTTCTTAGGTGCTGACTTTGTCTCCGACTCTTCCATCCACTAACACATTATATATGTTAGATCATGTCACTGCTCCAAAAAAATAAAAATAAAAATGAATGAATGAATGAATGAATGAATGTGCTAGATCATGTCGCTGCTCAAAAAAAATAAAAATAAAAATAAATGAATAAATGAATGAATGAATGAATGAATGAATAAGGCCAGTACTCATCAAAAACTAGTTGGGCGCTGTGGGTATAGGACACTCCTCAAACTACTAAATCATTACGTAGACAATATTAACAAAAATCCAGCCTTAGAGGACATCTGGAGGAATTCTCGAATAAACCAAAAAGTGTTACACATAGACTTCTATTAATCATCAAAGAAAGAAAAAAGCATGTCTGTACAAAGAATGAGTGGATATGAAGAAAATTCTAAGGAACCAATATTATCACGGTTGAAACACATACATATTCACTCAAGAATATTTATGGAGTTTCTGGGATATACTAGACATGTTAGGAGCTATTTTTCTGACAGTGTTGGTGGTAGCATGGTCTTTTGTTTCAGTTCATAATCTTTATTAATTCTAAGTAAAATGAAATTGCTGAACACTGTATATGAGTAACTCTAAGTTTTATAAAGTGTGCTACCCAACAGAACAATTAGAAAATACCCACAGCCTTTGGTTACTGAAAATATATACAAGACTTATTTATATTTTCAAATTTAATTGACTCAGCTGTATGTGTGTTGATAGTAAACTTGGGAATTTTCGAAAGTAAGCAGCACCCAGGGAAATATATTCATACAATGACAGAAAAATATGGGTGTTTTCTTTTCTTTTTTAAAAAGACCTAGTTGTTGAAAACATTCTAGTCCCTGAACAATTTGGGAGAGCCAAAATCAATCTATTTTCATGATGCTTGACAAATTCAGTTCTAAAAATGGAAGAAAATCATGAATCTAGAATTAGGCAGAGTAAAGATTGGTTTATTCTTACATTCATAATGCTTCAATGCTTGCATTAAAAAATTCTGTGGTGACTGGGAAAATTAATTATGCTTTCAGAAGTATTCTTTGTTTACTAGTCAACATAAAACACAAGTCAATACAAATATGAATGTTTTTCCATCATAATTTTGTACCTTATAGTAGACATTTTAAAAACATAACCTTGCCTAACGGCTAAGTTAGTTTACTGTTAAATAACTGTAGTCCTCAAAATAAAAATAGAAAAAAAATAAGTGAATCAACTATGAAAATTTTTTGGAAATACGAAACATTTTACAAGAATGGCATTATCTGCGCAAAACCGGAAGGCAGAATAGATGAAAAAAGTACAGCATCAAAAGGAGCGTAGAAGACACACGTCTTGAGTAAGGCAAGGAAAAGAAACTTAAGGCAGTAATTTTAGGTTTTCCTAGCACCTTTTCAAATTTAATTTCAAAAACGGCCAGAAAAATTAACTTGGTAAGTCACAAGATTGATACCATTTTCAGAAATCCTCCTTATGAATGTCTAATAGGGCAAATCGCAATAAACTTATAGGAGGTCCAGAAAATATCTGGATCTTGGACCAACCACAAGAATCCCACCACTCTTGAGGTTCTATACACAAATGTTCATAATGAAATGGGGGTCGGGAGGAGAGGGGCTAAAAACTAATAAAAATTTATTTTAATCCATGTATATAAAGATGGAAAACAAATTTAATGTGTAACATTTAGAATAGAGTAGTTCAAACATAGTATGCCTAGTATGTAAGCTATACATGAACATAGATCTGAGCTAGAAACATGTATCTATAATAGTATGTATATACTCAAGTATTCTAAAGCTATGTTAAAAAATGCATTAAAAATATAAAAATTAAAAACAATTTTAACATATAAAATCTTACTTCAAATATATCCCAACATCCTCAATTATATCCATGTTTTCCCTATCAGTTGGAGAGAAATTATATCTTAGGAAGAGGATAAACGTGATTTTAAAAAAGAAAGCATAAGACAATGTAATGTTAAAAAAATTAGTTTGCAGCTCTTTAGGCATTTTTTCCGTATTAGCATTATGGATCTATAACAAGGACAATAGTGTGAGAAGCACTATGCTGCGTGCTCTATATGCTCTGTCCTAACTCAGCTTCCTAGGAGTAGTGTGCAACCTCCCGTAGGCCATCAGAAACTTAAATAACTAATGCCTTTGCCTGGAAAACAGTCGACAATTTCTACCCCAAAGGGCTGGAGTGAGATTTCATGAGCTGCAGAAAGCTACTTAATTCTAGTGTCTTGTACTGGACACAATGAATGGAAATTTATTGTTAATCATCATAGCAACACAGTAAGGTAGGTACCATTCTCATGCTGTGAGAAATATGGAACACAAGTTATATTTGCCTGTTAAATGACTGAGCAGTTGTGGCTGGAAAACACCTGGAGAAGGGATGATGAAGTACTTGACCAGCCAATCAAGTAAACAATACTGATTAATCTTAAATAAAAATCAAATGTAATAATTCTTTTAAGTTAATGTATTTAATTCTTCAAGTAGCTATCTATACAAAACCTAAACCCACACAAGTGGCAATAAATCAACCAAAGCTACTTACAGTACAATTATAAACCAATATGTGTATGTGAAGTCCAACACGCAAAATAACTTTTTTCTGAATTTAAAGTCATACTCAGAACCAACCCACAATTGCTCAATCACATCGAATATTTTAAATCATTAACATAAATTTATTTTGCATTTTCATAAAGAATATCAAAACATAATACATAAAGAGAGCAATACACAAGAAAACATGCACCCTGATTAAACTGTGTATACACAGGCGTGCTAGTGATCACCTGCTTCCTTTCTGATTCGGCTCTTAGTTTTCACCTTTCTTAGATCTAGTCTGTGAAATACATACATACCTACACACACACACACACACACACACACACACACGTAGTTTTCATTAGAAAGCAGTCCAAAAACATTTTTATGGCTTAAAATCTGAGCATAATATCTGTGCAAATACAGAGTATATCTTGTAAGAATAACAGAGCTATGTATCATAAATGGGGCATACCGGTAGCGCAATGTTAAAATCATTAAGTTTTATTTAATTATGATCCACTCTCTGAAATGCACATGGTCCAGCTTACAATTAATCATAATTATTCGACCCCACAGCATAGCACCACACAGCATCCAGAAGATTAGCAAATGGTTGGCCTTCTTATTTTTTCTGCCTATTATAAGAACAGAAAGAAAACTCAGACAATATGGCACCGCAGGAAAAGGGCAAACATATTCATTTCCTGTAGAATAAAAAAAGATTTAAAAAAATAGTTTTCGGTGCAATATTCTCTGGGAATCAGCTTCCAAGTCACTCAGTTTATGGAGGAAACTATTTCAGATCAACGTGCAAAACCCATTTGCATCCTTTTCTAAAAGCTTTGTTAATTGTTATTTTTGATTTGCTTTATGTTACATCACAAGTCACAAACTTATAATGTCAAGCTCCACTGGTCAGCAGTCAAAAGATTCTTTCATGAATCAATTTATATAACAAGTAACTACAACTACAGCAAGCACTAAGAATATATGACAAGGCTATCCTTATAGGAAAAGTTTATAAACACAGAAAAGTGAGAACATGCATACTCACACATATTGCTATGTGTGTGCTTGCAGGCTGGATCTAGCTTTCAGAGGCAAATAGCTAAATTTGTAGGAAAGAAAAAAAACAGCCTTCCTTTAAAAATCGTTTCTTCTTGGAAGCAGTGCTCCTGATATTATAAGTCAACCAATATAAGTTATTTGAGCCCATGACCTCCCTTCTTGCGCTCCACTGCCTGGGACAGAAAGACTAATTCTCTCAAAAGAAGGGGCAGGAGCCTCTGGGAAATTATTTCAGAACTAGCTCTGACGAAGAGTTAATAAGAGATGAAGCTCTGGAGATTGCAAATTTGAGAATATCAAGTTCTCTGACAATGAGTAGTCAGAAGAGTGAGAGAAAAACGAATAGAAATTATAAAGTTCAAAGAAAATCAGTGAGATCAAAAAAAGTGTACTACTCAAGGGTAACAAAACTAATTAAGGATAGCATTTATTAACAAATTATCTAATTGTACCCAGAACATTTCTTTCTTTTAATCATACTTAAAATGTCTAACATATATTTAAAACCTTTTTAATACTGGTTGATGTTTTCATATAAATTTATTTTTTAAAAGTTTTTTAAAGTATATTTTAATTTGTCTAGAAATAGTCTAGTAATTTAACCCACAAGCGCATACTCAACTAATTGTTTTGCATACTAAAAGCAGAGCTCACACAGGGAAGGGGGCTGGACTAGCTTTATAAATTTGAACTCACAAAAGAGCAGCCATCCTCAAAGAATAAAGGGCTATACTAAACTCAGAGAGCCTGGAGAGATCAAAATTATATTTTAAATTTTTATTTTTAATTTTTTAACTCCTTAGTTTGAGTGAAATTGTGAAAGATAAAATGTAAAAAAAAAAAAAATTTAGAAAAAGAAAACATTTTAAAGTATTAGCCATGGCCTCTCTCTAAATACTGGTACTCACCTATATTCTCTGGTGCAAAAATTATATCAGTATTACAACAGAGGATCCTCAAAATGATGACCTTTGTAAACCATAACCCCGGGGCTTTAAAACAAAAAGCGAGCACAATTCCTCTATCACTGACTCTGAAATTCAGGTTGCCTAATCTTTATTTTAAAACATTAAGAATTTAACAAACGATTATATTTGTTTATTAAGTGTTCAAAGATGATTCACTAACAATGACCATAAACAAAGAACCAGAATAAAATCCAAAGCCTTTTGTCATCTAAAACCTCCCAACATTACAGAATGCATAAATGTCCAAGCTCTTTAAAATTCCTAGCTTTGTTTGAAAATTCAGTGACTCCTTTAAAAACTGAAATACATTGTTTTTCTGCCCCACTTAAAATAGCTTTCTCAAGTCTTGGTGTCATCAAGTGACATCTTGCACTAGTGAAGCCAGCATGCGAGAACACTTCTATAACTGTGACAAAGTAAGTCACAATTAATGTAGAAATGAGAATGTGACATCTCAGAAAAAGGAGAACAGCACTCTGGTAAATGCTATGAATCCATTTTAAAAGAAAATGGACCTCTGCCTCCCAAAAATAGACCCCATATGAACCAAATGTATGTTTAACTCGACAAAGAGATAAGCCATTTCAAAATAGATTACATTTCATAACTTCAAATATCTTTTTAGCTATGATAGCTCCCTGATTATCTCCAATTGGAATTCCAAAATACTAACCTCTACATGTCTAAGATTACAACATTTGCACCTACCTACTCAACACTTCTGCCTGGCGGAGGCATTCACTTTCTAAGCCACCCTGAGCTACACGCTCCTCTCCCTCCAAACTCAATCACAGGGTGCACACCTCAATGGTAGGGTAATATTCAAGGTCACCCACAATGACCCTGGCCTCCTTTCTGGTTTCACCTGGCTACCACTTCCCTAAGGTGTCCTCATCAGCCCTGTAACCTGTCATGATGAAGCTCTCTCTCTTCCTCCATTGCAGAGTCTAAATTGAGAGGAGAACCCATTTGCAAACAAAATCTTTCATAGAACCCACATACATAAACAAACTAAAATCGACATTAGCATAAATTTATCTTTTAATTTGGAATGTATATCATTCCTTATTAAAAAGATAATGGAAGAAAACAATAGGGTGTTTGATTAAATAGTAAATCAAATTCAGGATAAAGCATTATATTAGCCTAGAAATAAAATTTGTTTCTGCATTTCAGTTCTGCTTACACATTTGTCAGCTTAAAACTCTTAAGAGATAAACCTTGCAATTTCAGGACACTCTTTAATTAAACTGATTCAAAAGCCTGAAAGAGAAGTGGGAAATTTCTGATTCAAAGTCGAATCACTAACAATGAACCAGCTCTCATTCCTTATGAAAACAACACGAGATGAGCACTCAAAATCTTAGCACAGGGGATAAAAAAAAAAAAAAA
>NW_006435766.1:1371254-1441747 GCF_000325575.1 Pteropus alecto
AAAAAAACCTCACATCAACATATTTCCATGTGCATTCCCTTGTGATTCCCCAGATGAATCACCTAAAACTTTTCTGACACTTAAGTGGCATGATGTGCAAGTGCTATCAAAATATAGGAAACGGTACATATTTACTCAAGGAGGCCAGGGCATAATCTCAGCCTTCTCTCAGCAAAAACACACTGATGAAAAACCTTGAACAGAGATGGCAGCAGAAGAACGCTCTATTCTAAGAACTGCACATCGAAGAGCTAGCAAGTTTCAACACCTCACATTAGAGCATGCCATAGCTGGATCTTCTAGCAACTCCAGAACAGCCTTGAGAACTCCTGAGGTAGAACGCAAACACCTCGCTTCTCACCATGACCCAAAAGGAATTGCACCTCTACCTTCACATTTCTTCACACAAACCATTGAATTAGTTTTTATTTAAACACTACACTTTCTAAAGAAGTATGAATGTGTTTTTATTCTCTAGAAGTTTTTGTGGCAGGCTATTCTAATAAGGACAAATGCAATGATATTGTGCACATGTTTAAATTTTTTAATGTCAGGTTGTTTGTTCCCTTATCAAACCTACTTCATAGTACCAAAACTGAAAGAAAGATTGTGAACCTAAATATATTTTCATTTAAAATGCATGCTGATAAAATAAGTATCCATCCCTGTGCTCAGGTTTACACAACATTCTGTGCAAGCAAAAGAGAGTTCTCAATCAACACATGAATCTCAATCATTTATTAATTTCCACATATTTCATACAATTCAGTAGAAGAACCAAGTACTTCTAAAGGTGGCCATTTCTAGACTTGTTTTCAATCAGAGAATTTTACTTTAACCCAATCGAGCTCATGTTACATCTGACCACATTCCTTGCTAAAAACAAAAATTAGACACCTCTAAAACAGGGCAACATTATACATCTATTAGAAACATACAGAAGGAAAGATACATTTATAGTGTTTGGAAAACACTCCAGGACCAGAAATTCAAAATCATCACTTATTCTGAAGAACTTCATTTTTTTCTGATTTATACATTTTGCATAAATTGTATATAAGTATCAATTTTGGATTTGTAGGCCAATGCTATTTTAAATTGAAACCCAAAGCCTCCAGATTCATGAATAAACAGATATCAAAATTACATGTAGGAGGAAATTATGTTTCCTTTTTGGAAATTTCTGAAAATAATAACTTTCACCTAAAAAGCTACCCATTTCAATTGTTATAAAAGAATGTGTTAGATAATATTTGTCACAAGAAAATGTTTTTCCCCCTTCTATGGCTGGGAGGAAATGTCAGGGAAGAGATCGAAATGAGTTTGTATCTGTAAGGAACGTATCAATTACAAGCAGCCTCATCAGGCTCCCTAAAAACACTAAATAAATTATGGTTGAATGAATTTACTGGATAAACTTCAGTCATTTGTTTAGTTTCTTTTACAAAACAAGAAGCTTTTGGGAAAACAGGATTCTTTTTGCTAGGACAAAATACATAACAAGACAGTACTGTCTGAGTTGTGTTTTTTTGGTGGTGGTGTTTTTTAGTGCATGGGGCATATTCCATATTAATATTATTTCCTATATTCTCCTGAAATGATCCCTGGTGAAAAGTGTGAATAAGCTTATGCAGTAGCTTTTTCATTTACTTCCTTTTTTCCCCTAACAAATGGACTGTGGTATGTCCTTCTTGCCCTTCAGCCATGTGTGAGAGTTTAAGAATTTGTAGGTCACATGTGATACTTGGTGTTTCTGGCCCCTGAAGGCAGAGTAAGAAAAGTGATGAAACAGCAAAAGTCTACCCCAAGAGCACTCTAAGACACACAAAAACATATGGGAACATAAGTTGATCTTCAACAGCCCAAACGTGAAAATTGACACTTTCACGCGGCTGTGTCGTTAACACATGCGGTAGAAGCCACAGAACACCACCGAAGGCTGTTCCCACATGTGAAGGAACTGCATTTCACCACCGTCTGACGACATCTATTTATAGCAGATGTGACTTCTCCAGGCACATGATTATTTATGCACATCAGAGATGCGTTATCTAACAGAGCTACAAACCAAAACGAGAATTTTCTATACATCTTTTAGTAGGCTATCAAACTCTGTTCCTCCTAAGTAATCATGTTCAGTTTTAAATAATTCTTCAATTTTAATAAAAAATAGGACATTTGAATTTAAAACCTCTGAGACAAGAGTGTTTTGCTGTCTTAAGAAAACAAGTGGTTAAAAAGAAAACTAAGAGACTATGCTTCCCACAGTTAACCAAAAGTAGCTAGAAAAAATTTTAACTTGGCACATCTTAGATGAAGTGATAATCCAATCTATTCTTCAACCTCCAAAATGTATGCTCTACCTCCTCCGGACAGGCTTGTTGGGCAATCTTGGGCCAAACTCATCTGTCCTTAATGTCTGGCCCACAGAACTCGCACAAAATTATGTATGTGCCCATTATCTGCACAATATTTTCTTTTGTAGTTTTGTCATCTCCCAAGGACATAGAGGACTTCAGTGAAAAACTGCATTTCATGATTATTTGCATCTTACACTGTAATGTTTGCGTCCCTCTTGTTTTAGGCAGGAAAATATGTCTAAAAAGCTAAAAGGCCCTCTCTGTTGGGAAACAACTAGCAGTTGGAATTTAAGTTGCAGCTTTTACATAATATGCATTATATTCTGACCCTTGTCGCACAATTGTGAGGAATGAACTTTTTGAAAAAAAACTGGGTAGAAACCACAAAGGAAAGGACCTGTGGTAACTAAGGGACGTCTTCTCTGGTTTATTTCTGCTCAAAGCCACAAAATTAGAATAAACAGCCCGGGTTTGTATACTCAAAATGGAAATAGAGTGAGCCCTGTCATCTCAGGGTCAGGTGAGACCTCTGTGAGGTCACAAGTGTGCCCAGAGGCCAATGCAGTCAGCAAGACCCACCCTGTGATGATGGGCACTCCGTCCAGGAGGAAAGTCTCTCAGGGGCTGGCCAGAGGCACCTGGAAGGGGGACAGGTCTTCACTACACTTGCTCTTCCATATCTGTGCAGACAAAGGACAAGGGGCTAGAGAGCTAACACCCCACCCTGTGCACACCCCTCTGGGAAGCGGGCGTCCCCACGGCAGGGGCTGCTCACCCAACTCTGACATCGAATCAGGTAAGGGTCACCAGGACGCCGTGACCTCTAAGGACCATGTT
The DNA here is from genome assembly GCF_000325575.1 of Pteropus alecto. Classification (NCBI taxonomy): domain Eukaryota; kingdom Metazoa; phylum Chordata; class Mammalia; order Chiroptera; family Pteropodidae; genus Pteropus; species Pteropus alecto. The sequence continues at coordinate 1,374,452 of NW_006435766.1, forward strand.
CCACTGCTACACAGCAACGCTCCAGCCAGACTGGGATAAGCCTCCCACATGGCATTACCCCAAAGCCACCCAGGCAGAGGCCCAGGGCACCTTCTGGGGACATCAGCTTTTCAGGACTCAGACCAGGTCACCAGCCTTCAGCAAATATGTGTCAACCGCTCTAAGCCCTAGGCTGCGAAGATGGATGAGAGCCATGAAGGGCCACATCACATGGAGCCCACAGTCCTTGACTGTGCTCAGCTACTGAGACTCCACGGAGGCTTTACTTCACATTTCTGAACTTGAGAAGCGATTCATGTGCATGTGCTATTTCACAGTTCTCATGGAGGCTCCCAGTAATTCTTAAGGGTAGGGCAGGCAGGAATTACTATTCTCACATAACAAGATTAGGCAACTGAAAATTAGAAAGGAGCTTAAAGAGCACATCTATGGAGCACCAAATATGTGTCCAGCACGCTTTTTGGTGTTAGCCTTGGTTACTAGTGAAACCAGGACAGGGAGAGCCCCTTTCCAGGTACGGACCCGGAAGAGGCACCTGGGCTCGTGGTGCTGTTTTGGTCTAATACCCAAGCTGATGACAGAGAAATCCAAGCTGAGTTATTTCCCATTAGTGAGACCTGAGTAGGGGTGCTTATCTTGGAATTTTGAAAACAATGAAATTGAGGAGACTTGAAGTAAGATTAAGTCAACTTTACAAGAACTCTATCTTAATTTGGGGATAAGTTCTTAAGGCTAAGTCAGGACAGATGGCTAAAACCTTATCTATACAATATCATCTTTTTAAATCTCTTCAAACTACCCAGCAATGGAACAGATTGCTCTTGGTTTGACTACCTAAAACTTGAAGCCACTAGCTTATGTTGAAGGGTCATAATAGACCACTCTCTTCCCGAAATGAAGGAACAAGTCGTGTAAACATTGGAATGACATTCAGCAAGATGCTGACGCAGGGTGGCCAGAAGGAGCTGGGTCTGAGGGAAGAGCAGACTCAAACCCCCACTGCAGGCTCGTTCTCAGACATGCTCGTTGAGTGGAATGGAAGGTGCCTGGCAACCTTTTTGAAATCACTGTCTCTCATTGCGCATGCTTCTTTTTTCTCTCCATCTCTGTGTGGCTAAGTGTCTTCTCTGTCTGTCTGTCTGTCTCATCCTCCATCACTATGAGAATAATGTTTGTCCTTTTTAATCTTTCTAGGAAGGACAGGGAAAGAAAATAAAAATAGAGAGAACAATATAATTGGACATGACTGTGTGATTAACTCATAACTCTACATTTGGCAGTACAGACTCTCTGAAACCACTCACAGAACGTGCATCATATATGTTGTGACTAAAATATAAAACCAGGAAGGAAATTCTGACTGGTTTGAGGGCCCTAACTCATATTTGGATACAAACATCTGAAAATTAGCCAAGGAAATGACAAAACACATAAGAAGAACCTGGTTATGATTCTCGCATCTAACATACTTGTGTGTACTGTAATTCCAGGGCAAGCTTTCAAAAACAGCTTTCTTTCTAACCACATCCAAAAATATGAATGACTGAATGTGCATATCCAAAAAAAGATGTTATAACCAACGTAACCGCCACGTACACCCCTTCGCGAAGCCTAGGCAGTCGTGTCTGTGACTGTCAAGGTCAGAGAATGACAGGTCGCCTTCTCTTGGCCATATGTTTATAAGGCTCCACTTTGGAAGTCAAACACCCTTTTGAATTATTTTGATTGAGATACCCACGTATTACACATAGAATTGTGTTTGCCCCCCCAAAAAAGACATGTGGAAGTCCTACGCCCCAAGACCTCAGAACGTGACCTTACTTGGAGATGGGGTCTTCACAGGACAATGTTAAAACGAGGTCATTAGGGTGGGCCTTACTCCAATGTGACTGGTATCCTTATAAGATGGGAAAATTTGGACACAGAGACAGAGGGGAGATGATGTAAAGACACACAGAGAGAACACTGTGCGAAGAGAGGGAGGACGGGAGTGAGGTATCTACAAGCCAAGGACCACGCGGGACCACCAGAAGCTGGAAGAGCCAGTAAGCAACCCTCTCTAGAGACTTCAGAGGGAGCAGGCCCTGCCAACATCTTGATTTCAGACTTCTGGCTTCTAGACTGTGAGATGATAAATCTCCGTTGTTTAGGCTACTCAATTCTTGGTCCTTTGCTTCAGCATCCCTACAAAACCAATGGGCCATCTATGAGAACTCTGAAACTTTTTATAGTTTCATGTGGGGAATAAGATCACTGATTTCAATAAGAAATGAGGGACATAAGTGGACACACGTTAAGTTGCTTGGTCAGTCTTTTGAAATATCTGGACTGTCTGCACACACATTTAGTCAACTCTCAATCTGGGCATGGCCCGCTTTTTGATCTGAAGCTCAGACAGGACGGGGTAGAGGAGTTCATATGCCCTGCCCTGCCCTCAACTGCCCATCTCTCCTGGGACTTGCACAGCCAAGATTAAGGGACTAACTTTCAATGAATGTGGGACCCATGCTACTTGGGGCTGTTTTCCAAAGTCAGCACCTTCTCCCCTTTCCCGTTGGAGGGTACTGCGTGGGAGCTCACACAATGTCTGCACTCAGTAATAACGTAATGGGATGATTCATCCGTGCGGGCTAAACTTAAGCACATACTCCAATGTATCTTTAACCAAGGGCATACAAGTTGCTCAAGCACCAGGGACTGGGGCTCTATTTCAATATTAAGTAAAACTTGATTGGGAAACTTGCCACATTGTTAATTCATTCAACATTTACTGAATGCCTGCTATGATTTAGATCAGGGGTCGGCAAACTTTTCTTGTAAAAGACCAGAATGTAGGTATTTGAGGCTTTGTGGGCCATGGATCCTCTCTGTCACCATTATTCTGCAATGGCCACCGCTGTGGTCATGAAAAGCAGCCGTGGACAGTGCAAGAAGGAACAGGCAGGCTGTGTTCCAACAATGAGGCCGAATGTGGCCTGAGGGCGGCAGTCCGTCAAACCGATGTAGGTAATGCGGGCACCCGGAGCCCTGCCCTGAAGAGGTTCCCTCTAGCCGTGAGACAGGAGCCAGCCTCAAAGGGCTTTGACAGCCAAGCCACCGGCACTGATGGGCACGCCAGTGGGAGAGAGGGGCCATACCAACGTCCTAAACATATAATCTTGGCAAAGACGACTGTGAAAATTTGGAGGAGGAAAAGAAAAACAAACACAAAGGGGAGGAAAAAAATGAAAAGCCAGAAAGAAAAAATGCATCACAGATGGTAGGGTTCACAAGCCACCATTCAGTGTTACAGGTGACACTAATATTATTTAACTATAGTTAAATGACTTTTCTAAACCCCTGTGAAAAGCCAAAAGACCTACAAATGGGCAAAAAAAAAAAAGGTCTTTAAACCCTCCCCCAAAAGGCGGAGCAAGGGGCGCCGAATCCGGCCTTCGGCCTTCGCCACGCTCGCCGCCAGCCCGCCAGCATCGCGGAGTTACGAGGTGAGAGTGACGAGCCGTCTGGGACAGCTGGGAAAGCCCCTGGGCAGAAACGCAGGCCCCGGCATCCGTGCACCGCGCACGCCCACGCCAACAAGCTGTGTGTGATTTACTGCCCCGACTCTCGTATTAAACATTTTCAATATCTTTTAGCAGTTTGATAAAACCTGTTAAAATTAAATTCCAACCACAAGGCACTCATCCACACCTTAGGAGGCAAAGGTTATACTAATGTGATCTCCTTTATAGCCCTTGCCAAAAAAAAAAAAAAAGTCTTTCAGTCTACATGTACAAAACCGGTAATCCAAAATCACAAAGGAGGATCGGCCCCCTCAATTTATACACACACACACGTACGCACGCACACACGTTAAGGTCAATGAGTACAGATAAGGCAAGATGTTCTGCTGCTCAGAGCATCCACTTACTATAACCCCAGAAAGAAAAGCATCCCCAATCTGCTGGAGGAAACCATCACCGAGGGCCTGACTCACATGTATCATATATATGTACACAGATTGATCAACATTAATATTACATTGCATTATTTAAAACCCATTAAAGAGACCACCCAGTAGCTCAAATGCTTGAGACAAAACACCTCATCTGGTTGTCATAATCCTCTGGTTAGTGACTTGTTTAAAACAACAAGCACCAAAATATTCAGGACCCTCAGTTTTCATTAGGAGATTGAGACGATTTTTTGAATAATTTGTCATTTTCCTGAGGTCAATAATCAGTAGTACTTATTAATTCACTGAGCAAATACTACAGACAGAGGTGGTTTAGCTATTGACTATATTAAGTATGTAGATATTTAGTTAAATATCTGATGCATAAAATAAAATACATTAAGTACATGCAGCTGTCCCCACTGCTGTCACGTATTCACCATATAAACGAGCAGCTCCTGTATAAGTTACCTAAACACATAGCCCATCAAACTGGAAGACGGTGGGGAGGGAGGGAATGGGACAGGAGATCTAAAATGACAGCCACAGATTTTAGAAGATAAAACATTTCCGCTCCCTGTGGACCTCGAGCTGAGTCAGCACAGAACTGGCCCCTGATCACCAAAACTGGAAAAATATACACCCTCCTGTACGCATTCCCAGGCCTTGTTTGGCTTCGTGAAGGTTTGAGCCATGGGCAGGCCACCCTGGCCGGGCCGGCAGACATGCCCACTTCCCACTGCAGGAAGCGCCTCTCTCTGATGTCCAGGTTCCCAACCTCCGAATGTATGACCAGCCATGGCCACCAGCCCAGCGTGGGCACCTCCATCCACACACAGCCTCTCTGTAAAGCTGACTTCTGTGAACTAAGATCTTTATTTTCTAACATTCCAAATTCACAACCTGTCATACATAACTGACTGAAGCAACCACTGAGGCAAAATGCCCATGTGACCAACTTGCCAAAGGTACCCACTTAGCCTCTCTCCTGCTGCCCTCCAACAATCAATCCAATATCTTTTCTTGTAAATTTGGTACAAAACACCATCATATATGGCCTGAAAAGGTAAACGATGTCGAGGCAAGTATATCAATCGGGGTAAGGTGAGAGGTAAGGCTCAAGTGTAGAAAAAAAAACTCTCAAGGCCAAAACCCTTAGGACACGATGGATGGTGGTTAGAGGGTGGCTGAGAGCCTCATTCTCTAGTCTTTGGGACCAGTGAAGGACCTGACCCCACCTTCCCCCAGCTGCCTGCCAGGTAACTGACACCTACAGAATCTCAGGAATTGCCAAGACACAGAAAGCAAATCCTACTGCTCTGACTTGACAGAGCACCGGGCTGGAATCTGGCTTGGCATAATTGGGCACTTATATTTAAACATCAGTATGAGAGACTTAAAAATTCACAATCCTGTCAGTGAAAAAAGAAAACAAACTCATCTATTAAAACCACAGCAAGTGGTTCTTTGCTGACTTTACCTAGTCCATTTCCTGGGTCTCCTCCTGTCCCCAGCTGTCCAGAACCCAACTCTATAATCTGTGCCAAAGGAGCCACCACAGCCTTCACATCAGTGAGGAAACCAAGGGGCTCCGTCTTCTTAGGTGCTTCAGGCTTACTTAGCATGAAGGAATTAACTTTGGTGTTAAGGGGCTGACACAAAAGGGGCCAACACCAGGCATTTACACCAGGTAGATAAAACTGTGGCATTTACGCCAGGTACATAAAACTCAGAAAGCTGCTTTTAGAGAGAAATTAGAAATGGTTAGGTAAAGATACATATCTTTAAAATAAAAATCTTATGTAGTCAAAAGCTAATTATACTGATTATACACAAATATAAATTGTTGGTTCCATGCAGCTCTAGAAAATAAACCTAGCAAGTTATAACGTCATCAAAACATTTATAATATTTACATCAGTTCAAATATAACGAGCCAATTATAACGCTGATTACAGTTTTCCTAACGCATTGTTTGTCTTTTTATTTCCTGTTAAATCTGAATGGTGAAATGAGCCCTGTGGCCAGACACTACTCAGGAAAGAACCCAGGAGGCCAGTGGAAAGACGAGCCCAGATCATTGGCCAAATAACCGGGCAGAACTTTCATCCCCAGAAGTTCTCCTGAGCCAGAGGCTCTAGTTTCAAGGCTTTGAATAAAAGGTGTGTGTCTTGACCTCTCAATCCCATACTCAGTGCATTCGCCTGTCTGTCTAGTTCCAGCCCGGGCTCTGTGACATGCCCTTTTCCAAATAAAAAGGTAGCTGCTAACACCTAGGCAATCAAAAGCTACAAAATGCTAAGTGGATGATCTTGGTAGATGGAACTCTCCCTAAAGGAAGCAGAACTGGAAGAGCACTGGAAACAGGAAGCGGCATGGAGAGAGTGTGGGAACGTGTCCAATGCATCCTGTTTTGGAACCAAAAAACAAAGGTGGGGGGTTGTAAGAAATTATCCTCTAATTACTAAGGAGCTGTTAACAGATGAAGTCAATCTATATTTGCTAATACAGAAACATATCCAAGATGCACTGGCAGAACAGTATGTATAGCAGGAAACCATTTGCTTGTGTGGGTATGTTTTAAATGCTCATATATGTACAGAGATTTCCAGAAGGGTGCTGCCAACCCCCCGTCCCCGCCCCCGCACCCGGAAAAAAAGATAACTGTGGTCTTAAAGCATTTTTATTTATTTTCCTCTTTACTTTTTTTCCCATGAGTATGTACTACTTTTATTTAGAAAGAAATAAAATCTCGGGCTTTAAAGGATCAGAAAGATTTGAGAGCAGGGCAGGTGCAAGGTTTTTAAGAGTTGTTCTGTTTAATAAGAAGGAAAGAAACAAAAACGAGGCTAAAGGTGCCCTCACGTGCACGAGTAACTGAAACAAAAACATTCCACTTGAACGTGGAGAAGCTTTGTTTTTTGCAGAGCCCCTAAAACTGGTACTTTCAAATATATTACGGACTGAATGAAAGCCACAAAATACCATTTCCTGAATTGGGGGACCTTCAATTTGTTGGGTGATTTCTAGTTAAGATTGTACTGTAGTACGGGTAACAAAAGGCACCAGAAAGCAAAGAGGTGACACCCTGAATGTGAACAATGTGAGGGCAAAGCTAAGATGGCATTACAAAAGGCACTTCGATGTCCAACATGGGGCGTGACGAACGGGCTCCTCCACAGGGCCCCCAAACAGCAACTAATAATTGTGGTTCCAGAGCAGCTCAGACACTTTCACAATATCCCTATTTAAAACACTGCCCAAAATAGAAGGAGAACTGAGGCCCACAGATATGACATGATTTACTCAAGCTTAAGCGTCATAGACTAAATAAAGCAGCAGTCCCCAACCTTTCTGGCACCAAGAACCAGCTTCATGGAAGACATTTTCCCACTGACCTGGGGGGTGGGAATGGGGGTAGGGGGTTCAGGATGATTCAAGCGCATTATGTTTATTATACACTACGTTTATTATTGTGCATTACGTTTATTATTATTACACTGTAATATATAATGAAATCATTATACAACTCACCATAATGCAGAATCAGTGGGAGTTCTGAGCTTGTTTTCCTGCAACTAGATGGTCCCATCTGGGGGTGATGGAAGACATTGACACCCAAAGTGTATTATGTCCAGTCTACTTCATATTCTAGATCTCTCGCAGTTCACAACAGGGTTCATGCTCCTATGAGAATCTAATGCCTGATGATCTGAGGTGGAGCCGAGGCGGTGATGCTAGCGCTGGGAAGTGGCTGCAAACACAGATGAAGCTTCACTCGTTCACCCGCTGCTCACCTCCTGCTTCGCGGCCCAGTTCCTAAAAGGCTATGGACTGGTACCGGGGGTTGGGGACCCTTAAAATAAAGGCTTCCCCTTCATAGGTGCTTGTACTCAACCACATTGCCTGTACTCATTATTGAAGAAAAACTGCTAAAGACACAGTATTTCAAATTGTGGTAGCCAAAAAGTATAAGTCCACTTTTGCTGAGGTCAGCTCTGGGCTACCTTTGTGAGAGGCACTGGGCCCGATGGTTGAGGCTTGGGCCCTGGGGCCAGAGAGTGAATATTTGAGTCTGGACTCTTTCTTCTTCCAACATGGGAAAGTTTTTTAACCCTTTCTGTCTGTCCTGAGTGACCTCAGGGGTAAACTGAGGCTAACACCGGTAAGGAGTCCCAACTTGACAGGGTTGTTAAAAGGTCTGAGATAATAAAGCACTTAGAATAGTACCTGATACAGAGCCAAGGCTGAAAATCATGTTATCTATTATTCGGAATACATCCATTAACTCTGCTAAATCGTTCATTCCTTGAGGTCAGTCAACCAACATGTAGTCAACCAGCATAATTAAATAAAAAATTAATTCTTATTTTTTTCCATTAATTCAATTGAAAAGGATGATGTAGAAAGGGAAACAAATGTGTGAGCACCTGCTGAAATGTACCAGATACTATGCTGGACTTTTATAAATATAATTTAACAATCTTCCCATGAGCTGTGTGACTAGAGACTACATAGATCAGTGGACCAAGTCTGGAAAGTTCTGGAACCACCCAGAGTCACAGATGTGATGGCATATGGCTAGTGGACACTCAAGCCCAGGCCTGATGGGTACAGAGCCTGTAGGTGCCCCCACATCACATTCTATCAGTTTGGTTCTAATGATGGTAAGAATTACATTTCCTAGTTTATTATTCTTCTTAAAAAGAAAAAAGAAAGAAAGAAAGAAAAGAAAAAGAAACAAACAAAACAAAAACTCCAACCATTTTTGTTACTCTGCCTGAAGGATAAACTTAAGCCTGTGCCTGTGCTGAAGGCCTTCGTCAGTTTGAGCCAAACCAACAATCAGTCCCTGGACATCTATATACAGCCCTCCCCTCCACTCCAACAGGACTCTGGAGTCTCCACATCAGCTTGGTTATCCAAACTCACGTCAGCCGGCACGCTGCTCCACGTGAGCGGCACCCCCTCCATTGGGGCCTGCAGCCAACACCTCCTTTCTTGTTGACCCTCCGTGGTGGTCCCACCCCTCTGACACTCATTCGCTGCTGGCACTTTGCCCAACCTTCACCACCCAGTCTGTGAAAGCCACTGATGGGAGGCTTTGAAAGCCTAAGACAAATAACTGAGACAGTTACTGCATAAGTACTTCTGCCAGGCAAGAGAATAAAAAATAAAAATCTCACCAAGAGTCAAAGGAATAGTGATGCTGAAGATAATGTGCCAGTTCCCATCAAGCCTAATGTTGTCTATCAATTAGCAGAATAAATTGATTTACTTCATAATGGGCTACGCCTCTGCATTAATTTGCCTGCGTGCTAGAGTAGAGGATTAATACATAGGGAAAAAGGTAGGGCAGGGTGGCGTGGCTGATGTGATGGACAGGCAGGAGGCAGGAAGATCAGTAGGCAGAAGCATCAGTGCATGGTTTGGAAGAAGTATATTAAAGTGAAAACTCAGGAGGGTAGAGGAATCATGCAGTTGCTCATATTATAAAAACCTATTAAACAAATGTCTGCAAAGCCTTATCACATTCAAAACTGTTACACAATACGAAAGCTGAAAATAAGGCATGAAACCTAAAAGAAAGAAACTGAAATCAAGATAAAGTCTAAGTCACAAGTTATACAAATGACATAAAAACAAATCTAATATTATACTTACACCCTTTTGCAAAGATTTAATAATTAATTGGCCCAGTTTTGTGTCTGCTTTGTTCCAGAAATCAATAAATAAACCTGTTGGCAAGAACTCAATCAGGTGCTATGAGCACAGTTTCTTGAAAGATGGATAAGTAATCCATATGCCTTTATTTGCAAGTATTTTCTATTCTTTTCAAAAACAAAGATGAAGCCAGAGCAAGCTTTCTCCCAATAACTCTTCTTATTTTATGCCTCATAAGTATTCAAAGGATAAAAAAGAACTCACTATCAAAGGCCTGCCACAGATTTTGGAAGTTCCACAATGAGGCATCCATTAACATTTAGCTCACCCCCATCCACAAGTGTTAGTTTTAATTACAAGTGATCGTGTGTATCTAGCCTTGCCGTGGAGACCAGTCACCGGGACTCTGAGAATTTCCCGGATCGTGTATTTGAATTCACTACAATGCTTTGTCACTGGGGGTTTCTGCCTACAGTAATAATGTGCTTTGTTCTCACAAGTGCCCCTCACACCTGCCAACTGAAAAGAAAGCCGCGCAGACCATTGCTGCATGGTGTGTGGTTGTGCTGCCCTCTAGTGGACCCTGCCAGCACAGCATTTCTAAAGAAGCACAGAAAAGTGGGGAGGGTGGGAGGAGAAGCATGTGAAATAAGCAAGAAAAGGCCTAACAGAAAAATTTTTAAAAAATAGAAAAATAAGTTAACCTTAGAAAATATAAAATAATCTCTCCAAAAAGTTCAATGGTATTTTACGGGCATCAAATAATCAAGTTTGCAGGCATGAAATACTCAAATCTCAGAAATGTACACATCTATACATTACTTAAAATTTTTACGCAATGAAAAACTTTCACAAAAATGTTATCAGTAGCTATATGTGTACATACATATAACACACACACATTCATTGCACCCCAGCACTCTCATACTGAAGAAAACAGTGGCACTTCAAAGTCCACAGTATATAATAGCTGTGTCAGTCTGGCAGACAAAGAATATACAGAGAGAGAATTCAGACATTGTGGGGAGCTGGGAAGGAAGGTGGAAAGTAAACTTACGCAGGCTGTATGATTCTCCATTTAAAATGCAATCATTTACCAAAGTTACGAGCCCATTAAGAAATACTTGAAATGTAAGAACAATTAAAAATCAACAGGAAGTCATGAAGCCACCAAAAGGACTTATCATGCTTTCTTTTTTGATACCTATTAAAATTATATAAAAATTAAAGTTGTCCCCTAAATTTATGAATAGTATAATTTCCTTTATAAAACTCAAATCAAATTCAGACAAGGGGGACAAAGCAGAAAATCAAGCCATGTTTTAGGATTAATCCTCATATTGTGCTAAACCTTGGTAAGTAGCTAGCTGTTAAGATATTCTGTACATCTAGAAAGCAAGAAATAGTTATCTTTTGAGATACCTTAAAAATGCTATTATGACACCTGTAATAATATTCATGACATCCTAAAATAAAATCTAACTATTTCACATCACACTCAGACTATATCCTCTGGAAAGCACTGCAGATACTGACTTGCTCAGTTGCCAACAATTGCACTCAATCGCAAACTTGCAGTGACCTCTGCTGGAAAGTACGTGAATCACACTCTAAAAACAAAAGTACTGACTCATTTCTGGGTATTTTCAAATAAAAACACCACAAAATAGCTCAACTATTTAGTCCTCTAATAGCCCCTTCAACCTGGTTTTACGAAACAGTTTAAAAGCTTAGGCTTTCAGTGGGTTTTCTTTGATTTGGAAACCAGTTATAAATTGGGTCCAACTATCCACAAAATCTTTGTCTTTGTTAGTATTTATATGATTCATAGATCTCCCTCTATGAAAAATAAATTTTTCATAATTCTTAGAAAAGAAATATAAAATATGAACTATGACTATACAAAGTTATCTCAATATTTCTTACTATGTCTAAGTTCCTCAGGCCTCATGCCTTTAGCATAACATGTAAACATGTAAAATTTTCACTAGTTTCAAATTCATTCCTATCTATGAAACAAGATATGATTAGGCATGAAAGTAGGTAAAGATGATACAAAATCTCTTCTTGAAAAAGTACATGGGAAAAATACAGTCTACGTTATACGCATAGAATATTCAAGAAAAAAAAAATACACGCATTCAACCAGGGCTGCAGCATCCCCTGGAGCTTCTCCCCTCATCAGTGTGGGGGAGAGCAGAGTGAAAAGCAGATCTCAGCTTCTCCACTTAGCAGAAAAGTGGCCTGGAACCTTGGCTCACTCAACAATAAAGCGGGGGAAACAACAGTGGCCAACCAGGTTGTAATGAGAATCCACATATGTACCCTGCCGAGCACATAGCTCTTACTCAATAAACACTAGACATTATACGAACACATACATATAGAAAGAAGAGAGACAACAGACCTTCCCTCCACTTCCCTCCACAAAACCTTCCAAGGTTCTATGTTGAGGACATTAAATCCAAACGTCTTGAACTGGCATTCTCAGCCTTCCTCTTGTACAGTTTAAGAAAGAGCACGAAGGGCTGCTGCAATTAGTCTAGATGCTGCACGAGGCAATGAGTCCTAAGGAAGCTAAGGGGCACCCCTGCCTCATCCCTGGCTCAGAAGGCTGCAGAGATTCTAGACAGGGGTTCCCAACCCCCGGACCATGGACCAGTACCAGTCCATGGCCTGTCAGGAACCAGGCCGCACAGGAGGTGAGTGGTGGGCCAGGGAGCAAAGCTTCATCTGTGTTTGCAGCCGCTCCCCAGCGTTAGCATCACTGCCTCAGCTCTCTCTACCTCAGATCATCAGGCATTAGATTCTCATAGAAGCACCAGTCCTTGGTACCAAAAAAGTTGGGGACCACTGTTCTACATGCCTTCAATAGTCCTCCAGTAAAAGGTGTTTGTAGTGAGGACAATGTGACAACACATATCCAAATTTTAAATGTCCACTCTCTTTGATCCAGCAATTCCATTGCCAGTTATATATTTATTCTGTGGGATATATTCAAACAAGTTCAATGTAGTGGTTTTTTTTTTTAATGGAAAATAAAGAGGAGAAAGACAAACTGTAATATATCAATAAACATGGAATACTCTGTGATCATTAAAAAGAACAGAATGGGTCTAATATGCGGTCATCAAGAAAGAGACCCAATTTACATGTTAATTTTTTTTTTTTTAATTGCAGAAGACTATACACGTAAGCCTTGTCTGTACATTTGAAATTTCTGGAGCAATACACCAAGAAAAACATTATTCATGATTAATTCTGGGGAGTAACATGGGGGAGGAAGTGGTCGGGCACTTCCAGCTCCTTTCTTAGATTCTCCTGTGACATATGACTTCCTCACCATAAGCACATTGTACTTTATAATTAAACGAACTCCAATATTGAATTCTTACTTTTGTCAGACACACATTCAAAGCAACAAGGAATCCACAGAGGCCAAAGCTGCAAAGCAATGCAATCAGCTAAGCCATCCTGCGGCAATTGCCAGCTCCTGGAACCATCAGCGAACCTGGACAGGCTGTCTGGGGAGCAGGGTTTTGGCCAGTCTTTGTTTCTTCAACAGGAAGGCAAAGTCCTCCTCAGGCTAACTTCTGCAAAGGTGGAATCTAAACGTATTTGAGTCCTGCATTCTAGTCCAATCTTTCACTTAACAATGGCCTTTACTAGGAGGTTAAATAAGGATAACATGATCCACATGAGAGTTTCGGGGCCTGTGGGCTCTCCTTAGAGCATCCCATCCCGAAGACATGGGACACCCACAGGAAGCAGGAGAATGGCAGAACCACTCAGAACACGTTTCTGTCCTCCCACATCCCTGGCTCCCAGGGCCCGGGCCTCACGTGCCCACAGGTGTGTGGCCACCAACGGTGCTAGGCAAGCTTGGAAGTGCTGTTCTTCACCTCTGAGTGTGTCCCCTCATCTATAAAACAGAGCAACAACCCACTTGCTGGGAGGCAGGTGCCTCCTGGGAACGATCAGCAGTAACTGCTACCTGAGCCTTAATCCTGTCCTGTGTAACAAAGAGCGAATGTCCATCCACCGTGTGCTGAGAGGAGGGCAGGGAGGACAAGACTTGCTGGTCACGTACTTAAGGAAAGCGGAAGCAGAGGTCCCGCCCACCAGATGCACAAATGCATCCAGGAGCAAGCGTCCTTGGCTGTCAGGCATGTATAAAACCTCTCTCAAACAGCTGTGAAAAAGACTAAATGACACTGTATGAGGTCTCACATGCAAACTGCTTCTTGAGGGGCAATGCCGGAGCCCTGTGCCCAGGCCCCATGCCCCGCCCATCTCCTCAGACCCTCACACGGCCCACTGTCTCTTACAGCTTCTGTATCCTCCACCTCCCGCTCTCAACCATCCTTCCAGCCACCCTGTAATGATTGTTCAGTTGTCACCAATCCTCCTAAAAATGCTCTTACTTTCCACTCCCTCCCTGGATCTTCTCTCTTCAATCACGACCCTACCAGCCTCTGAACCTTCATGGTCAAATTCCACTCTTGCGATCCTGAATTCCTCACCTGCCACACACTCTGTACCCCTCCCACCACGGCTCACCCCCGCAGCCTGTGGACCCTGCTCTCCACAGGCCCTCAACCATCATCTGCCCAGCTCAGACTCTCCACTGAGCCCCACGTCTGATTACCTGCTCAACAGCAACCTGAGCATCACATAACTTATCCATTCCACGTGCCCAAAATTTCCCTCACGATCACCCCCCTCGGGCCCAAACGCACCCCTATCTCTGCTGTACCAGCCAGAAACCCTGAGGCCAACAAGGCTGACACCCTTCTCTCCCAGGCTTCCCAGCAGTCATTCGCCAAGGCCTGTCGATCCACCTCCTAAATGGCATCGCTCTCAAATCTGGCCTCTTCACTCTCCTAGATTCTGCAAGAACCTCTTCAGAATCTGCTTTATAATCCACAATGGAGCCACATTACCTTTCCGAAACACACATTTGGTCAACCCCTAGTAATACCTTCAATGGTCTCCTATGCTCCAATAGTCAATCCAGAAACCTTAATATGCCTGGAGGGGCCTTTGCTGAAATGTGGTCACATCGAAGAAACCAGACTTAATCAGCCTATCAAAAGTAGCACTCCATATCTTTGTCCCTACCCTGTTTACTCGTTATCAGCACTAATCTCCTTCTGAGATGTCATATGTCTATTTTGGTAACTGCCCGATTGCCTGCCTCCGTAATATAAAAATCACAAGAAACTCGGCTTTTTCCCTGAACCTAGAATGGCACTGGGCTAAGCAGTCACTTGATGTCTACCGAGAGAATGGATGGCTTGGCCGCCATTGCTGCCTCGCCCCAAGCCTCTTCTCTGCCTCCAACCCTGCAGCCTTTCCAACACCAGCGGGAAATCAGGCCCCTATCTTTCCTCAGCCTCTCCCCCTCCCAGGCTTTCTTTCCCTTATCCTTCACTTGGTGACTCCTTTCTGTTTCTTTAGTTTAAAAATAGGCGTGTCAGGGCCAGCTTCACAGACAGGTGTGCATTTACATGTCTTAATTGTATGGCTTCAGCCCCATGGTGACACTCACCATGGCATGAGTTGTGTGTGTCCTCGATACTGACTAGGGTTTGCCTGGTGCCTCCCCCTCAACTCCCCCAACCCCCCCAACACACACACACACACACACACACAGAAAGAGCTCAAGGCAATCAGGCAAGAAAAAGAATTAAAAGAGATACAAATTGGACAGGAAAAAATAAAATTGTCTCTGCAGATGACATGATACTATGTATAGAAAACTTTAAAGACTCCATCAAAAAAAAGAAACTGTCAGTACTAATAAATTCAGTAAACTTATAGGATACAAAATCAACATATAAAAATTAGTTGCATTTCTAGACATTACCAACAAACTATCTGATAAAGAAATAAAGAAAATAATCCAACTTATAGTAGCATAAAAAAAAAAACAATAAAATAGGTATAAATTTAACCAAGGAGGTGAAAGAACTATACACTGAAAACTATAAGACAGTGATGAAAGAAATCAAAGAGGAAACTAATAAACTCGAAGAATTAATACTGTTAAAATGCCCATACTACCCAAAGTCTTCTATAGAGTCAATGCAATCCCTAACAAAATTCCAATGGTATTTTTCACAGAAATAGAAAAACAATCCCAAAATTCATATTGGAACTACAAAAGCCCCTGAATGGACAAAGCAATCCTGAAAAAGAATAACGTTGGAGGCATCACACTTCTTTATTTGCAACTAGATTACAAAGCTATAGTAATCAAAACAGTAAAGTAACCACATAAAAACAGACACATAGACTAATGAAACAGAATGAAGAGTTTAGAATTAAACCCCCATATATACATACAAACTAACATTTGACAAGGGAGTCAAGAATACATAATGAAGAATAGGCAGTCTCTTCAATAAATGGTGCTGGCAAAACTACATATTCACATGCAAAAAATATGAAATCAGACTCCGACTTTACACCACTCACAAAAATTAACTCAAAGTAGGATGACGACTTAAATTTAAGACCTGAAACAGTAAAACTACTAGAAGAAAACATAAGGGAAAAGCTCCTTGACATGGGTCTTGGCAACAGTTTTTTGGGATATGACACCACAAGTAACCAAAAAACAAACAAACAAACGAGACTACACCAAATTAAAAAGCTTCTACACAGCAAAAGAAACAATCAACAAAATGAAAAGGCAACATACAGAATGAGAGAAAATATCTGCAAACCATATATCTGATTAAGAGGTTAATATCTAAACCATACAAGGAATTTAAACAACTCAGTAACAAGAAATAACCTGATTTAAAAATAGGCTAAGGACATGAATAGACCTTTTCCAAAGAAGATATACAGGTGGGCAACAGGTACATGGAAAAGTGCTCAACATCATTAATCATCAGGGAGATGCACACCATAACCACGATGAGATGATATCTTGCATTTGTTCATTAAAAATAGTAATAATAATAAGTGTTGGTGAAGATGAAGAAAAAGGGGAATCCTTGTGAGCTGTTTGTGGGACTGCAAATTGGTGCAGCTACTATGGAAAACAGTATGAAATTTCCTCAAAAAAATAAAAATAGAATTACCATATCCAACAATTCCACTTCTGAGTATTTATCCAAAGGAAATGAAACCAATATTTCAAAGAGCTATCTGTACTCCCATGTTCATTACAGCATTATTTATAATAGCCAAGATATAGAAACAACTTAAGTGTCTGTTAATGGATAAATGAAAAAAATATGATATATATGTCCAATGGAATATTATTCAGCCATGAGAAAGAAGGAAATCATGCCATTTGCACAAATATGGGTGAAACTTGAGGGCATTACACTAACTGAAATAAGTCTGAGAAAGAAAGTAATGTATGATCTCAAATATATGAAATGTACAAAGGTAGAACTCACAGAAACAGAGAATTGACTGGTGGTTGCAGAGGCTGGGGAGTGGGAGAAGGGGTGAAAGAATACCAACTTTCAGTGATAAGATGAGAAATTTCTAGGGATCTAATGTATAAGATGGTGATCGTAGTTAACAATACTGTATTATATATGTGAAAGTTGCTAAGTAAATCTTAAATGTTCTCACACACACACAAAAAAGTAACTCTGTGAGGTAAAGGATGTTTCTTAACCTTAGCGTGGTAATCGTTACACACTACATACATGTATCAAATCGTTGCATACCTGAGACTTACACAATGTTCTATGTTAATTATATCTCAAGAAAGCTGGGGATATGAAAGAGCTCAAGGAATGTCTATATAGTGAGTAAACAAGACATTGTCTGTATATTACAGTCTTATATAGTCTAAATATGTTAAAGTGTTCATTACAAACAAATATAAAATAAGTAAGTTAAATGAGCCCAAAGACCATCTCTAATTCTGTGTTTGTGCTTTGACATTTATAAATATAGTACTACTGGAACCTCCTGAACTCAGGGCTCCACATTTTAAAATAACATAATATCTCATGTTAATCTAAAAAAGAATTACAGAACATACAAAAGACTCCACAAGAAGAGATGTATATGTGGATTGTGTGTGTGTGTGTGAGTGTGTTTCAGACTTTTATTCCACTCACTGCCTGCATCATTTTTTTAGAGAGCAAATCATTGCAAAGCTGTCCACAGTGACTGGATATTGAACTGAGACAAACGAACAAAATTCAGAACCATTTCTATGTTTTGGGGGGTTTCCAGAGTCAGGCCTACCAGCTACACATGTCAGTGCCTAAGCCTGCCCTGCAGCCCGAAAACCATAAAACATGGAGGGATCCAAAAGACACAAAGTCTCTACCCAGCTCCGTAGGAGTTTACCAAGCTTAATATTTAAAACTGCTTCATACAGTAGCAGCTCAGTCCCAAAGGCTCAGCTCTGCACTCCAACCATTTTCTGACTGCTGTGACATGAATGCAAGCTTATTCTCTGATGCCACAGCTCAGCTGGCATTGGCTGACATGGCGCCAAGGGTGGCCAAAGAGGTGAGTCTTTGTCAAGGTTCCAAACATGCTAAGTGTACGTGGAATCCTGAAATTCTTCTTGGCAGCTTATTTCAAGAACAAATCTTCAGAATAAGAATGAAAGATGTACCCCCTTGACAGTCTGACTCCACTTTCTGGAGGACGTCACTTAGGGGACATGACGACAATGATGAAGTCTTTGCATGTGGCCACATTAAATCTAACCTGACGACAATCAGACACTTGTTCGGTATATAGAGCTCAGCTCGTGCAATAGCCTTCTTGGTGACAAGGAAATTGGAATTCAACTTCTGACATAGTTTATGAATTTTAAGAAATTTATTTGCAGAATAAGTAAGCCTGTATATTACGCAAAGTTTCCTTGTGGTGCTAGGTTGCTCATCTAATTTTCCAAGAAGGGTGTCAGACAAGCAGAGTGTGTGATTTACTGAAAATTACATTAATGAAGAACCAAGATAATGGGATTGTAGACTCAATGTTGCCACTAAAAGCAACTAAGCCTTTTTTGTAAACATGTATTCTCACTAAGGTATTATGAAACCCAGTTTTAAAAGCATAGAAATAGCGGCCCTGGCAACGGACTCCTGGGCTCTGTCCCTGGAGCCTGGAGCACTGAGAAGCCTCTGTCCAAACCCTCAGTGTCACGTGCCTCCCTCCTCTAAGGGACAGCAGAGACAGGGCCGAAGTAAGGAACCTGGCGCCACTCAGCTCTCCTTGCCACGGCTTCCTCAGCCTCTACAAGGCGGTGGGGACAGCAAGACCAAGACAACCAGTTGGAGCCCCCATGTACCCAGACGGCCTGACACCAAGGCGTAAATGGGTCAGCACTGCCTCTGGAACTCAGGCCTCAAACACGGCTCATGGTTTCTGTCAAACTGGCTTTGTACTTGATCCAGAAAGCCCCTAATCAGTACATAGTGGGGAGATGAGGGAGCTGACAGGCATGGCAGCTGCCACTCTCTGCATTGAGCACAGTGTGACTCTTTTAGGCCCTGTAAATACTGGATCAGGGGGTGAATAAAAACTCTAAAAAATGAGAGGAAAAGTAGAAATCCAGCTAGGAGAAGGTTACCAACTGATTAACAGAGTTTTAGAGCAAACTATAAAAATGTGTTACTATATTTGAGAAGTTCTAATTCTTTCCTGTTACATAGTTAGATAATATTTCACTACGAAGAATAAAGCATCAGGCTAAAATCAGAAATGGAGAAGAAAATGCCTTTAACTGATTAGCTCTCTGGAGAATAATAAGGACAATACTGAACCTTGATAAAAGTAAGTATTACAGTAACTAGGACATAACCCCCCACAACGACAGTGCAAAAAAAACAGTTTCCATGAAAGGAGCAAGTTAGAAAAACTAAGAATGTGGTTATAATATCTAAAAGCTTACAGTCAAAAAATAAATTATGTTTTTCCTAAACAACTATCATCAATAACTTTTTTTATTTCGTTTTTGAATTAATACGGATGAGTGATTACAATTAGCCAAACATTTTTTTTCTGCCCATAATTAAGTCCAGGTACATGAAAAGCAGACTCTCCTCCTTCATGAATAGTTTAGAAAATAACATATTTTTTATTGAAATTTTGCCCTAAAGCTTTTCTCTGCTGTCCAAATAATTTCCCTACTGCATTTCAAATTAAACTCCTAAGTTTTCATCTCTCTCCCCCAGGGCGTTCTTTCCCATTACAACACATTTTAATATGTTTAAATGATAGCAACGCTATAAAGTGTTATTTCTCATTGAAAATGGCCATTAATATCACTTCATACCTCAGAGAGCATAACAGTAACTTGACAATAAAAACCAAGTATGATCATCATCCACTAATAGCCTGAGAGGGAAGTCCTGCTACCACTTTATGTCAATCACGGAATAGTCTTCACACAAGCACACACTGGTCATTACTTAGATGGGGACGTTTCCCATGTCATATCTCTAATTCAATAATTGCATGTTCTTTTATATAATTACTGTCTTCCCCTCCAAATTTCCATATACCTCTCATCTTTGACATTGCCTCCCACTTAGGCATTTATTTTTTTGAAATGTAAAAGCACTTGCTTTTATTCAAGTAAATTTATTAATTTACTCTTTAACCTTGATTGCTATCATTCACTTTAAGAGGAAGGAGAGGCAGGTGAGTTGCTTTAAATAAAGCAAGACAGCTTTTCACATACACAGAACTTCGATTCGCCTGTACTAATGGGAATCACATTTTGAACAACCCACTATTCCCCTTCCCGTGAGTACCCTCGCACTGCCCATGACTTACTGTGACCAACAAGCTGAGGAGTAAGCTCATGAAGGCAGGCACTCCATCTTCACCCACTCCGTGCCCAGTGTCTGGAGGAGCACATTGTAAGCATCTGATATACAGTTACAAATGGAAGCATGGAGGACTTAAAGAAGGTAAGTTCCTACTCTCTGCTGGGCAAAGCTTTAGCAAAGTCAGCAGTATTACTAATACGATTCCACAATGTTTAAGTTGTTTTATATTCTAAGACATAAACAGTACCAGGGCAGTAAAAATAAAAACTTTAAAGACTTCTCTGCAAGCTCACAGGAGCAGACCTATACCTGAAAGAAAAACCAAAAACTGAAAACTCCTCTCAGTGCAATCGGTGTACCAGATTGACTTGCAGCCTTAATTTTTTTGTTATGCAAGCAGGCATAAAATAGTTTTATTTTTTGTCTTCTAATCAATATTAGTATTTGCTAACACCTACTTGAGAGAAATTCTAGGACATGTCAGCTTTTGAAAATATTCAATCAAGAAATGATAAACACATTTGGAATCCTAGCTTCATAGTATTTGAAACTGGCAGTCAGGGTAAGAGCATTTAAGGACAGCTTCAGGGGCTTAAAATAAAATTTCAAAGAATAGCATCAAAGAGTAGGGTGCAATGAGACCATGATGTTTCATTATTCTTCTCTGTGCATGTAGAAATACAACAAACCTAGAAAGAAACTCAACATGCAAATCACATATCAAATACTCACGAATATATTTGTTTACAAGTAGAAACACTTTCTTCCTAATATTGCCATGTGGCATGCACATGGGTCTGAGGACTGCATTTGATTTTTATAAAGACCAAAACTTCATGTAATGCTATATCATCTTAAAACACATATGTGAACCCAAGATTAAAAACCTATAAAGCAAGTTGAACTGCAGAGTGACTGTAATAAATGCAACAATGTTAAGTCAGCTTCAAAGCAATTCTGAAAAGGAACTCCAGAAACTTTCATGAATGTTTTATAGTTTATTTTTTAATACTGATGTATTTCGTCTTAAAAGAAATGCCAAGAGCTTTTGGGAATGCTCCTCTTTTCATGTTGGTGATGCTCTGAGGAGTCGTTGATAAGACCAAGAGTACCTTGTGATACTGCGAGATCTAAAGAACACTACACAAACCCGGACATATACGCCCCTACAAGTGATAGCTTTAAAGACGCCTGGTTATCTCAGACAGCCTATCATTTAACACTTCCTAGATGGGCTGAGATTCCCACTGCCCTTTGGGGAATGGCCAGGATAAACTTACTATAGTCACCACAGATGAACCCTCCTTAAATATGGCTGTAGAGCTATGTGTGTTAAGCATTAAATGGATCAAGCTCAGCAGATTCCTGAACTTCCAAGATTTACAGTCTCCAACAAGTAGGTCATCTGATAGAAGACTATACAAGCAGTGTGCAAAGGCACCCCATGAGCTTGTGTTTGCATGTAACTTTAATTTTTTTTTTATATTTTTATTTTTTTTAATTATAGTTGACATACATTATTGTATTAGTTTCAGGTATACAAAACAGTGATCAGACATTTATATAACTTACGAAGTAATAACCCCAATAAATCCAGTACCCAAATGATACTACACAGTTATACAATACAACTGACTATTCCCCATGCTATACTCTGTATCTCCATGACTATTTTGTAACCACCAATTTGTACTTCTTAATCCCCTCCCCACTTCATATCCCTATCCCCCCAATCTGGCAACCATCCAAATGCTCTCTGAATCTATGAGCTTGTTTCTGTTGCTGGTTTATCTTGTTCTCTAGATTTTACATATAAATCAAATCGTGTGACATTTTTCTTTCTCTAACATACTCCACTCAGTACAATACCCTCTACGTCTATCTATGCTGTTGCAGATGGTAAGATTTCACTCTTTTTTATGGCTGAGTAATGTCCCATTATATAAATGCACCACCTCTCCTTTATCCATTCATCTATCGATGGACACCTAGGTTGCTTCCACATCCTGGCTACTGTAAATAATGCTTTATATGGATGCACATGTCCCTTCAAAGTAGTGTTTTGGGTTCCTTTGGAAAACTACCCAGAACAAGGATTACTAGGTCCTTCTTTATCTCTTGGTATAGCCATTGTTTTAAAGTCTATTTTGTCTGGTATAATTATTACCACCCCAGCATTTTTTTTTTTTAATTTTCATTTTCATGAAATACATTTTTCCATCCCTTTACTTTCATCTTTTGATCTGAAGTGAGTCTTTTGTAGGCAGCATACGTAAGGGTCTTGTTTTCTTATCCATTCAGCCACCTTTTATCTTGGAACATTTGGAACATTTAAATGTAAATGGATTAAATGTTCCAATGACATTTACATGTAAAGAAACTGTTGATAGATAGGTAGTTACTGCCATTTTATTATTCTTATTTTGGATTTCTTAATTCTTCTTAAATAATTCCCTCTAACGTTTCTCATCACACTGCTTTGGTGGTAATAAACTCCTTCAGCTTTAGCTTTTTCTTGTCTGGGAAGCTCTTTATCTGTCCTTTGATTCTAAAGATAGCTTTGCTAGGCAGAGTAATCTTGGTTGTAGGTCCTTGCTCTTCATTACTTTGCATATTTCATGCCAACCTTTGCTAGCTGCAAAGTTTCTTTTGAGAAATCAGCTGACAGTGTTATGGGAGCTCCCTTGTATGTAACTAGATGCTTTTCTCTTGCTGCTTTTAAGATTCTCTCTTTAACTTTTGGCATTTTAATTATGATGTGTTTTGCTGTGGACCTCTTTGGGTTCATTTTGTTTGGAACTCTGCTCTTCCTGGGCTTTATGTCTATTTCCTTTGCCAGGTTAGGGAAGTTTTCCATCATTATTTCTTCAAATAGGTTTTAAATTCCTTGCTCTCTCTCTTCTTTTTCTGGTACCCCTTTGATGCAAATGTTGTTACACTTTATATTGTCCTCATTCTTTTGGATTCTTTTTTCTTGCTGCTGTTCTGATTGGGTGTTTTCTGCTATCTTATCTTCTCAATCGCTGATTCGAACCTCTGCTTCATCTAATCTGTTGATTCCCTCTAATGTATTCTTTATTTTGGTTATTGTAGTCTTCATTTCTGACTTGTTCTTTATGTTTTCTATCTCTTTGTTAAAATTCCCACTGAGTTCATCTACTCTTACCCTAAGTTCACTAAGCATCCTTATATCAGTGTTTTGAACTCTGCATCTGATAGATTGCTTATCTCCATTTTGGTGAATTCTATTTCTGGAGTTTTGTTCTGTTTCTTCATTTGGGACAAGTTTCTTGTCTTCCCATTTTGGCTGCCTCCCTGTTTGCTTGTATACATAAGGTAGAGCTGCTACGTCTCCTGGACTTAGCAGAGTTGTCTCATGTAGATGTCCTATGGGACCCAGTAGCACAGTCTCCCTGGTCACCTGAGCCAGGTGTTCCAGGTGTGTGTCCCTTGTGTGGGTTTGTATGTGCCTTCCTGCTGTAGTTGGGCCTTGGTTCCTGTTTGCATGTCAATGAGAGAAATAGACTCTCAGGCTGATTGATTGTGAGGGTTTGCTGTGACTACAGTGGAGGTGCTGTTGTGCAGAGGCTGACCCTACAAAGCAGGACATGCTTTAGCAGAGCTCTGGTGCCTGCTTGGTCTGCCCTTTAGGTGCGTTTTTTGTGGAGGCAGCCAGGTGGTGCTCTAGCTAGGGCCTAACTGGCCACAGGGTGTGCCGGCCTCTGGGCCTCCTGGGAGGGGTCCCACAGCTGGCCAAGTTCAGCCACTGCCTATGTCCTGTCTAGGGCCACCTGGCATGAGCCACAAAGTGATCAGCAGCTGCTTTCCACCCATTCTGGACTTGGAGGTGCCCAGAAAAGGCTAAGCTACAAACAAAGGCCGGATACCACTAGTGCCGAGTTTGGGGATGCTTAGCAAAAGGTAGGGGCATGCCGAGGCCAGATGCTACTTGTCTGGGGTTTGTGAAATTTTAAGAGATTTGGGGAAATTCCACAGCATGAGCCAAGACAGGCCATTTGTAGGAAAAGTCACTGGAAACTGCTTGGGTAGGCCAGCAAGTCGGGTGGGGCAGGGTCTCAGGGAATCACCAGGGGAAGGCAACCAGTGTTAGCCAGGTTGATGAACACTCAGATATTGTGCCCACTGAAGTCTGCGCCCTGGGTTGGGGATGGCTCAACAAAGGAACAATGCCCTCTGCCAGCACTTCTGTCTGTGAGAAAGCTGCCCCTCCAGCCCTCGCCCTGAAGTCAGACAACTCCCTTATGTCCCTGGTGACTTTCAGTGTGCTGCCCCAATGCTGGAGCTCAGAGCGAGTGAATCCATCTGCGAGTCAGACCACGCATAGCTCCTTTAAGAGGAACACCTGGGACTCCCACAGTCCTCTGTCTTACTCAGCCACAAATTCTGCTGGTTTTCACAGCCAGAAGTTGTGGAGACTTCTCTTCCCAGCACTGGTACTCCAAACTGGGGAGGCTGGTATGGGGTTGCAACCCCTTGCTCCTCAGGGGGGACCTCCACAGCCAAGATATCCCTCCCAAATTTTAACTGCCACACGTGGGTGTGAAGCCATATCTTCTGTATGTCCTTAGTTCTAGGACTTCTGTTCAGGCAATTCTCACTGATGGTTGTATTGTAGTTTAGTATTAAATATGAGTTGTAATTTTGATGTGGTCATTGAGAGGAAGCAAGCACAATGTTTATCTACTCTTCCAACTTGACTGGAACTCCACAGTATCTATTCACGTTTAACAAATAATCCACAGTGTCTAGAGCAGTGCCTAGCCGACACTTCCTGGTTCTCATTGCACTCCCAAACAAGCTGGCTATTCATGGAGAAGTGCATGATTTCAGGACAAGTAGGCCACTTTGCTAGTCCACTATGAGCATCAAGGAGCACCACAGCATATGTGAGTGGTCTAGGCTGATGACTGAGAACAAGATAATGACACGAGAAGCTTTCATGCCTTTTTTTAAAATCCTGTTTCCTTAGGGGATTTGAGGAAGAGGTCTCTCTTCACTTTCTTCCAAAGCTGAACACTAGATCTCAGAAAACAGCAAACACACTTTAGTTCAATACGTTCTGCTGAATAACCACATGATGTTGAGCTCAGAGGTGGGAATAGGATAGAATAGTAACATTCCAAAATGGCTAATGTCCTTCAAGTAATAGACAACACTATAGACATGGAAGAATCCAGTAGACAACCTAACACAATAACAGTCCACTGACTACAGTGTGTGCTGTCTGTGGGATGGAGCATTTCCCACTCACCTAGCAAGGAGCTTCAAAGCTCTGTGAGCTCAGAGCTCTACTAGAAAATCCTACATGGAAATGACAGACAGACATAAATTCTAGATCATTGGTCGCCAACCTTTTTGGCACCAGGGACCAGTGCTCCTATGAGAATCTAATGCTTGATGATCTGATGTGGAGCTGAGCCACTGGGGAGTGGCTGCAAATACAGATGGAGCATCACTCACTCACCCACCACTCACCTCCTGCTGTGAGGCCTGGTTCCTAACAGGCTCGGGACTGGAACCTGCCCCAGGGGTTGGGGACCCCTGTCCTAGAGAATAAGACATGTTAATAACCAAGGCTTACTGCAACTATGTCTAACAAATATGTAACCTTTAGTTGTAACAAGGGGCTTATATATAAAGTGACAAACTATACAAGGGTTAGACTTGGCTTGTTATACAGAGATTTACATTTCAAAAAAAAAAGTTCAGAGCTAAGGCAAATGGAATGCAGAGCTGAGAGAGCATTAAAACAGAAGTGCTTGTTTAAATGGCAAACCTTAGAGCACTAAAATTTGCAAGGGGAAAAGCATGGCAATAATTTTTTTAAAAAGATGAATCACACATTTAAGAGAGAAAAAATGTCTTAGCCTACATCACTTTTAAGGAAGAGAAAGGTTTGGAGGATCTTAGATAAGGATTAATAATCAGAAAAAAATGATTTTAGGGGCAAGGTTATAAGGACTTCATTCTTTAGGAGGGAGCGAAGTATGTTCAAACATTAAAAAGGAGACAATAATTGGGAGCAGAAGCACTTAAACAAAATAGTCTCAGTTTCAGATACTTAAATTGAAAATATCTGATGTCCTTCTGAAGCCCTTATTCCATTTGTGATCTCTTGATCAGTAGAAAAATTCCACCAGCCTTTTCCCTCACAACATGTTCATTAATTCATTTCCCTCAGTCCCCCAAGGATACGTTCATCATGTTTAAGGATCAAAAAGTCACATCATTTCATCTTTTTCCCTGTTTTGACAAACTTTCCCTCCTCTGAAAATGCTCCCTCAAAGGAACATAAAAATAGCATCTGTAGCATGAGACTGTGAACAGAAGTTTGGAAGGGAGAGTGGAAGGGACGCAGACCAAAAGACACCTCTATATGAAAATTCTAATGGAGACTGAATTTCTGACCTTGGCAGTCCCAAAGGACCCTGAGACAGCTCTCGGTGTCCACAGAGCACCTGGTCTGTGAAGGAAGATTCTGATCTCTATGACATACTACTACTTGGAGACATGATTACAGGGCAGAAAGAAGAGAAATCAAGAAGAGAAACATCTGTGCCCTTGTACACAGATACACACACCCAATTAAGTTTCATGTTAACAGAGGCAGGAGTTAACAGAACAATTTGTACCTTATCTTTATTAACTGTTCTATTATTAAACTGGCAACTTTTATAAAAATATGAATGTAATCACATAGCTCTAATAGGGATTATGTATAGACAAATATATTTGGTGCCAGTGAAATTATGAAAAACAGTTCAAAAAAGTATTATAAAGATAATTCCACTATTGGCTTCTGAGAAAGGATGTGCAAATATGAAAAATGACAGTAATAACAGCTAACATGTATAAGGTGACATCATCTACCAAACACCATTTTCGCCCTTATGAAAACCCCCATGCAATAAATAATCATCATCATTTTACAGATGCACTGAAAGGATGAGTAACTTGCCCAAGGTCACATAGCCAATAAACAGATGGGCTGAATCTGAGCTCAAGCCCTTTGAACCCATACTCTGTGCTCTAGGGTCCAAGATGCATTGCCTGCCTTTTTATGGAGAAAATATCTATGGCCCTCAATGGAAAAGCAAATGTTCCACTGATAAAAAACAGAAATACAGCTCCATAGTCCAATGAGAACTCCTATATTGCTAAATTATATCAAAATTGCATACCAAATCTAAACACATATTCTATATACTTCATTTTTTTATATTTCTCTCACGTCATTCACCTTGCTAGCACATGGTATTCCGAAACTCAACTCTGATGTCTGGCTTTCAAGATCTTCCATTTTATGGCCCTTCCCCAGCTATTTTCAAAGATAAAGATACTCTGCTGTTACCTGTATGAGATGCTTTCCTTTAGCACTAATAAACAAAACATTTTTCGACCCTCACCTCTTCTTTCTAAAATCAGGCTATCTCTGATTGCTCACGTCTATATCTACTTCCCCCTTCTACACGCCAACCGCCTTATAAAGCTAAGTGCTTAAAAATCATCTTGTATTCTTTCCTACTATGAAAATAGAAGAGCATACAACTTTTTCTGAGCCTAACACCCCATCCAACATTTCTTGAGCACAACTTGGAACAATATTTGCAATTCAAACCTGTTGTTAAGAAAACAGCCATTTTGGGGTACTTTAACATGCTCGCCATTGTTATACTCTTCTTACCTACCTATGTTGTGCTGTTCAAAAGAAAAGTGAACTTAGTTTCTTTTCAACCATTACAAACTCCTAAAAAGTGGAGTTTGAACTGTATATAATATGAAGACTTTACATGAATATCTTCTCCAGGGCCACATGGTCAACTTTTTCACATAGCATTTGTCTACAAATCTTTCTAATATATTAGTTCGCATCAATTGCTGTGTGTGTGTTTTTTAATCTGTAAAAGGCAATAGGCATTGCCCTAGCCTGTGTTTCTCCTGAGCACATAGGACAGAAGTAAGGGAGGGTGACATGTGCAGGATAGCACTACAAAACCTATGAAAGAGGGAGAATGCAGATGGGGAATACTATTCTCACTTCTTAAAGAGCAGTGATGGAAATTACATTATGTGCAGTTTTACCGAGAGCCTTGGGAATGACAATTCAGAGAGTAGACACAAGGGGGAGTCAGTGAGTCCATCGTAAAGCTAAACTGTAACTTAACAGAAACTTCATAAATTTCATTAAGACGAACCACAAGCACAGAAATGAAAAAAGATTAAGAGTAACAAGAGAATCAGTGAAAGAAACCAGTAAAGAGTAAGAGATACACATATTCCTAATTCCTCAGAACTGCAAAAAACAAAAACATTTGTAATGTAATCTTCAATGCAGCCTCAAAACACGGACATTTGAAAAAATGGCTTGAAAACAGCCCTCTCACATAGTAGTAAAAAGTCAAAAAAGTTTATGACAAATTTGAGGTTGAAGAAAAAAAGTAATAAAAAAGAATACTTTCTTTAAAATTCCCCCCTTCGTCGAATATATTTACCACCACTGCCCCCACAGTTAACAGAGTGGTTGTAAATCACTCTCTACGCTCTAACACAAGGCTTCTCTTGGTCTCCTCTATTTTGTATTTTATTCTTAACCTTCAAAATGGGGGGAGGGGAATATGGAAAACATTTAATTCCAAGATTTTCTTAAGGTTACAGATAACTGACTTTAATTCTAGGAAATGTTATATGATAAATATATTGTCCGTAAAGATTTAAATATTGCTACTAAAGATATAATTATAGATGCTCAAGTTTTCATACTTTTGAAGCACATTAATTAAAACTTGGCACAGTTGAAGGAAATCAGGGAACAAATGAAAAGGAAGATGATGTGCATTTCATATAATGTAATATAGTTATTACCTCTTTGATAAAGATGTTACAAAGAAGACACTAGCACTTGCCTGTAAATCCTTTAATCACCATTCGATACAAAAGAACCAATCCATCAAAATCCAAAGGGATTTGCTTATTGTTATGCGTTTAGAAAGCTCACCAGGTATTTCCAAAGGCTTCCTAATGATAATAATTAAACATCTGGTAATGGTGACCTACTAGTGGCTGCTGAACTTCCTTGGATGTCTTTTCCTTTAATTATGTACATGCTGGGAACTGAGAATTAACATTATGGATAATAAATCAAGAGCACAGGAAAAGTCCGACCCCACAGCAGCAGCTCCCTGCTGCCCTGACTGCTGTCCGTATAGAGGCCTTGTAGTGCTCTCTGGGTGGGGACCAGATGCTACATAAAAATTTCAAAAGCACCGAGCTAAAGCATGCGTGCAAGCTGGAGGTAACATGTTTGAGGAAACAGCCTTTTATTAAACATTCAAACCTGTGCCTTAAGGACGGGTACGGGGGTGCAGCCAAGCGGTCACATTTCTACT
Organism: Pteropus alecto; assembly: GCF_000325575.1. Classification (NCBI taxonomy): domain Eukaryota; kingdom Metazoa; phylum Chordata; class Mammalia; order Chiroptera; family Pteropodidae; genus Pteropus; species Pteropus alecto. Next base: position 1,404,229 of record NW_006435766.1, read on the forward strand.
TTTTACTGAGAAATTATGTTCTGATGCAAACTTAGACACTAAGCTTTTGCAAATAATGACCAGGTCTTTCAGATCCTGGGCAGCGGCACAAAGAAGAAAAGCTGGAACAAGAACATGCTCACTTTCAATTTCGGGGTGAGGAGAAAGGGACAGAAAGGTAGATACTAAGAAAAAAAGGTTTGTGGTAGTTTGAAATTCATTTTGGAATGAGAGATTTTTGGGTCCAAAAATAATAATAAATCTACTTAGACCTCATTTAAATCAACTGATATCCATTTACCCTAATTAGATCAGCATCCTTACCAAAAGCCACGCGATTTTACTAATTAATATACCACAACTACCTCCTACTTCAGCTTCATTGAGCTTTTCTGAACAGCTGCGCTCTCCTCTCAAAGCTGGGAGGAGGGGCCTAAGCAGAGCTGGTGCTGGGATACCTGAGCAGGGGTGCTCATGCTGCTGCTGCTGCTACCTCCTAGGAGGCCTAATGAAGCTGGTTTGGGGGCTGCCAGACAAAAAGCTGAAAACTGGAATCAAGTGCCCCTTCATGGCCTCTGCTGGGCAATGATGGCAGGAACAGTAGGCAAACAAGAAAAAACAAGGTCCACCTTCCAGGCTTCCTCCAGTGCACACGGATGGGGAGCAACTGACCAGGCAGAAGTGCGATGCAAAGCGTAGCAACCAAGGGCTGCCTGGGGACTGAGAAATAACTACGTAATCTGGCACTTTAGAGCAGTGCCCCAACTTCTTCGTCCAGAAAATAGAGAGAGAACACCAGAACCCATTCAGAGTGGTGAACGCCATATTTGTTAAAATGTGTAAAGTGCTTATAATCATGTGTGGCATATAATAAACCCAAAGTTATATATGACATTATTTTCATATTATATATATTTTTTCAATTTTATTAAATTTATTGGGGTGACACTGGTTAATAAAATTATACGGGTCTCATGTGTACAATTTTATAATACATTATATGTATACTGCATTGTGTGTTTAACACCCAAAGTCAAATCTCCTTCTGTACCTACATATTTGACCCCCTTTACTCTTTTCTCCCTCCCTCCTCCCCCCTTTCCCACTGGTAACCACCATAGTGTTGTCTGTGTCTGAGTTCCTTTCGTATCTGTTCACTTGTTGCTTTCAGTTTTATATCTCACATGAGTGAAATCATATGGTTCTCAACTTATTTTGTTTAGCATGATATTCTCAAGATATATCCATGTTGCTGCAAATGGCAGTATCTCATGATTTCTTACGGCTGAGTAATATTCCATTGTATGTATGTACCACGGCTATCTATTGAAGGACTTTTTGGTTGTTTCCATATTTCTACATTTATTAGTTAGAATTTACCCACAAAATCCACTTCAACAGTAAATACTAGTGCAATACAGGAGCACACAGAAGCACTGGTCTACACTCTAAGGAATCTGATGCTAAAAAGCATACATACAAAGAGCGAAGAACCAGGAGGCCTGCCCCTCCACAGAAGGCTCTGCCTCTAACAAGCAAACACACCCTATCTGGCCTGCATTTCTTCCATTAAATGAGGAAGCCAGATAAAAATTATTTCTTAGGTTCCCACCAGTATTTAAAATTTTTATAATTATAAAACCTCTTTTTAGTTAATTTCAAATTTGAAACTAATTTCTAGAAGTCCTTCATTTTAATTAAGGTTTATCATAGGCCAGAAGATTAGATGAACCACACATAAATCTACATAAATGCCTATACTATGTTTATTTGTCTCTAAACATGGATAATTTAAAACAGAATAAGATTTTAGAACATAAAGTCCATTTTAAACACGGGGTATTTTCAGAGGAGTTTAAACAGATGTAAATAACAGCACATAGGGCTGCCACATAGCATCGTGGCTTATGGGGTGGCTCCCAAAGAGCAGCACAGGGCAGGCTGGCATGGGCCATACACAGCAGATCCGAATGCGCAGATGCTGAAACACATAGCTAACCTGGGAACGGTGAAGATATAGGAGAAAATAAAGTATATTCATCATTCACTCTGACCCAAGTACATGCCAGAACATGTGGACAGGTGATCCTCAGGGTTATAGAGCTTAGGCTCAGGCACCACTATGCATACCCTGGCTCTAGCCGCCAACGCCAGGCCTAGTCAGGGGCACATGATAGCAATTCCTGTACAGCAAGAATGCAGGCAGGTAAGCCACACAACGCAAGTGTGCTCAGCTGTTTCCAGACTGGAAAATTATTTTAAAACACAACACAGAAGTATTGTGTTCTAGCTATTATATTTTAAACCATTTTTACTATTGTTCTATAACAATTTGATTTCATATCTGATGCTGGCACATAAGAATGTGCCAATCTAAAGAACCACTAATTCAAGTAAATAAAACTTTTAAAAACTAAATTGACAATGGACATTCTTTGACTCATTAAATGATCTACCGAGAGCTGCTTTTTACACGTGGCAGAAGGGCTAGCATTATGACTAATTTGACTGGTAGAAATAACATGAGAATTTAGTGTGACAAAGACATTTTCATCTTTTTACATAACATAGCCCTTCAGGGCATACTGAGAATCTCAAATGAAAAAAAAAAAAAAAAACACTTTTTAATTGAAGCTATAATTACTCTGAGAAACAAGAGACAAAAAGATGCATTTCATGTACCAAACATGCCAACAAAGCTAATTCGTATGTAACTAATAAAGGAATAACTTCTTATTAAATAAAACCTACTTTCAAATACCCTATACCAAATAAAGGAAGTTGGGACATTCACCCAGTACATATGTAGACTTTTTTATTAAACAGGTCTGATGATAGTCCTGTTTCTTCCCCCAAACTGCTAGCCTTTAGCTATACAGGGGGAACCTACCTGTCTTGATGGAGCTTAGGAACAAGAATAACTGTCACATCTACCTGCACAGAGAAAAGGGAGGTGAGGAGGGGAAACAATGGACATGATCTATTTATTCACCTTCAGCCAAACTGGGTATGGATTATGATCCAGGCCTTCTTCTAGATTCAGTGATACAGAATGACAGAATCACAGAGATGAGTTTATCACAGCTTGGACAAATGGGCTCAACCAATGGTGAGATGTGAGACAACACAGATAAGAGGCCTTCAGATAAGCCCCTCATAGTGGAAGGTGGGATATTTTGCATAATTAATGTTGCACAGAGGTTCCCCATCATGGAGCAGTGCAGTCAAACAAAGAAGCATAGTGGCATCCTCAAAGTCCTCCTTCAAAGTCCCTACACTCCTGTGGAGAGGGTCAGAATGACCGCTTAACCAGCAAGTCTCAATGCCCAAAATGCAAGGCAGAGTGCTGCCTCCAACACTTTACTAGAAATATATCTATCAGAGGAATGATGTTTCTACTTTGTCTATGCTCACTTTCTTTAAGACAAGCTCAGACAGCTCCTCAGCTGACATCTTAGAACAGCTGAAGTGAACTGATGGTCCCCGTTCTTTCCTCATAATCAGTGTTCCTCTTTCTAAAAATGCCCATTTGTAAACATCTGATTCTGGCAAATATTGATCTGACAGACAGGCACTGTAAATAGAGGACATCAGCTCATATTTATGACCCACTCACACTAAACAGGTTCCAGCCATGTCAAACATTTTAAAGAAGCTGTGTCATTCTTGCATTCATCCACAAAACTTTTACTTCCACTTTTTTCCAAAATAAGTTCTATAATCTTAATAAAAGTTAGCATATTTAGTTATGCCAATGGCGGTATCTATAGCAAATGCAATCAAAATCTTTTTCCTCACCAAATTACTGCTTGTTGCAATCTATCAATCCAGACAAGGCTATCAGAAAGTACGTCCCAAGTAAGTCTTTCTGTGTGAAACACTGAATACCTTATCTAATTCACTTGAGTTCTTAGGCATACTCTGACCTACTCTTCTGTAATTGCTTCATGAATTATATAAGTGTTATGTGTAACAGATCCATACAGAAAGACATACTGACAGAGAGACCACCCACAGAGAAAATGAGCACCTTTCAGGAAGGACATCTTACTTAGTAGGGACAACATAAGTAAAACCACGATTAGCAGGAAAAAGGTTTTTTTTTAAGTTGAAAAGAAAAACTTGCCTGGAAACTTTTCCTGTACTTAATATAATCTGTGAAAGTTATTATTAATAAAGATGTCTAGAATGTATTTATCAAAATCGGTACAGCAAATCAAATAAACTAGAGGATAATCATTTAAAAAACAAATTCTCATGAATCACATAATTTCTCTATCTCTAAATAAAAGCCAATCCTCAAAAAAAAAAAACCAATTTAAGTAAAAGAGGTATATTACTAAGGCATTAATAATTTTTAAACCCTAGCATATATATTTATGTAATATATACTAATTACGTGGATAATCTAGTAGCAAATAACCCCTGCTGACTCAGTTACTATTGATTCTTAATACAATACAAATTATCTAAGCACCTCAATGTCTTTGTGCTCTTTGTCAAAGCTCAAAAGTTAATTCAGTGGTGCTATTATCCTCTAGATGGCACTGTAGCAATGACTCAACCGAATGAACACACTAGATACTTGGATTTGTCCTTTCCATCTCTCACTCTCCAGTGAAGGCTTCCTCCCCTGTCCTACTTCTGTTTCTGGGGTCGCTCACCTCCCCTCACATTAAAGACAGGAGGAGGGGAAGTAGGGCACGCACTCGTAATACAGAATTGATGGTTCCAAAAACAAAGTGCAAGTTTTGAATCAGACCTTGTTTGGACTTAATTTGAAGCCAAATTTGCATGTCAAACCTTAATTTGCATACCAAATTATCTACCCACAAGAAAAAAAAATTTATTGCAGATCTCTCAGAAACATCCTCAACTTTATTATAAATAGCTTAGTCTATACCGTGATTATTGAGAGACAGGTTGAGAAACTGGTTTGGAAATCCAAGAAGAAAATCCAAACACTAAAATTAAAAAATCATCAAAGGCAACCCAGCTGGTAGAAGCAATCTTTCTGTTAAAGTAATGCTGACACGTCAAAAATAAGTATTCCATTTCTAAACAAAGCATTCTATCATCCTGTACTGTTGCATAAAACACATTTATCAACATCCAAAGCACTCCAGAGGCTGGCAGTAAGAAGGCGGATGGCGCAGTGCTCCACGACGACGCTATGGTCACACCAACAGCGGGGCAAAATCTGAGGTTACAGTGTTGTCACTTTATTCATCACTGAGCCATGAGAACATTATGCAAAAAAAAAATTACTTGACAGCCTTTGGCACTGAAAAATTAATAATAATTTAAGATGATTTTGTCCCTAGCCAAATTTGGAGATATCTGCAATAGATCAATCTAAGCATTACAGGATTCATATAACGGTGGCATGGGACAAACTTCTAGTCTAATCCAATTGGATGAGCCCAAAGACTGACAGCTGAACGCCCAGCCTGGGTGGACTTTATCTTGGTAAATTAAATGAAATGGAAATATCAGCAGCTACTGTGGCTAATGTTGAAAGTAATGCATCATGATAAGTTCTATTCTCATTTGTGGAGCCTGAGGAAGAGAAAAAAAACCTGCTCTTCTTTAATGTTCTGAGGGTCACTCATATAAGAGAGTGAAGAGCAGAGATTTTTCTGAAAACCATGAAAGAATAAACTGCATTACATTAATGTTGTCAAATCTTTCCTCCCTCCTTCAATTTCCTGGTGGGATCAGTGATAGGCACAGATCTTCCCCGGTGGTCTGAGATAGCTAAGGTGGAAAGAGATATTTGAGAGGAACTGCTACTTGTTCATAGATCAAAAGTAATAAAACAGCTGAGCAATCAATAAGCATTTAAGTCCTCACCTACAATTACATTTCTCAGGCCAGTGCCTGAAAAAAACCACAACTCATGTAAATTTCTTGGTCATATCAAAAAAAACGTATGTTTGTACCAGGATAAAATTACCTTCCTATGTAGAACCTTTCCCTTCCCATTATAATATTGTCTGCAATGGTATTTTGTAGGTGCTCTCTACCTGACATAACCTGCTCAGAATGAGTAACTGCTTTGTGGTCACCACACTCCCCCTACATTCCATGGAAGATTTGAACTAGAGATTATGTATCACAGTTCATACCCATTTCAAAATCCTAGAAGAGCTGAGAGAGAGAGAAAGAGGAAAAACATAATATTCTCTTCCGCCAAACATTGCTTTACAGAATATCACCATCATGACTAACACAATAAAAATGTCTTCATATACAGGCAGAACAGAACACTCCAGCCTTCTTTGTAAAGTTCTACTTAAATCCAAAGGTTAATATTTAATTGTCACCGATATGCAAAAGAAGAAAAACTCATTTGTACAATAGGGCCTTCTCAAAGCAAAGATACTCTGGGTATTAACTCATGTCCATTCACTTAACCCATTCATTCAACCAATATTGAGTGCTTCCTATGTGTCAGGTTTTATTCTATCTGTCGAGGATATAGCAGTGAATACAACAGATGAAAATAGGGAGGACAGAAAAGGAGAAGAAAAAAAATACCTATAACTCCTAACAAAACTATATATTGTAAAAAAAGGAGGTGATAATTAGCTTGGAACTAATAAAAAAAAAAACCAGGATTCTTGATAAAATGCCTGTTTTCCCATATTTTGATGATTTGAGTGTTCCGAGCATCAGCATCAAGATATGATTTTTTAAAATATTTTACCTAAGGTATCTGGACTCCTCAGATGGTCTTTTATATAAGTACAAAATTATATTCCAAAGTTATCTATTTAAAATGTGGCTTTCAGGGGTGGCTCCATAGTGTAATGGTTAGCATGTCTGCTTTATATGCAGAAGGTCCTGGATTCGTGCCCCAGGTAGAGCCACGGCTCATACTTCAGGTGCACCAGGCCCCAGGTGCGCCAGGCCCCCCAAGTGCGCCGGGGGTGCCAGGCCCTGGGTGCACACCGCGAGCGCGTGGGAGGAGACGCCCCGCCTTTAGAGATACAGTTCTTAAGGGCAGATGGAAACATCCGTAGGTCAGGGGTGGAAGTGGGGGAGTGGGGGGAGTGGAATTAAAAAAAAAAGAGATTAGGGAGAGGTGGAGGAGAAATAGATAGATAGATAAATGAATGAATGAATGAATGAATGAATGAATAAATAAATAACGTGGCTTTCAATCCTGTGATGAAAGTACAATTCTTTTATGAAGGATAAATACATATATATACTATATGACAAGGCTACTTATGTATCCCACTGAAAGATTTATACCAAAAAGCTATCCAAAGTTAGATAACTAAAGAATGACTGTTATTAACAAAGCCATGCTTGGTATTAGAGGGGATAAGAGGTTCTTATTTAGTAACCAGGTTAGATAGTTCGATCTTGACTCTGAAATTCGGACCCCTGCTTATACTGTTATTGCTGATAAAGACCATCTTTGGCATGGGAATATGAGGACTAGTTAGTGACTAGACTCCTGTCTCCACTCAAGGTCACACCTACAAAGCTGTAGATGCTCCTTTACCTACCTCAGAAAACAAGGGGCACTTCAGGAAGACTAACACGTAAACATTAGCCAACAGGAGCATGCTGGCTCACCAAGCCACAGGTCACTCATGGGTCCCTGAACCATATGCTTCAAACTTCTTACTTGGGTGAGCACATGTAATATGTTCAATTGTCATTACGTTCTATTCTCAAATTTACCACTAAATAGTTCTAGTATCTTCTGTAAGTCCCCTGACTTCTCTAGGGCTCAGCTTCTTCACCTGGCAATTGTTCAGTGGTTTAGGCCAGATTCACATGGAGATGTTTGAGGGAGGAGGTAGGGGAGTCAACTGGCCCCTACTAGAGGAGATACTGATTCAGCAAGTCCTGAGTAGTCTACCTGGGGGGCGGGGAGGGGTTAGAATATCTATAAGCACCTGGTTCAATCCATGGTTAAGAATTCCTAGATTAAATGACATCTAAAGTCGAATCAAGCTATAAAAATTCTGAGTACACAACCCAACAACACTTGATCCATAAGGAATTTTTGTTGTTTGTTTATGGTTTCAACTTTGTTTTTAAGAGACAGCCCAATTCACTGAACTGAAATCATTAGCAACCTAAAGTTTGGTGCAATCGGGCCTCACAAAAGAATGCATTTGTCTCCCCATTTTCAACTGGTTACTTTAACAAAACCATTAAGGTTTACAAAATTGACACTAGAATGAATCTAGAGTCATTTGACAGACTCAGGTAATGGACAAGCACCTGGCTAGACGGATGGAAGGCATCTGTCAATGGCCACTTTTTCAGAAGTTACTGATACCGTCAATAAGAATCAGTCTTCAAATCAAAAGAAATTAAGTGTTTAAGCTGCATCACATATAGCATAAGACAGCTGCTACTGGGGTTTGCCTACATATATTATTTCTGTTACAAAGTCGGCTCCAATGAAAGGGTTATTAAAGAACAGGTAACTGCTCTTTGTTTTCAAGAAGTAACTTTGAGTCAGAGAACTAACGTGTACACAGATATTCAGATTATATAAAAATGCCAATTTCAGCAAGGAAAAATAGATGTAAAGTGATAGAAGTCAAACTTGAAATCGAAGAGAACAAATTTAAAACCTACTTCCTCAAGAAATACATCTGTCTTTTCTATATATTCAAACAGTTTTTTTAAAAAACTTAATTTTAAGTTGTCTGGTGCTTGATATTTAAAATATAATGGTTAAAAAACTAATTTTTTTTACCATATGCATCATAGTAATATGTATTTCAGACTCCATATGAAAATTAAATTCAAGAAAAATGAAGATACTAAGGGGCTGCGGTTACCATATTATGCTGCAAGATAAATTTAAACACTGGGGTTAGTAGAAACTGAAAGGGCAAAATGCTTGCCAAAATATGATTATATGTATTGGCAAATCAAAGAGAATTGATTCTTTTAAGAGCTAATGTCAATTGTTCCAACCATTATCAAGATCAGTATTAACTGCACAAGCTGTAACTGCTATAAGAATTCAGAAGGAGCATTCCCAAGGGGAAAGAGAAGTAGGTCATGAATTTCAAAAGCAACACATCTTATGGTTTTAAAGATATAGCACTAAAATTGATACATCACTGAAAAAATCCTGGGTTTAGTTACCTCTGGCTTTTATTCAAAAGGTTAACCTCTCTCCCCTTCACCACTAGCACTACTATTTACGCATATTTTGCATCTTTCTTACCCTTATGATCAAGTACAAAATTGAAGACTTTTAAAGCACAAATTAATATAAATTATAGTGCATTCAGTCTGCAATCCAAAAAGGTAAACAAAAAAATTACCACCAGCTGAGCACCCAGTCACTCTAACCAAGCAACTACATGTTCCCATGCGGCTGGCATGCATGATCATCTTTTCTCACCCTGCCACAGACACAGCTCCTCACTGTGATCATGCATAACCAACCGTTCACAATATACATATTCCCTAATTGATCAACTTCATTGTGTCCACTGTTTTAATATACTCCTTTGTAGAAGAACTGATGCCTTTCAAAAAATATATATTAATCTTCCAACTATGTGATCTAAGTTTTTAATTCAAAATGGGCAATGTTTCACACTGCTCCTTCTGAATTTTGATAGTCAAAGCCTCTCAGTATTATGATGTGGTAAGATTGCTATCTGGAATAGAATAAAGCTGAAGACCTTGATCCCACTTGATTCTTTCAAAAGAACTGTGCTCAACAGTTGTTTTTTGTTTTTGTTTTTGGAATAGCTCTAGATTGATAAATTTTATCACAAGAATTCATCACCTATATGCACTTCATTTCTCTTTACTAGTTAGGTATTAAATGCTCTGTATTAATCTCTATTATTAAATCCAAAATAATCTCAGCCTATTTTAAATTTGGCTGTGATTTCAGATTAAACCATCTTAATAAACATCAATGGAGAACTGAAGGGTACAGTTATTACCTAATGCCTTGCACATTTCCCTGAAAACAACTAAGGAGATTTTGTTTCAATCCAAGTCAGAAATCTCAAAGTGAGCACAGCCATGTTTTTGGAAGAAAATTTATCTGCCCTAAGATAATGTGAGAGTAGCAAATACTTAAGGTTTATATTTTTAAAAATAGTTTGAGTACAATATGTACATTTTCATCTAATTATGTGGTAAAGCTAAACTTAATATTTAAAAAATTATATACTACTCTTGAAAATATGAATTGTATTTAAGTTTAGGAACTTCTCATTAACTGGGGCTGTGAAAAAAAGCAAGACTATATAACTTTTGTAACACAAAAGTAACAAAAAATCAAATTCAATATTTTAATATCTACACAGAAAAGCAATATCACAAAACTTATCAAGATCACATTTCTCCTTATGTCTGGGTGACATTAGTAGCCAATGCTGTCTCTTCTGCTATGACTAGGAAACTATTCTGGTAATAAAGAGAAAGAAAAAAACACACTCTTCCATGTTATCTACACATACATATTCTACTTCTATTTAGAAATTTAAGTCATTTCTCAAGGGAGGGAGGGAGAGAACCTGAATTATAACCACTTTATAAAATGCAATGTGTTACATATTCCTAACTTGTTACATACTCTTAAGTAGTTTTCTAACACAGCACTTAACAAGAACATATGGTTTAGTGTTTTATGACAGTGTTATACTTCAAATTATCCTGGATCTATCTGCATTTTCTCATTAACAAGAAATGGCATAGTCTATAGTGGAGAGAATGAATGGTATAAAAATACAACTTTGTGTATACAGAGCTAAACTTCAATTAACTATAATTCTACATATGGCTCTTACTAGAACATGAAAAATTATAAGACAAAACACCTTAGTATGTTATCTTCACACACACATATCACATACGTGATAGATCCTACCAATCTTAAATTCAAAATCCACCCAATTTCTTTTGCTTCTTATCTGAAGATAACTATTAAGGGAGTTCAAAATAATTTCCTTTAGGCCCTAAGAGATCAAGGCAGAGCTTTTTTGTTTTGTGTGTTCTACTTACAAAGGAAGGCTTTTTAACAGATAAATTGTAAACTGTATATTTAACTTAAAGCTCTAAAGTTTCTTTTAGTTTAATTATAAAATCATCTAACTCTGAATTAGCTTCATTTTCCACCATTAAGCAACCTTGTCAAAACATATTATTCTGCTGACTTCTACATATACATGGTGATTTCCTATATAATCAAGATGGAGAAGTCAGCATATAGATATAGATATACAGATAAATAATCACAGTGTTGGTGCTGAATGACTGAAGTCCACACATTGGATCATGCATACATCCTAATGCATGAATTTCGACCATTTTTGCTGAAGCAGATTTTTTGATCACACAAGCTTTAAATTGAATCCCTTGCCTTAGCCCAGCAAACTGTCCAATACATGACATTGCAGCTCCTCTTCATTTTTTTCCCCATTTAATCCATGATCTCAAGTCTCTTCACAATTCTCAGAGGTATCACTATACTCTTTTTCTAGCTATGACCCAAAAAAGTAAATAGAACAAGAATTTTGAAACATATTTTCTATGGCAACTTTTTCTCAAGCACAGTGATGCATAAAACTAAAATTATAAGGCTGCTTACACGTCACACGCCAGGGCTGCTAGCAGAGAAACAATGCTCCAAAGAGGAGTGTGTGTATCTTAATCGAGGGGGAAAAAAGCATCTTTTTCATCAGGGCACCATACTGCCACACACAAAATTACCCAGGCACTTTGTGCAGGAGGTCTCATTAAGCGCTTCTCCTACACTGCCACTGTCCAGTGCATCCTCCAAAAGACCACATCTCATCTTTAAGATGAAAAAGTAGTGTCATTTTACCCAACATCTCAGAACTCAGTCATTTAAAACATGTTCAGAAAAGAACACCATCGCTATTAATACTGCAATGAGAAGTAGTTCAGGGCAGGGAGCTAGAAATGTTCTGCAGAATTTAATTAAATAAATTGGATTTGAGCAGAGAACTCTAAGTTAACACCCTACTTCTGTAAACATTGCCATGAAATCCTTAATGACAATACAAGGCACTTATTTAAATTCTAAAGAATAAAATGCCAACACATAGTTCTCCATCCTCAAGTTCAAGCAGAGTTTTAAACTTGATGCTACTTCAAGGGGGTAGAGAAAAGATTTTACCAACTAAATCAGCACTCTTAATTTCCTCATTCACTTCTGATATTAACTTTCTATATATTCTACATAGAATGTTTAATTTCTTAAAAACAAGGTTTTGGTCTATGTCCTTAACTCAAAGTACATTGATCTAAACATAAACACTGTCACATTGAAATAAATCAGGATTGCTGAGAACTCTTAACCAACAAACGTCTATTATGGATGTGATTTCTGATGGAGAAAATATATTAGAGAGTAGGAATTTCTCAAACTTGAGTTGTTTCTAATATATTAATGTTCTCCATGATAATAAAGAAGAGAAAGCTGATGAACTTAAAACTACTGAAGATTTGGCAGATATGTGAAGACAAAAATAAGTGTAAAATTGAAGATACGGATTAATTTTCAATGCCCACTTCTATAACCCACTGAGGGATGTTCTAAAACAGATGTCATTCATAAACTAGCCAGGTAAATACCATATATTTGAGCTGGATTTGAATTATAATAAGGAAGTATTTCTGAACTATTTTTCTGTAATGTTGAAAGCACAATTCTTCACCCAGTAGAGACATGGATATCATGATTTAATTCTTAATGGAGGTCAAAACCATTCTACCAAAGACCAATGGGGGACACACACAACCCACGGCCTTGTGCAAAATTAGATTACAAAGGAAAAAAAATAACATTTTATGTGTGATGTTAGTTTTACTTTAAACCTATTATTGTTGTTGTTTGGCAATTGAAAAATAGCTCCAAAATTATTAACATTAAGAAAAGGAATCTTTCCATTTCTAACAGACAATACTATCAAAAGACATACTATATATTATTTGAACAGCTTAAAATTACATATTCGGCACATAAATAGTAAAACAAAACACTAAGAAAGCATACAACCAGAATTTCTTCCTATCATTTATATTTCCATTCAGTAGCTTCAAATGTATTTTCTTAAGGCAAAATAAGTTTAATTCCAAATAGTCTCGTGGAACAATAATCCTATAAAATTATATAAACACTAATTAGTTTTTATTCTAATATCTCTTTATGCATAAAAGTCAACTATTTCTTTCCATGAGATGTTTAGGTAACGTGAAGATACTGATTAAAACAATGTTTTAGTATAAAACTTACTAATAACCAGAATTTTCTAATAACATTATGACTGCTTACATTGTGACACGCAGTAATTTAAACCCGTGCAATAAATGAACATATACAAAAATAAATAATAATCATCCACAAACAGATTGACGGCACAGAAAACATCATTATGTTTTTGAAGCTATAACAGAAAGTTCAAATTAATCAAGAAACTTTTCCAAAAGAATATTAGAGAATAAACACAAAATAGATATTACTTTCTACTCCAATGGAAATCTAAAGGGATAAGAAATTTCTGTACCGACCTGCCTTTTGTTGATTTCTGAAGTTGCTCTTTTGAGGTTCAATGACCTTGAAAATCTCAGTGCCTTCACTGAATCCTTCCGAGAAGAACCAGAAAAAGAGTAACACCTCCTTGCATGTTTTCTCTCCAATCTGTCTGCCATGTCAATCCATTGGAAAGGCAAAATCCAGTGACCTGATTCCAAAACTAACTATAGAATAAAATGATTCCCAAATAAAAAGTCCACCAAACCCTGATATAGACCTATGTTTTGCTCAGTTCTCTAAAAAGGGTAACAAACTGAAAGTCGATGGGAAATATAGGACAGAACCCATCCCACGTGAGTAACCTCAATGGATGCAGGACTTTGCATATGGCAATGCTGATCCAGGCTCACCCAGGGAGACCAGGGCAGGGCTCCACTACTCAGTGCAAACAACCTTCACCAGTCAAACAAGCCAGAGGCAGTTTTTCAGGAGTAAAACAGGGTGCAGCAACACACCTGCTCTTAGCAGGGTGTGAGTAAACACATCAGGTTCAAAGAAGTCTCTTTAACTCATTCCTTGCCAAAACAGACAGAGATTACAAGATAGGACCAAATCACAACTCCTACTTCAAAACAGGAGCTTTCTTAGCAAGGCCATTTATTAAGCTCCTTGAACATTCTCTGTTTCCAGTGAATGACAAATGCAGTGATCAAATGCTCAAATATACACCTTTCACTCAGAAAAATATAGGACAAAATATTCACAATGAAATACATTAGAAGTCTGGAATGCTTCTCTGTCCCACAAAGGAGAGAAAGCGTGTTTTTATGTCCCTTCAAAAGGCAACAGGACCACCTTCCCTTCCCTTCATCTCAGGTCCAACTGAACCGAGGCTGAGTGTGAGGAGGGATCATGAAAATAAGATACATGAGAAAATGGAGAACTAGGCTTCCAGTGAGTACTGAATACTATGAATATTCACAACACAATCAATACTCATATTATTAATACTAGAGCTCCACAAAACACTTTAGGACATACAGAAGCATAACGCAAGGACTGAGAGGTAGAACGGTCAAGGTAATATTTTTTAATTTAGCTAGGATCTTAAGAGTTTACTATTTTTGAACAAGAGACATACCATTATAATTCTTAAAACCACACGCGCCAATCATTAGAGACATACAAAACTGGAGAAACCAAACATTAGCCTGTATCAGAATACCTTAGCTGATGAATAATAGAAACACGAGATGTTTAACGGAGACAATATTTAACAAGGAGTTATATATTACAGTGCTGTTGAAAATTATTACCCAGTCGCCAGCAAAGTACAAAAACAGAGTATGCTTTTGGAAACTCTTAAAGCAATTTGACAGAACAATTTTAGGTCTGTTGATTCTAATGATAGATGAAATCAAAGCAGCGAAACATAGCTAATTTCTCCTAGTAATTAACTTGCATTGTATTTTACCAAAGTATTAGCCTGCCACAGATTGGAAACAGAAAACAACTCTAATCCTTCATCAAGGTAGTCTGAGACACAGTGATCTATCTACTGTGGTAACTGAAGGGAGACATCTTCCCATAGGACGGCCCTTCTGGGAGAGATGGACAGCCAGAACTGGCACTAAGGGCAGGGAAGCGTCTCTGGCCTGAGACTGACCTAAAAATACCTCCTAATTCATTCAGCTTGAATATTCCCACCTACACATGGAGTATTGCTTGCTTTAAAAGTATTTGGAATTACTTTCATTTATACAACAATAAAAAAGGTAAAAGACAACCAAATTACAGAACATGGAACAAAACTGCTGTAGCTGAAAAATATTTCATTAGCATTTTCATTTTCTTATTTTATAAGGGATCCCTAAAGGTAAGCATTCCCTATCCACTTTAACATCTTGAGTTCAGCCTGGAATGGAACAGATGCTCCGTAAGCATGTGTGGGCCAAATTTTTAAACACTGATGCTGTTAAAAATGAAATTGTGGCTTCATTTCAGTGTCAAGTTCCTAGAACTGTGAAACTTCTGACTCTACACATTACTGCTAATAACAAAATGCCCAAGAGCAAACAGTCATCACTTGACTGTTCTCTTTAAAAGAAGTGTCACTTATCAAATTTTTTTAAGAAAATAAGTCAAGCAATATACTAGACATTCAAATGCAAGGAATATCAGAATTCAGAAATACAGGGTAGAGGTTCTATCATCCTCTCATTCCAAATGAACTTCTGATTTAAACCATGTGCCTTTATCATATCGAACATGCTCTTTCCTGAGTGGCAGTCAAGTGCTTGCCCTCTAACATCAGACTCGTCTAATGTAACACTCACACATTTCTAGGAGCTTTCTGTGAGATTTTCTGTACATATTTTAGGAGTAATACTACCACTGCTTCATGTCTGAGCACTAATCTCCCTGCGTTGTCTCTTTTCAGACTTTTAAATTCAGTTGTTTTTCTCAAAATCTAAATTTTGTTACTCATTCAAATGTTCTGATGCAAGGGTACTTAAGAAGTTCCTTTCCCACATTTTATACTACTTTCCTAATTAAAATTTATTAGTATTTTCCATCACAGTCAAGGCAGGTATTACGTGAAGGGTGTGCACCACTGGAGGAACCCACACAGGTTACCAGGTTAGAAGGACCGCAGACCTTGGCCAGGTGGAAACCACTTACTGCATGTCTCGGAACACCGTCTGTTCTATACAGTGTGGTTTCCTACCCCATCTCCACCTCCGATCTCTCCCTTGAGCTTCAGACTTCCTTGTCCAATGACCTACTTGACATCTCTTCTTGGATATCTCAAAGGCATTTCAAAATCAGTTAAATATCTCAATAGGAAGGAAACTGACTGTCCCCAATCCTGCACCCTTATCCCATTCCTTAAATTCTCTCCTTAAATAAACCTCCCAGAGTAAACAGAACCTCCCATCCCCTCTGACAATAAATGGAACCTCCACATCCCACATCCAATTTGCTCCAGTTAGAACTCTAAAAGTTACCCTTTACCCTCATTCCTCACAGCTTAAAATCCTGGAAATTCTAACTCCAAAACATATCTCAACTCCATTCACATTCCCTCAAGTCTACTTTAAGGCTCAGCCACTATCATCTCTTCCCTGGATGGCAACCTTCTCACTGGTCTTTCTCCCATTTCTTGCTTTTCTACAATGCATTCTTCCCTAAGCAATCTTCTAAAGATAAACATCCAATTATGTCACTGCACAGTTTGATAGTTTAGTGGCTTTTGTTGCAATTAGTATAAATCTCAAAAATGCTTATTTAACATAGCCTTTAATAACCCTCACCTTCCCCTGCAACCTCACCTATCTCCCCTCTCCCAGTTGCTCACTGCATACCAGCAATACTAATTCCCTCTGGATCCATAAACAATTCAACCTTTTTTCTACTTCGGGCTGTCGTACAAGCTGCTCCCTCTGCCTAGAGTCCTCTGACCCCTGCTGTTCCCAAATCTGTCTCCTTCTTATCCAGTGAAGTCCAGACCACCTGCCTCCTCCTCAGAGATGTCCTTTCGACCAGATGAAAGTATCACCCCCACCCTCCCACCTATTTCCTATCATATCCCAGACTTGCTTCCATCACAGTCTATTCTTCTCACTGCAAGGAAAGCTCTGGGATATCAGAGAACTACTACTACCCCCATACATCCTGAACACCTCCAGCTGTTTCTCAAATATGTTAGGGAATGAAAAGCATTTCTTGAATGAGTATCAGAAGGACGGACTGAATGAAGGAATGAGTGAATCCATAAGATCTGCCTAACCTTTCCCAAACAAATGCTATAATTTTAGTTTGATATTGGAACAAGGGGCATCAATAAATGTGAATTGTGGTAAAATTATAATGACACTAAGCTCTTGACCTCTTAATAAAGTAATATAAGAAGACATAATAATCTGACAAAATGAAAGTTAAAATCCACATATTTTACGAGCTAAACTAGCTTCCTTCCCTAACCTCAACCAATAAATAAAATGTTTGTCATTCAGCTCCAGGCAGTAACCCAAAGAAGTAAAAAAGATCTCTAAGTCTGGGAAACATATTTGGGTCTCTCTATTTTTTAAAATGAGGACACTACCATTTATCTTGCAGGATTCATATAAAGCTGTGACCATATCCTGCTATACTGTGTAGCACACAAGGTTGAAAAAAATTTTAGTTACTATATTAACGGATTTATGCTGAAATTACAGGATGATCAAAGAGTACAGAATCACTTCTTTCCCTCTCCCTTTCCTATAAAATCCAGGAGAAAAAAAAAATCTGCTTCTTTCTACATGATTTCTATCCTCTATGAATAAATGTGTGAATGAATGAATGGCATAATCTTTTTTATCATTTAAAATTACTTCTCTAAAATTATTAAGAAAATATTGAAGAAGAACCCCACAGTCACCTACCCTCCTTTTTTTTCTTTGCATGATAATGCTTTATTATATACATGGAAAGTTAGATTTTCGATGTTTCACTCAAGATATGAGACAAAGGAAAACTGAAGCTAAACATTTTTAAAGATGCAATTTATTGTAAAGCAGCTTTTAGTGGCCTTTATTCTGGAGCACTTGTTTTGAAATATGCTGTTTTTCTAGAGAACTATCATTGTTGAAAAGGTAATATTTTAAAACTGTAAACCAGGCCTACCTTTTCCCCCCCGGCTTTACTGAAATACAATTGACATGTAACACGGTGTAACTTTAAGATGTGTAATGTGTTGATCTGACACACTGATGTATTGCAAAATGATTACAACCACAGTATTAGCTACCACCTGCATCATATCACAGAATTATCATTTCTTTTTTGCGGTGAGAACATTTAAGATCTACTCTCTTAGAAACTTTTAAGCATATTATTTTTTAATTAAGTTTATTGGGGTAACATTGGTTAATGCAATTATATAATTTTCAGGTGTACATTATCATTTGACATCTGTATATTCTATTGTGTGTTTACCACCAAAAGTCCAGTTTCCTTCAGATACCATATATTTGATTCCCTTTACCCATTTCACCCTCTCTCTACCCCACTATATTTGACCCCATTTAATCTTCTACCTACCTCCTCCTTCCCCTCACCCTCTGGTAACCACTAGTTATAATCTATGTCCATGAGTTAAGCATATTATTAACCATAATCACTATGCTGTATATTAGGTCTCCAGAACTTATTCATCTTAAGTTTGTATCCTTTGACTATCATCTCCTGTTTTCTCTCACCTCCCAGCCACCATTCTAGTCTGCTCCTATGAATTCGATGTTTTTAGATTTCACAAATGAGATCATACAGTATTTATCTTTCTCCGACTTATTTCACTTTGCATAATACCCCCAAGGATATCCCATGTTGTCACAAGTAGCAGGATGTCCTTTTTTAAGCCTGAATATCAGTATTCCATTGTGTACACACACACACACACACACACAGCACAACTTCTTTACCCATTCATCTACTGATGGACATATAGGCTTTTTCTGTACATTGACTACTGTGAATAATGTTGCAATAAACATGGGGATGCAGCTATCTCTTTGAGACAGTGATGTCATTTCCTTTAGATATATACCCAGAAGTGGGACTGCTGGATCATATGGTAGTTCTATTTTTAATTTTTTGAGTAATGTTCATACTGTTTCCCATAATGGCTATAACAATTTACATTCCTACCAATAGTGCAGTAGGGTTCCCTTTCCTCACATTCTCACCAACACTTGTTATCTCTTGTTTTTGATGACAGTCATTTTAAGTATGTGAGATAAAACCTTACTGTGGCTGTGATTTGTACTTCCTTGATAAACAAAGTGATGTTGAGCACCTTTTCCCGTACCTATCGACCATCTGTGTGTCTTCTTTAGAGAAATGTCTATTCAGGTCCTTTGCCCATTTTTTTAATCAGGTTTGGTTTTGTTTTGCTATTGCGCTGTTCTGAGATCCTTATATCTTTTGGATATTAATTCCTTAACAGATATATAGTTTTCAAATATTTTCTCCCATTCTGTAGGTTGCCTTTTCATTTTGTTGATGGTTTCCTTTGCCGAGCAGAAGCTTTTTAATTTGATGTAGTTCCACTTGGTTGTTTTTGCTTTTGTTGCCCTTGCTTTTGGTATCAAATCTTTGTTTTTGTTTTTTTGTTTTGTTGTGTCTCTTAACGATACAGTTCCTGTTGTCTCCTAAATACTAAAAATCAAAACTGAGATCTTTGCTTCTCTTCCAGTTCACATGAATACATATATTGATAGTACACGGGCAATTCTCAAATTGTGTGGATGCAGAAAACAAATAATTTATTTCTTCCGGCAATATTTCTGAGCACTCATTATGTACCAAGCTCTCTTCAAATTGAGAGAAATGTAAAAGTAAGCAAATAAATAATTATAGAACCTCATTTTATAAAACAAATACCTAAGAAAGCCTGGCTGGTTTGTTTTTAAATCATTAGAGACTAGTATTAAAAAGAATGAATAGTCAACCTAATTCAGTGATGACAGTGGTACTGACAGTAACCAACAATGATTACAGCAATTATCATTTACAGGGACCTTATTTTTGCCAAGCACAAAGCTAAAACCTTAACACAAATACTCAGGTCTAAATTTAAATTTAAATTTAACACAATCTTATAAGGTAGGGTACAATCGTTATTCCTCATTCAGAGATGGGAAAACTAAAGTTAGAAAGATTGAGTAATTTGCCAAAGTAAGGACATAGCGGCGCCAGGACTCAAACACAGGCAGCATGGCTTCCAATCTCCCCACACGAGATGCCCACCGCTGACGAAGCAACATGAAAGCAAAGTGCAGCAAACCAGGAAACAAGCTCAAGCCAACACTTAAATTGATAACTGAAAGAGTAAGAGACTCTGTCCCTCATGTCTCCTAAACAAGCAAAGTCTTGACTGCTTTCCCCGGGAAGGCTGGTGACCAGCCGATACTGCGCAGGCTATCCCCAACTTCGAAACTCCTATTAGCTTACAAGGAGCCTCGCCTCTCAGTATGCTCATGGAGGAGACTGAGCCCTCTTCTCTATTTCCTCCCACTAACACGCCTCACCACCACACCTCTGTGATACCCGGCCCTGCACTCCCAGCCCACTCACCCACAAATTGATGAGCTGTGGGCAAACCAGTACCTGTAAAATGTTTAAATGTTGAAAAATAATCTCTTTGAATTAATTAATTGGCCATTTAGTGCTCTACTTGGTATTTAATTTAAATATTTTCTTTAGAGCCTGACTAAAATAAATCCATTAAGGAAGAAATTAATTGAATTATCTAGTTGATGAAGTCTATTTATACAAGTTATTTCAATTCCAGGTTATCAAACTCTTTTAATCATTCCTTCCCTATGCCAATTCATATCAAAGTTAAAAAAAAAGTTTCTATTGAAGCTATATTTAGAACTGCCTAATGCTTTCTTCATATTGGAATTAGGCAAACATAGTATTATGGAGAAATTTTAAAATGGAAAGTGAGAAAAAAATCCCCAGTTAATCAGACACTCCACTTTCAAAGATAACTATCAACGCTTTTCAGTCTGTTCTTCAAAATTTTTCCAATGTACATATTTCTACTAAAATTAGACCATTAATTTTTAACAAATTTATAGCTAATTTGTGAATTTATCTGTGCTTCAATTCCAAACATCCAACTGCCTAAGTTACACCTCCATGCCACCTAAATTCTGAAGTCAAGACTGAATCCCTGATGTACCACCCTGTCCCAAATCTAGCCACCTGGCTTGGTGAATAGCCACCCATCACATTTTACCTATTAAATCATTCTCAAATCTACCTACTCCCCACCACCATCTCCACCTAGTCCAACCTCCATCAATCTCACACCACCTACTACAAAACCTGCTAACTGGCCTTCCTCCATCCGTTCTGCCTCTTGCCCACTCATTCTTCACACTGCAGCTGGGGTATATTCCTCAAAAGTAAATCTGATCATCTAACACCCCTTACTTTTCAATTAGCTGTACTTCAGATTTCGGCTTGATCATTTTTTTTTTTCCCCAGGCAAATCTTGCTTCACCTTGAGCTTGGTCAATACACTCTTACAACTTTCATAGGACCATTCATTTTCTTCTGCTAATAATTCCACATTTAATTTCTGTGGTTGTTTAATTCTGATTCTCATGACTGATCATAAGGCCCAAGGAAGCAAGAACCATGTCTATCTTTATTCAACACTGTGTAATAGCACAAAGCATAATGCCTAGCACATAACTGGTACTCAGTAAACAGGTTAAATTAACTAAAGTTACTAAAAATAAGATGAAAGTCTTATTATCTTTCAAAGGAAATTATTACAAGTGCTGTCTTTTAAATTACTATTCAGCCACTGGGTTTGAAAAAATCGCTTCTTAACCTTTATCCAAGAGTGTGAGAGGCAACTAGCTTTGGTTCAATATTGAGGTTTTACTTCATCTATTCCATTTATCTCAATCTCAAATATTCATCAAAAGACAGTGGAATATATACTTACACATATAGAACTTACTCCTTTTGATTAAGACATTTCACAAGTATTCCATTCACTGGAATGTTTTTCTATAAATAGGTTTTATGGTGGGCTATACTTTCAGAAAGCATTGCTTCTTTAAAATGTACATTTCCTCAAGACTGAAAGGTGAAGATGTCTATCTATATTAAAGGCCCAGAGTCTGAGGCTACATCCATTTCACTTAAAGAGAAGGCAAGGAATAGAGATTCTATGAGTAACCTACCTGCTGAGTAAAAACCAATAGGCTGGTCACCATGAAACACCCTAGGCAGACATATTTCATTCTAACTTATGGAAATTAAGCCAGAATTTGCCCAAAGGAAAAAACTCACTGTAAACTGTTTTTACTAAACCATTCTAAGGGGTTTTACAGCCTAATGCACATGAGTTCTACAATCATTTTAAATTTGGAAAAAGTAAGTATATGATGCCAAGCCCTAAGAGAAATTATATACATCCCTGGGAGCCCCATTCTGCAACCCATTCTCTTTTGCATGTAAAACATTTAACTTAATTTCACATGTTTAGTAATAACTAAAATAATCTATTTGAAATGAGAACACCTTATTTCAGTTATCATTGCTTTTCACTAACACAATTTACTTGAATCCATAAGTGTGAACTACATGTAACACATGTAAGTCTTCCCTCATTCAATATGTTTGTGTGTTTTGTTTTTACAAGCTCAATAGTTCTAAGGATTACAATAAGTAATCTTAACAAATTAGTATCCTTGACAATAACGTATAAATTGGGCACTGATACATTAATTTTCCTATGGCTCTTTTCTGTCTTTCACAACATACTCTAGTTGGGTCATTTTTGTTGTTTTGTTGTTTTGTTTTGTGTGTTTGTTTTATTGAGATATAACTGATATAAAATTTAGTTGATTTTAGAATCTTATATATTTCAGGGCTAAAGATAATTGGGCATCTTTGAAAATTCTATCTACCAAAAAAGTACCTCTTCGTGAAACTCCAGTTTATATTAGTAAGAATATACTTTAAAAAAAAATAAAATGGCTTCATATTCTGCATATGGACCAAGTCCTCAGCCAAAAATTAGGTCCCAAAAGGAATGGGGGTAAAGGAAGTTAGCCCAGGAATTCCCCCACCCACTCCTACCCTCCAGGATATGGTCATTCTAAAAATAATTGACTCCATGCTACAATTTAGTGTTTTAGTCTTGATAACAAAGGAATTTAAATCTCAAAACTTTCTCTTATCAGGCAAATACATGGTCATGAATTAAATAAAGAGAAAAATAGAGCCTTTAAAGAAATTTAAATTAGATTTGTGTCAATTATAAACTGTTAACTCTTACTGTAATTTTAGCAGTAATCCATTCCTTAACAGACCAGAGTTTTTAATGTTTTATGAACTCATTTCGGAATCACCGAATAAATTCACTTTAATGATCCTTATTCCAGATACAAAAAAAAAACGCATTCTACATTCTCATCTACAAATGTACAGACTATGACTGTCTCCAGTGTAAAAACAACACAGTGCTTCTCTCCACATGATCAATAACTAGGGCACAGAATCTCTAACACCTTCATTAAAGTTCATAGGTACGTATGTTTTCCACAAGTAAGCAGGATACACTCGAACCATCGCCTTTGCTAGACACTGATTATTTTTTTATGACTTGCTGGCGAAACAAATAATGATTTATGTATAGGAAATAAAAAAATAACATCTAAAAAAGTAGAAAATAACCAACTTTTCAAATTAAAGCATGTTCTTTACAAAACTTCTGCCATGCATGTATTTCCAAAGCAAACTGTATTACCACCCATTTTAGAAATACTAATATAAAATGTCTGACAGGGCAGTAATATTATTAACACTGGAGGCCCAAAAACTACATCAGTTTATAAATTAGAACCTATCAACGAGGAGAATGATGAAAAAATGTGATAAAATGCCTCTGTGCTAGCTTTAACCCAATATATGGAACTACTGCTTGCCCATAATTCCAACAAGTTTCTTTTTCTCAATATTCTTCTGAGGACTCTGGCCAGACTGTCCCCCAGCCAATACTGGGCTCTTTCCAACAAAAGCAGCCAAAAGTCTCCATGATATTCCTTTATGGTGCCTGTGCCCCAGTCCACACATACAAATCCTTCAAAAAGAGTTTTAATTGCTATTCCATTCAACTCTGCCTCCACAAAGAGCAAGAAACAAATAGTGGAAGATATTTCACAAGGTCATCACCAAAATAAAATAAGTATGACATCATTCTAGGTCAAAACAAAATTACACCCCACTATAACAAAGAAAAATACTTGATATCACTTCTTAAATCATCTTCAGAACCAAAAACATGAATAAGACTCTGACATGTGTAGGAAAAGGGCTTTCTTCTTGCCCATCATCCACACAAAAGTGCGCTTCTCCATAACTCTCCGTTCTTGGTCAGTTGTGCCTGAATCTTTATTCATGCTCTCACAATCAATCCCAGAGGCTGACATGCAGATGGAAGTGAATGCCAAGTACTTTTATTCTGTAATCTATTTGGAAGTTTCTAAATTGATTGTAGCACACAGAGGCAAAGATGGTAGTACCTGAGACCCACTGAGAACTGAGGGAAGACTCACAGAAATTATAAATAATAAATCATGAAGCCCATACTAAAAGAAAGTCACACAAAATACAGTTCAGCACTTACGGAAGCTCACAGAGACTAAGGCATGGCAGCTGTTGTAAATGGTGCTAGCAATAACCTGAAAACCATTTCAGTGTTTCATAATTTGTGAAATTATGATACGTAAAATGTGAACTGAGAAAACTGTGAATAAGATGCTAAGAATAAATGAAACACCATGACAACATGTGCACTCTGATTCTCTCTTCCCTTCCTAGAAAGCAACAATGTAGAGAAGGGACAAGCAAACATTTTTATGCCCAAAGTAGATCTAGAATATTCTATATTTTAGAAAATCAAACCTACCCCAAGAACTCGAGACAACCCATACTCGAATTTGTTCATAACATTTTGAACAAATTCGAGTAAACCCTGGTCACTGGAACTGTATAGATACTACAAGAAAATTTTCTCAGTGTTGTGCATGAAGCTAATAATTAAAGGATAATGAGCAAAATTATGCTTAATTAAGCATTTCAATTTTCTTTGGTTAGCATGTGAATTATTGCTTCTGAATCCTACATTTATTAAATATAATTTTTCATAATTTTACAAAGTCACAGTGACCAAGTATAAAATCTGCACCCTTGAGAGAATTTTCTCCATCACAGACACTGATGGCAGGGCCATTAAATCCACATTTCAAAGTTCAGTGAGCCCCAGTGCCACCTGGAGGATTATAAATGCAGATGCCCAGGCCTGGCTCACAGAGATCCTATCTCCCTAGACTGGGTATCTGCACTTTAAACAAGTGCCCAGGGGTTTTTCATAAAATACAACTTTTTTTAGACAAATTTTATTGTTTCTGAGAGCTGTAATGTTTTTTCTTTTAACCTAAAATCAAAACAGTTATCAAGATCTTTACTCAGAGTAGCTGCCAAAAATAGTTTAAAACACTGCAGGATAAGATCCGAATCAAATTTCAGAGCCATGGAAAAAGGCCAAGCAAGTGATCACACACATTCTCTCAGTTTGAATAATGCATCCAACAATACCTGTGTATTTGGATGTTGCAATTTTGTATTATTCATTATTTTTTTACAGTGACAACATAAAATGAATTATTTAATCTAGGAAGTGCATTCACAAGAATTCTAATTAACATATTTTTTAAGTATTTCTGGGTAGATAAAATAATGATTCAAAAATATATCAGTCTGTGGTACATTGTATTCTCTAGCATTTTTCTACTCGGAAAATAAAATTAAAATGTATGCTATAAAACTGTCTAAAATCTTAATTCACTTATTGATACTTAAAACATTTTTCTCAGGTTAAAGGAATTAACTTGCATAGGAAATAAAATATTCTAGAAAAAATATTCATCATCAAATTTGCACAAGAATACAAAATCTAAAATACAATTTAGTAACCTAAGACTTTAATATGCAGCTATTTTCGAAGATCATACAGTTTGCCTCATCCTTAGCTTTTTGTGTGTGTGTGCGATCTAATTGTGTTAAAGCAGACTGTATTTTCCATTGCTGATTAAAAAAATTATCCCAAAGATCTAAAGAAGAACATCAACCACCTTAACCTAATTGATCTTTACAGAATCTTGAATCCAATGACTGCAGGATACACATTATTTTCAAGTACATTTGGAACATCCACCAAAAATGCTGTTTTCTAGGCCATGATTTAGTCTCGGTACATTTCGAAAAAATTTTTTAAATCATACTGCTGTATATCTGCATCTTAATTTTCTCCTACTCCCAGTATGAACTCTGTTTAGAGTGTGCATGTTCACTGCAGAAGCAGGGAAGAAGGATGAAAAAGAGGAAACGATAATTCATAAACTTTAAGGGATATGGCATGGTGCTGAATGTGATGAGTCCATTCTGCTCAGCGTTCTCAGGAGCACTGGTTACAGCCCCACCAATCTTTCTCATACAACCACCCAACATCCACAGCAGATCATTCCAAGCAATACAGCAAAGCTGGATATATCTCAGAGGCAATTTTATATACTGGTTCTTATTCCCTCTACTAAAGGGCACAAAGTGAAAATGTAAATTAGGATGGCACCAACTTGAGGGAAATCCACATCTACACACCATCAAAACGGAAACACAGGTGGAAAGACAGGCATGCTCGTCACTGCTGCTTTAAGCTCAGAGATTCCAATGATGAAAGTAATAGACAACCGCCTCAGCTTTCTCCATAGTAATCTAAGTGCCAAAACAAGTGCAAAAGTGCAATAGACTAGATTCATAAAACAAAATATATGCAGCTATGTTGGCATGTATGAATAAAGATTTTGGTGACTGATATAAAGCTATGGTTAATGGACACGGAAATATATTTGTAATCAACTCAAAGTAAAAAGCAGGCTATCATTCAATCCTTTTTATTTGAAAGATAAAATGTGTCTGCCTGTATCTGAAGAAAGGTCAGGATGCAAAGTTCACTTATATTCCAACAGTGGCGAGCTTTGGGCAGCGAAGGAATTACAAGTGATTACGTCCTCTTTTATATGTTTATTTTTTCTCATAAGGAGCTATTTTATTTTTATAGAAGGAAAAAAACAAAAGAAGGAAGGAAGAGGTAGGTTAAAGAGGAAAATATTAAAAGATCGATACAACATTAGTTCATGTCTTACTAATATTATGGCTAGCAAAGGGCACCCATTTAAATCCTTCACAAATATCTGCAGTTGCCTTAAGCTCTGGAGCTCAACTGCACAATAAACTGTCTATAAGTCTCTAGATGGTATTCTTCATGTGGACTGCAGGAAAGGAGCATGAGATTCACCTTTTCTCGGCTCACTGAAAAGCCCAAAACAGATAAATGGCACCAAGAGAAATAGCAGTGTTTGATAAATGGGCAGAAGAGTTCTGCATTTTTGACACAATGTGCTCCTGGCTGACAGTAGCCACTAGGGACAAACCCCAACATGGTAGGTGCTAGTGAATCAAACATCTCTGAATGTACACAATATTTGATACTTAAAACTTTTCATCTTTCTTAAGATTTCAAGAAAACATACAGGACATCTGCCAATTCTGAAGCAGGCACCATGCTAACGTGGTACAGGAGGAAACGAGACAACAGCACGCTCACCCGCTCATAGCCAAGTGCAAGAGCGCAAGGAGGATGAGACAAAGGGCCTGTCAGGAGAGCGCTCCCCAGCAGGACCAGGGCACAGATGGTTGTATGGTCTTCCAACCCCATGATGTAACCTCGGTGGTCTAACCTACCTTGTGCTACTACACGGCCTTGATGACACAATTGTGTACGCTGCTGTGAGCCCGTCTATAATTTTGTTACGAGTCGACACAAAGAGATTGTGGGCAAAGCCTGCTCTCAATTCTCATCACCTGTTACCATAAAGAATTTGCTGACTTCTGTATGCAGGACCAAATATCCTACCACAGATTCTTAAAATATTGAGCCATTCCTCCCCATCCCCTACTCTCCCCCTCAAAGAGTGCAGACAAAAGGGTGGGTACAAGTTAACGCTGAAGTGCCTGTGGGCGGTCACAGACTACATTAAAGATGGCATTCCAGTAAAAGCACCCTGAGAGCAACATGGAGAAAAGGATGGCTTTCTGAGAGTCCTGCACACAAGGGAGATATCTGGGGTGCACGCTGGCTTTGAATCGCACGGGCCAGCTGCTGGGATGGGCCAACGTGGGGATCAGAACTCAGATACCTGTAGATTGTACATTGAAACAAAGCAATCATAATGACAGACCTGAGTTGTCAGGAAAGATGTTATGTTTGGTTAAAACAAGGCGGGGAAATAGCACAAAAACCTTTTTAAGATATTTCCATTTAAAAAGCTGTAATTTTAAAATGCTAAAACTTAGCACTGAGTGCCAGGTATCAAGAAAAGCATTTACACCCTAGGGTTCAGGACAGTAAAGGTTCTCAATACTTATTATAAAACAAACATAGCATATAAGTGGCCCAAATGTTCTGTAAAGTGTGTGTGTCTAAAACAGGAAGGAAAGTATTCCCACCTACCCACTCCCTCCCCAGTCTTCACAAAATGCACTCAGGGCAGCTTCCCCTAGACTTGAACTCACTCTGTCTTTATCATCTGCTACATCACAGAGAATGTCATCGAGATCCAGTATTCCTCCATCTCCATGTTCCAGTCGATGCACCTGTATCCAGTAGCTTGGATCCTGTGCAAAAGAATGCAGACATCAAAAACAGCCGGTTAGCATCACTGAAAGGAAACACAACAATTTTAACTGCAATAACTCCCTGCCATAAAAAGGAATTGACCCCATCAACAATACTGCAATTGATGGGAAATTCAAGTTGCTCCCTATCTCTGCTGTTGAGTCAGTTTTCCTTTTATGATGGAGTCACTCTTACATACATTTTCCTTTTGCTCAGATGCTGATACACTATTATGACAGAAGAATGACAGAGGAAGTGCAGAAACCAGCAAAATGCACTGCATCAGAAATATCGATTTCTCTAAAGTATGTTGGGTTTCCAATTGTCCACCTCTCAATCCAATCCACGGAAATATTCTAATAAGCAAGCAAAACACAGTGTATACCTGAAAAACTAATGTCACAGCCTATCTGAATAAAAGAAGTTTACATAGCGGGTTGCTCAGAGTACTCCCTAATAACAGGCCTGAATACATGACACAGAATAATTTGGACAAGACCATAAGTGAACAAAGCAAGCTCAGAACCATGTGTATGGTTTGAGCCTGTTTTTGTGAAGACAAAATTACATACACTTTTACATGTACATATAAAAATATCCAAAAAAATACACACCAAAATTTGCAGTGGTTCTCTCTGAAAAGTGAGATTAGAAGTAAATGACTTCATTTTAAATTTTGTACACTGCATGGGTTTGTATTGTGTCCATGTGTACATACACACACACTGTAAGAAACACCATGTTTTAAAATTGTTTGGTGAGAACACAGTTGTTATTAAACTTCTACAATCATTCTCACTGTATACTCAAATGAAAATATACTAAATTGTACCTTTTGCCATTAGCTACTGAATTATCCACAACACAGAATTACTAATAAAATGTTCAATTCAAGTTAACAGTCCTTTTTTCCAATCGAAACAGTGTTGTTAAGTACAGTTCTTTCTTAAAGGAAAGGTTGGGAGAGAGGAGGCGGAAGATTAATGACAGTTAAATACAGATTCCTGGGCCCTACCCCAGGTCCACTGACTCAGACCTTCCAGGGATGAGGCCAGGGAATCCACAGCCCTAAGAAACCCTCAAGAGGATCTTAACAAAGCCACACCTAAGATTTACTAAAACAGAACACTTGTAAAAAAGGCATAATTAGCAACCTTTGTCATTTTTTAACCAGCATAGAAAACAGCTCAGACCCTAATTCTCAAAGTTACTAAACATTATCATAAAAACTACAATGTGAATAACCTACAGTTAATCAGCACCCTCATCTAACTAGACTTCTTTAAAAAGAGATTTGATATGCAAATCAACTGTTCATCCAGAACAGGATAAGTTTGTAAAACATACATGCACATGACACTCTACATGCCACAAACACCTTGGCGCCCCTTCCATTCACAGGGCCTTACTCTGCATGATGCCCTGACTACAGTGTCATCCAGAGTCCTCAGGGAACCAGCTGCTGTGAGTCGAAGTGTGCTCCGCAATTTGTCCTTTCTAGATTTGTTGAGTCATCGAAGAATAAAATCCCAAACAAATATAGTAAAACTATATTCCCACTTTTCCATACCAAATGGTATTAACTCTCCAAGGGAAAGTGGGAATGATCAATATTCTGATCAATTAAAAAAAGGTGTTCCCTACCCATCATTGCTTGGCAACCTAGAGCAGATCCATCCTGCCCTCTCCCCACCCACCAAGCAAACTGTAGGATGACCTAATCAACTTAAATACCAACTTTCGTTTCTAAAACATTCTTCTGTACACAGGGGCAGACTGACCTCTATCTAAAATGTGGCCTGTATTAGGCCCTGCATAAATGTACTCCCTGCCCCCGTGCCCAGAGCCCCACCTTATCTTCCTGGCTAACCCGTCCCACCCATCTGGACTCCTCAGTTATCCTCTTCTCCAAGAGCTTCTCCTGAGCAGAACACCCAAGACAGGTTAGAAGTCGATCTCCAGCTTCACTGTATGAAAAATAGTACTTAGCTGTCAACTTTAAGCCATTAAAAGCTCTAATTTATTTCCACACATACTAAAATAATAGTACAAAACTTTCTGTTAACCTTACTTTACCATCTAGTTACTTCACCAATTCTCTGATCCTCTTTATAGCAAAAATTTTTAACGATTTGTTGTCTCAGATTCTTGTCTTCTCATAACCCCATGCTAATTAGGCTTCCTCCCCACCACACTCCCAAAACTGTCCATCAAGGCCACCAACAGCCTCCATGTTGCTTAATGCAATGGTCTATGCATAAGACTCACCTTTCTTGATCTATCAGCAGAATTTGATACCACTGACCACTCTGCCCTCCTTGAAATATTCTATAAATTTGGCTTATAATCCTTCAACTATCTGATCAAGGATTGTCTAAGATTCAGTTGTTAAGGGGTTCTGATTCACTGGTCAGATATGCCAAGTAGCCATGACAACACCATGCCAGAGCATATAATAAGATGGCACTTATTAAATGCCACTTCATAATACATGCTGAATGGAAGGAAACAACTATTTAGAGAGAAGAAACTGAGAGACAAAATCATCAGTAATCCCAAAAGAACATACTACACACACACACACACACACACACACACACACACACACACACAAAACAGATCTGAGCAGGCCACATAAAAATGACCTGCTCCCACAAGAGTATAAAAACCAAGGATATTTTTCCACTGAGAAATACACTCCTTCAAATAGCAGTCTCTAGAAGATTTTAACTGGCAGCTTTTATTAACACAATTATCTCTCAAAAGACAGAGTACTTGCTGTATTTTCAAAGGAATAGTAAAGTACCTATCGGGGAAAACTTCTTTTTAAAATAGAGCACACTTGTTGATTATACTTTGTGGTAATTTACCCTAAAAAGTTTGAAATAATACTAGTAAAATCACTGCTGTTCTGGCTATAGAAACTTAGAAACATAATTAAACAAAAAGATGTAAAACCACTTTTAAAAATACCAAGAACACAAATTCTACGATGAGCATATTTTTAACTTGGGTTAAAAAAACAAATAAAATAAATGACACAACACTCAATAAAAAAAGAATGTTTCTCACTTAGCATGTGTACACTTAAAATAACCAAATATCTGAACACTAACAATGAATTTACAGATGCTCCAAATGAGATGTCTTCAAGATAAAGCCAAGGGAGTATTTCTGGTAAGTGAACATACTAAGATGCTACTGTAACTGGCAGAGCTGTGGTGGAATCAGTTGTAAATGCACAGAAGAAAAAACATTGTTCATTCCAGGGAAAATATTAAAGTTGTAAAGAAAAGAAAAAGAAACCAAGGTATCTATCATACAGGGCTCACATATGAGCTACTTTTAATAATGAAAATAATCTGAACATCAAATATTTAATCAAAATTACAACTTTTGGGGGGAAGAGGTCTAAAAAGTACGGGTGTGGAAAGAGAGAAAAAGAGAAAGAGAGAGATCCAGAAAGTGGTTGTGAGCGGAGTGGGGGCGAAGCACACACTGGATAGTGAAATAAGGTTAAATCTTCCATATTAAGTCCAACGGTGACAACAAACTAAATTCAGAAAAGAAACAATGTAAGCAATTTACACAGAAATATGAAGGTAAATATCAAAAGCATCAGGCACAAGACTTGGAAGCGGTGACTTCTCAGGGTGCTGCTTTTTCTATAACAATCCTAGTAGTGCTATCTGACTGTGCATGTACACAATGTTGAGGAACAGAGAGACTGAAGAGAAATGGCTTGAAAAATTCCTTAAAATATGGCACGGCATAGAGGATAATTATGTTGCCAAGACAAAGTCATTGTTAATGATATAAAGAAAAAACATTTCATTTTTAAAGGCACTAGAAGAGCACAATCAATAAGGATTGAGCCTCATTCTAGAGTCTCTTATCTCTCTCCAATTTACTTAAACCAAAAACAAAGCATTTTTAAAGTATGTTCTAAAGTTTTTTTTTTAATGAATCATTGGTGTTTCAAGATAGACATGATACATGCAATTTTGACTTTACCTACTTAATAAGTTCCATTTCAGAAACACCTGTCATTTAATCAGTTTTGTTGCAGCAAAACTGTTGAGCATTAAACAGATTTTGGAAGGGCAGGGTAGCTTCTCAATAAAGGCAGAAAACATAGATGGTCAGAAATCACAGCTGATGCTCAACAATAAAATAATGACCTCTACCACCACGAGGAAGTGACTAATATTTAATGATAAGTACACTCCTCTGTTCCCCACTTTTCTACTTCAAACCACACCAAACACCCATACCAACACCTCACCGCCACAACACAGAGCAAATCACAAACCTGCTGCCTCCTTGAAGAGAAGATGGTTTTATTTAATGTCAATCACAAAAGAAAAAGGCAGCATGACACCAAAGGTGAATTCCAACCTCAAGGAAATAACTTGCTGGCATTTCATTTCATTACAACTAGCACATAAGCTCTCATAGGGTCACACATTAGCCTGATAACGTGGGAAATCAGCTCATTACTGACCTCTACCTCTGACATAACTTTCTTAACAACGTGGAGATCACTTTAGTCATGGATGCACCCCAGTTCCTGCACTATTTCACATAAATCAAAAGAACAGCCTCAGATCACAGAGCTGGCTTGGGAAAGCGTCAAGGCAAGAATGAGAACTGTAGTACCTATCAGCAGTCAGTTGTATTCGCATTGTTTTACAATTTCAAAAATGCATTCATGTGCACTACCTAATGTGGTGGGAAGATTTATAACCCCTATTTTCTGATGAGAAAACTGAGACTCAGAAGTGTAAGTTGCTGACAAGAGGTCACAGTTAATAAATGCTGTCAGCCAGGACTCCAACCTAAGTCTGCGGATTCATGTCCCACCCTTTCTCAGACCCAAATGGTTTTCAAACAATAGCTGTTAGTCTTCTAGCTACAGCCCCTTCTCCCAATCTCTTTATATTTTGCATAATGGGGAGGTAAATAAAATAATTCTTTTAATAAGAAAAGGTTTTGACTTAAAAGAAAAATTAAGTTTGAGAAACCACTCACCTAAATATTATATTACACGTACTATTCTCATCCATGACTTAAAGTAGCGTTTCTCAAAGTGTGAGTCCATTTCAGCATCAGCATCACCTGATAACTTGTCAGAAATTCTAATGCTTGAGCTCAACCTCGGTCCTGCCAAATGAAAATCTGATGGACACCAGAGTTTAAGAACTCAAAGTTTGTAATGGGGAATGAGGGGAAGACTTTGCATTCTTCTATGTATTATTACATATTATATTTCAGTTCATAAATTCATGGGTTTAATACTTTCACCCATACTTCTTAAACAAATGTTAATAACTGCACCTTAAAAATGGTTACCATGAATGCATATGTATATATTTGTCTCCCATGATAACCATATAGATGAATTTCAGTGTTGACTGTCACAGTCTCTTTCCCAGAATTGTTGCAGCTCCTAGCTCTTTGCAGAAGACTGCAAAATCCACATCTCTAGACCAAAGCCCTCCCAGAACTCCAGTTTCAAGCATCTACCTCTCACTGCATGTCACCATGGGAGATGTCTGAATCCCCCAAAAAGCTTGTTTTTAGAGTTTGCCAGGAATTTTTAAAGCAATGAGTAAAAGGACATGTGGTAATAACTGATGACTGAACAATGTTTTTATAATGTTTTAAAATAAAGTCCTATTTTAATTCAAATTTATTACTTTTTTTCTTTATCTTCCCCCTAAAACCAACTTCCTGTCTTCATTCCCCTTGGCAGTCCCATTTGGCTCTGATTTAACCTAATCAAATCATAAATCTAACTTCTTTTCTAGAGAAAGTACAAGAGATAGAGAACAAGTTAAATGACACCACAAAGAAGCAATAGGACAACTCCAGAATGTGACACTTTTAACAACACAACTGCGCTGGTCTCTTTAAAAAATATATCCATGTCACTTGATATCTAAGTGCAATGTCTGATCCTCGAGAGAATCCTGCATCTGCAGAAAAAAATTGTGATAAAGGACAGTACTGTGACAACTGAAGAAATCTGTTGTAATAGGTGACAGAATTGTATAACTATAAAATTTCTTGTACAGTGATTACATAAAAGAATATTCTTGTTTTTAGGGGATGAACTCTGAAGTCTTCAGGTGTTAAGCAGTGTCACAATTATCTGTAATCTCAAATAGTTCAGTACAAAAAAAGAAATTAGTATTATTATTGACATGCATTTATATGTATATAGAGACAGGAAGAAAGCAAATGTAGCAAAATGTTAAAAACTAGTGAATTTAGGTAAAGGGTTCAATTTAACTTATTATTCTGCAGCTTAAAATTTTTTCAAGAGAAAATGGTAAAAGCATGTCATTTAAAAACAACCAAAACTGGGAGGCTGTCCTAGATCAAAGAGACTAAGAAGGCATAACAATATTCAAGACGTAAGCCTTGACGGAATCCTTGTTGAGGTGAAAAAAAAAAAAAATCATGTAAAAGACATCTTGGAGACAGTGGAGAAAATTTAATATGGATTCGATGTTAGATAATACTAGGAAAATATTCTTAATTTTCCTCGGTATGATAACAGTTTTGTGGATATGTAGGGGAATATCCTTATTGTTACGGGATGTATGCTAAAGTATTTTGATAAAATGTCATGAT
Source organism: Pteropus alecto (assembly GCF_000325575.1). Classification (NCBI taxonomy): domain Eukaryota; kingdom Metazoa; phylum Chordata; class Mammalia; order Chiroptera; family Pteropodidae; genus Pteropus; species Pteropus alecto. The sequence goes on from NW_006435766.1 coordinate 1,439,667, forward strand.
GTCTGCTACTTTAAAATGGCAGATTGTGCGTGTGTATTTGTGTGTGTAAATGAATATCATTCAGAGAACAACCAAAAAATACAAATCATCCCAACTATTTTAAGCAGAGGGAAATATAGAGAATCAGTTACAAAATTTAAGAGTTGTGACTCAAATAAGGATGGCAGAGGGGTGGGGGTAACCCACACATCAGCAGTAGCAGGGAGCTACCACCACCCCTTGGCTAAAGGAATAAAGGGAGGGGCCCCAGAGCCCAGGCTGGGGTGCTGTGGCAGAAGCTAAGCCTTCAGGAAAGAGACCTAGCACTGACAGAGACACGGTCCAAAGCAGAGGGAGCAAAATCTACTCCAGGGCCATCTCGTCATGGGCCTCCCACTTCCCACTGTACTGCCCGCTGGCCAAAGCCAACCAGAAGTAACTGACACAGCTGTATTTTATACGATTCTATAAATGTTTTAGTTTTTTCTAATGACCTGGAAAAACAGATTAATTTTAAACAAATTTAATGACCCAGGGTTCATAAGAGTACAGGAAGCCAGCATTCTCACATGCTGCTCCTCAGTTATAAATTGTCACACACATTTTGATTGGAGGGGGTGCGGGGAGAGGGACACTATATAGGGAGAGGGAATTTGGTATCATGAATCAAAATGCTTAAAATTGAATATGCCCATTGACCCAGGAACTTAAAATGTGTGTATATAAGATCAAGATGTATATAGTAAAGCAGGTATTTTAATAAACAATAATACTTAATAGGAAACCAGCTATATATCTAACAATAATGGTCAAGTAGATCATATCAACAAAACACTATAAAGCAATTTAAACGTTGTACACAGAATACTGTGTAAGGCAGCATCATCTTTAGCTTGAAGACAGTGCTACCTACAGGCACAGATGAAAGGCAAGAAATGTTCTACACAATTGGCAGTCCTTGCTATATTTTCTGATTTTCTGTAATAAATATAATAAATTTTATCATCTTAAATAACATAACTAGTAAATATGTCTTCCTTTCCCTTTCCTTCATCTCTTGGTCTCAATAATGTAACTACCTTCTAACTCACATACTGCTTCTAGACTTCTATCTTTTCCATCATGTCCTACATCTTGCTGCCACATCTACATTCACAAAGTATCCATTTCATCATGTCACTGTCCTGTGACATGAGTTATTTTCAGTGACTCACTACATTCTAATAGTCAAAATCCAACCTCCTTGGCCAAGTATTCAACAGTCTTCCCAAGCTTGCTTTTCCTGGCTCCCATCACAGCCCTTCCACCCTCCCAGACAGGCCTCAACGCTGCCCTGCCGTACCTGGGTCTTTAACTGTTCTATTCACTGACAAACCTCAAACACCCAGAATACTGCCTGAGACAGAGTAGATGCTCAGTAGATATTGGCTCTGTGAATTAATCCTTTTTGTTGTTGTTGTTCATTCTATTCCACACATCTGGAACACTCTCATCCCTACAATTCTGACTATCCAAATTGTATATACCTTTCCAAATCTAGATCAAAACCACATCCTCTATGAAATGTATTCCAATCCCAAAGGATTTATCTAGACCACATATTTGTCCCTTAATAGCCTACGTCCTTGTACATATGTGGCTTTATCTCTAGTTAAGTTGCCCAAAGGCAAGGACCATTCTGCTTTTTTTTTTAAGCATACAACAAAGAACAAAGCACCGTGTTGTACAATGTGTTTAAAAAAAAAAAAAAAGGAAAGAAAGAAAAAATAATACCCCTATTGGAGAAAGGAAAAAATTTAAACAAGAGCTTCTCAGAGAATACAATCTAAACAATCACAGGCTTGTGCTCTCCTAACTGCCGAAAGAAATTTCACAGACATGCTGTGCTGTGCCGGGAGCAACACCCCGCACGTGCCCCTTGCCCTCTGACCCTCAGAGCTAGCTCAAAGAACGCTGTGTGAGTATTCCAGATGACATTCCAAACAACATCTTAGACAGGGGGAAAGAAGACCTCCAAATTTTTTCCCTAATGATGAAAAGGAGCCCAAATTCTAGCATAAGCACCTTCAGTTCTCAGCCTCAGAGGCTGAGTCCCCAGCATC
>NW_006435766.1:1441788-1448438 GCF_000325575.1 Pteropus alecto
TCCACTAACCTGGGAAAAAGAGGACAAGACAAAAGCTCACCTTGGCCAACCAAGTTCACTCTAGTCCTAGTAAAAACGTGCAAGGGTATGGGGTGTTGGTACCTGAGGAGCCAGCAGACAGTGAATAGAAGGTTTTATTAAAGGAAGGGGTAATGGGAGAGAAGTACTGCATATGCACACCAAAGTCCCTAAAAAACAACATGGACCTACAGAATCCTACTTCAGAACTCAAAATCTCTACAAGCTGTGCCACTGTCAGCACTGTGAAAGTAGGCAGCTGGCGCTGTCCTTCTCCCGAGCCATCATTCCGCACCCTTACTCTACAGAGCGGCCGGGGCAGCGGGGGCCACCAATTACTCAGTACTTTCTTGTTCATAGTCACACATGACTGGGTTCACAACAATCATGCGAGGTGAGTGTTTTGAGCTCCATTTGTAGATGAGAGGACTAATGAACAGGAAACTTATCTGAGATCACCACACAAGTAATTAAAGTTGAGGAGGAAAAGGAGTTTAAACTCAGACATTACTTGGACTTCTAAATTCACGCTATGCCCTCTGACACACTGCCTAGCAGAAGGATCAAACGGCTCTGTCAGCGGAATAAATTTGGAAGGAAAAAATTGATCAAGATTAAGTCCTTTTTATTTATTTATATATTTTTTCTTAGAATGGGAAAAAAGAATAATGAAAAATATATCACCCACCAGTTAATATATTTGACTAACTTCAATATGAGGAAATAATGATTTACACCATGTTACCTATCCAAGATATACCCACCAGTTAATATATTTGACTAACTTCAATATGAGGAAATAATGATTTACACCATGTTACCTATCAAAGATATACAGATTTAAGAAGCATTACATTCCAGTCATACACTAGGCAGTGCTGGATTCAAAGCTGCAGAATAAGCAATTCGTAACATTAAAATAGGGCTTCAGACACCTCAGGGCAGAGACCTATCCCGTGAACTCAGCAGCATGCTGCATAGTGAAGACCTCAACTACTATACTGTATGAGATCCTTTAAAGCTAACTAAAATGTTGAATGTTTTTTTAGTAATCTACAAAAGAAACAACCATTCTAAGAGATCCTTAAGGTTTGCCAATCAGCTTAACAAAAAAAAAAAAACCCTACCCTCACATATTTACTCTCAAATTAGCCAACGAGAGAGGCTGACACAGATCAAAAGGAATTTCTCCGACCTGGAAAGAAAACTTCACTGAAATATGATAAACTCTAAATAGCTCAGAATTTTAAAACAACCAACATAAACTTGACCCCAAAGCACCTTTCCACTTCCCACTTCAAATTACTTACTCCGAAACCACCTTCCAATTTTCTTAAAGAAATTATCTCAAACTACTTAAAAATACACGATTAATTCCTTACACTTGGCAAAACTAAACATGACTGAATCAGCAAAAAACTGCCCTAAATTAATAGAGGAAACTAAAGAAATGGTGAATTTTGACAGAAGACTTGCACCTACCTCTGATTTCTCCCTTGGAAGCCTGGGCACACAGTTACCCAGCTGAATCCTGTGACCCCTGCAGTCAAATGCAGCATACCTCACACTGTGTTGGGTCTGCTTTAGAGTTCCACAGCACCACAACATCACAAACGAGTGTGACCCCAAGGCAGGAGACACCACACAGCAGTGCTCAGAATGTGACTCAGATCACAGCCACTTGGGAGAGTGAAGGGGCCTGGCCCAAATGTCTCCTCTGGACTGCTAAGCCAAAGGTGGGGCTCCCTTGTCCTCGCAGGATACTCCTACCATTAGCCACGGGAGGGTCCATGATGGTATCTTCAAAAGACTTGCCAAAGACCAGATAATTCATCTGAGTCTTCTTATAGGCACAGAACAGGTGTCAGCTTTTAGGAAAGATATTTTGCAGGGAAGGGAGCATTACAGAAAGAAAAACGGCATATGTATGTTTACTTGAATACACCAAGGTATGAGCTAGTCATTCATGAGATCTCTTGTTGCTCAAACTTGTTGCCACTTGTTTGTACCCTCCTGGAAAGCCATCCTCATCTCTTCACTTGTGGAAATCTTACCCAAATTTCAATTCCTATAACATCTATCTCTTAGCAACATCAGTCTTCAATCCTCCTTTATCTTCTGCCCTACATCTCTACAGCACTTACAACAGTATCTTGAAGATGTGCATGTTTATCATGTCATAATTTATCACCCTAATGGGACTGTAGAGATTATTCAATTATTCAAATATTTATGGAGCATCTAGTATATTGCAAGCACTGAACCAGATACAAGGGTTATTATGGGAGTAAATTGTCCACACTGTCCTAGAATCTTTAATCTAGTATATGGAACAACAGAGGCTCTCTCTTAAACACAGCCTCCATACCCCAAAGCATTCATTGATATATGTTACTGGTTAACTCAAGCCAAAGATCAATCAGCATTCCTTTATTAACCATTTTGTTTCAAAATTTGTTGACACCTAGATTTTTCCTATAAGTCCATAATGTGACTCAAGATTTTATCTGGGCCCATTTGGTCAATTTCAAATCTATTTCAAATGGCGAATGTTTAAATAAGGACTCAAAGATACCTTATGAAATATATGTAAAGGAGATTATATAAGTTAATGTCATATAATTTCTTAATTCCTTAATTCAATGGTTAGTTCTCCATCCTCATAAAGTTTTCCCTTATGAAGTATTTGAGATTTAGGTACCTGTACCTTCAATTTATTCCTTCTAAGAAATTATGGTACCCAGTATCTCAGAAAAAAAATATATATATTAAGTACCACAATCTAAGCACTAAAAACATAGCAAGCACAAATACAGTAGTCTATACTATTACTATTCTGTAGCATAGTTAAAACTAAATTTCTGATAAAAATCCTTCATGGATGCAAGGAAACAAATTAGCTCTACAAGAACTCAGGCAAAACATAATTATACGACTAGTAATTAAAGTGTGAAATGGACTACCTCAAACAACAATAAAACTTGAAACTATAAACTTATCAGACAGAGGCAGAGGTAACAAAACAGGAGCAGAGCTAGTTTGTGAAGCTTTAAAGATGTACAGATAAGAGTAGATGCAACAAGAAACCAGGACTTTAATGACAAAGGCATCTGGTGGCACATATCCTACCTATCACTAGCCACAAAAAAAGGGCAACAAAATGACTCTGGGCTAAGTGGCCTGACATTGCACAAGTCATTTCCTCTTTGGGAGCACTGAGGCCTTGTGCATATAACAAAGGGGTTAGATTACCTCTGCGGTTCATACATCGTTCAGTCAGTCTACATGAAAATCATGAAAATTAAACACACTCCAGGCAGCTTCTCTTTTCTAAGTGGAAATAAGGTAACCACTCCCACAGCCACCATAATTTGATCCTGAAAACAAATCATGATAATTAAATCAAAAACAAATCAAAAATTAAAACTGCCTAACCTTTTCTACAATGTGCTTTGTTAGACATATGTTTATAAACATGTGTCCTTGAAGTAGTAGAGTTCTAAGCTCTGCAGATTCCATGGGCCTGGAAAAGCTTTCCAAACCAGAGGTCTAGTAATGGTGACAGAACCAGACTCTGCACCACCCACTGTAGAAAAGCACACTGCAGGAAGCAAAGCTACGGTCCCATGCAGATTATTGGATGATTCCTGTCAGCAGGACTAGCCAAAGTTACGGAAGAGCATCCGCATGGAGGCTCCTAACGACTGAAAACGTCTCTGCACTAACTGCACACTGTAAACAACTGGAGGTAACAGGCTGGCACATTATATACAACCAGCCAACTAAGAATTCAACACTGTCTGACAGTAACTGTGTTTGGAATAAAGAGGGTGCAGCCAAGTCTAGAACACCTCTATTCTCTAAGACTTTATAATCAATTTTGGGAGGCAAACCACAGGTATGTGGAAAGTTCACTAAAAATACCCAATTATCAAAATTAAATGCCAACAAAGTAATACAAAAATTATAAAAATTCAGAAAACACTCAAGACAAAGAGCACTTCATGAAAGAATTATTTCATTTCAGTCGGGGGAAATCTCAGCACAAGGTAAGGAAGCCAAAACATGCATGGCATGTCTGGATGACAGGGAGCAAAGCCTGGACACAACATGTACCTTCAGCACTTGTCTTTTATTGCATTCTCTTTCCCCCCTGGTACCAGGATAATGTTGAGCAGAGCTGGCAACACAGAAGATCCGTGCTAGGGCTGGGCTGCAGCACAGATTCTTTAGACCTATGTGAAAACTGATGACACGTAAGCCCTAAGCTTAATGTCACCTCAAGTGTCACATTTGTTCTAAACAACTATTAAAACAAGGTAATATGATGCCAACATAAGCAAAAAGTGTGAACCCACAATTTGAAATCTGAAGAGAAAAAAGCTTTTCAAAAGATCCTAAGTGAAATTTTTAATTTAAAATTTTAAAATTTTAATTCTAAAATTTTTAATTTAAAATTTAAAATTTTAATTCTAAAATTTTAAGGATTATGTGATTATCTTGATTCTCCCCTCTATTCCTTCTTTTATTTTTTTAAAAGTTAAATTCCTCTGTATAAAAATCATTCCTCAAATTTGTTTAACAATTCCTTCAAACATTCCCTCAGAGTATTACTGCAGCTTGCAGCTCTTCCTGTTTATCGAGGGACTAAAATAAAGAGCAACAAGAGGACTTAGACAAGGAAAACAAAACTCGTCTGACAGCTGAGGCCACAAATGTATTTATATGAATGCAAGAGAAACGACTCACCTTCTTAGGTTGGCCTGCTCAATGACGTAACAGCCATCAGGAGTTTCCCCATAACCCTCTTTCTTACCTTCTCATGCTAAGAAATTTCAAGCCAACTTGAAATTTGGACAAAGAATTTAACTGCAAGTTCAAGACTTGCAACTTTCATATCACATCTGAGTAATAAATGGTACGTGTATGATTTAATTAGCATAAAATTAGCACACCTACATATGTAAAATATAATACCAGAGCCCATTCTTGCTGAAAATCTACAATGCCACACAAGAGGCAAAGCCCATGTGGTTCAGGTGAGTGTTTGTTTTGATGCAAAATCTCGGTTTCATTCTGGTTCAGGCCTGCCTCAGTCATCTGACATTCCTGCAAAAACTTGTCTCTATTTTGGATGGACCAACAAACAAGAAGATTGGCATCAAAATTTCAGTTCATGGTACAAGGTGTGTTAGCAAACAATTCCTCCCTCAAGTAAATAAATATAGTGTGAATTACTGACACTCATTTTTTTCCTACTTTTGAAAAAATTTGCCTTGGAAATAATGCCATTTTGTACTGGGTCAAGAATTCTTCTCAACTAAAGTCATAAAAACGTTCCAAATTATTTAGTAAGGCAAAAACTATCATAATTTAAATAAAATAAATTGTCTTTAAGAATCGTCATTCTCATTTAATGAGAAGCCACAAGGTTTAAAAGAAAAAACTTTTCGGGGGATTGGATTAAACATGGCGGCGTGAGAGATGTCCCCTGATCTCTCCCCTTGAAACAACAATAAGCTGAACACCTGAAACTCAACAAAAAACACCCAAACTGCACACCAGTATGTCTGAGTGTGGGATCCGCGCATAAGAGCTACCACAGGTCAGAACCCCAGGTGTCGGGCAGTAGACTGGGAGAAATAAAGAAGGTGCCTCTCGCAGCCACGGGAGCTCCTTGCAGAAGGGGGAGGGGAGAAGGTGCAGAAAGTTCCCTGAACTGCCTGCCTGAGAGTGCTGTGAGCTCCACACGGCCAGCGACAGTGTCCAATTATCGGGGCAGAAGGCAGAGAAACAGAGATGGCAGAAAAGCGGGAACGGCAGAGAAACAACAACTGATTTTTACCAACCACAGTTGCAAACCAGAGGCTGAGCCTCAGGCTCCAACTCCCAACCCAGAGGGCCCTTCCTCCCATACCCTCTGAGACAGACCACCACGGAGCCCCAGAGGAATCTGAGCAAACGCTACCGAAACTGTTACTAACACTGACCGCTGCTTATACATTCTTCCCTAGTGCACGTGGAACATTCTCAAGGATTGACCACATACTGGGACACAGAGATAGCCTCAACAAATATAAGAGGGTTGAAATCATACCAACCATATTCTCTGATCATAATGCTTTAAAACTAGAGATCAATTGTAAAAAGAAAGCAGAAAGAACCACAAATAAGTGGAGACTAAACAACATACTACTGAAGAATAACTAGGTCAGAGAAGAAATAAAAAGAGAGATCAAGAGATACAGAGAAACTAAAGATAATGATAGTACAACATATCAAAACTTTTGGGACACGGCAAAAGCAGTTATTTAAGAGGAAAGTTCATATCATTAGTGGCCTACCCCCAAAAACAAGCCCAACTAAACAACCTAACGCTTCATCTTAAAAAAAAAAAAAAAAATAGAAAAGTAAGAACAAATGAAGCCAAAAGTCAGAAGAAGGACAGAACTCATCAAAATTAGAGCAGAAATAAATGAAATTGGAAAAAAATAAAAATAGAAAAAATAAATGCAACAAAGAGATGGTTCTTTGATAAGGTTAACAAAATTGACAAGCCCCTGGCTAGACTCACTAAAGAAAAAAGACAAAGAACACCAATAAACAAAATCAGGGATGAAAGAGAGGAAATT
>NW_006435766.1:1450023-1480788 GCF_000325575.1 Pteropus alecto
AATATAAGACCTGAAACAATAAAATGCATAGAAGAAAACAAAGGAACTAAACTCAAGGACCTTGGACTTAAAGAGGATTTTATGAATTTGACCTCAATAGCAAGGGAAGTAAAAGCTAAAATAAATGAACGAGACTACATCAAAGTAAAGAGCTTCTGCTCAGCAAAAGAAATCGTCAACTAGGTAAAGCGATGACCATCCAAATGGAAAAACCTATTTGCAAGCAATGCCTCCGATAAGGGCCTAATATCCAAAATATACAAAGAATTCATACAATTCAATAACAAAAAAAACAATGATTCAATCAATAAATGGGCAGAGGACCTGAACAGACACTTCTCCCTATAAGACATACAAATGGCCAACAACTATATGAAAAGATGCTCAACATCACTAGCTATTAGGGAAATGCAAATCAAAACCACGATGAGATATCATCTCACACCTGTTAGAATGGCTATAATCAACAGGACAAGTAATAAATGTTGAAGAGGATGTGGAGAAATAGGAACCCTCATACACTGCTGGTGGGACTGCAAATTGGTATGGCCACTATGAAAAGCGGTATGGAGGTTCCTCAAAAAAACTAAGAATTGACCTATCATATGATCCAGCTATCCCCCTACTGGGTATTTACCCCTAAAGACCTGAAAATTCATATTTGAAAAAGATATCTGCACACCAATGTTCATAGCAGCATTATTCACAGTGGCCAGAACATGGAAGCAACCAAAGTGTCCTACGATAGATGACTGGCTAAAGAAGCTGTGGCACATATATATGATGGAATATTAGCCATAAGAAAAGATGAAATGCTGCCATTTGCAACAACATGGATGGACCTTGAAATAATCATACTACATGAAATAAGCCAGACAGAAAAAGTTGAAAATCACATGATATCCCATATGTGGGATATAAACCTAAAAGCAACAAATGAACAAGACAAACAAACAAAGACTCATGGACAAAGACAATGAACTAGTGGCTACCAGAAGGGCGGGGGAAGGGAGCAGGGGGAAAATTAAAAAATTAAAATGTTAAAAAAAATTATGTATATACAGTATGAAAAAAATAATAAACTGGCATTTTAAAAAGAAAAAGAAAAAGAAAACACTTTTCAGGCCAATTAGCAGGCATTTGATAAAACTCTGTGCTGTATCATACTAGAAAGGCAATATAAATACCTTGAGAAGGGTGATTAGTTTATTCTAAATCTACACCAAATAGTCAAAGCTCACCTAAGGGAATACGATATCGAAGCAAAATTAACTTTATTATGTACAAATCATGAGCAACATCACACTTCACAAAGACCAATGGAAATTGAAAGAAATCAATTTGAGTTGAGGACACTGCATTCTAAATATAAGAGAATTCTAACTTTCAAATTTAGCTATTTTTTTCCTACATCTTCACGCTGTGTTTGAAAAGAATTAAACAATTGTGGAAAGAATGCAGTGAACCTTGTGAAAAGAAAAATAACCGAAACTAACCCTGAAGGAATGCTTAGGAGGCAGACCGGATCGGCTGGGAAATGAAGAGCCTGACCCTTTCCTCCAACCCCACACCGCTGGTGGGCTTGCCCTTGTAAACACTGGGCTGGACCGAGGAGACTGTGAGAAGGGGAACTCTCCCTGAAAGAGCCAGAAGTCCACAAGTCATGGCCTAAGTGACCAGGCTCACTATTCTCAGAGTCGCCAGGGAAGCGAGGCATCACTGCTTCATATCGCAAATCACAAAGAGATACTGCCGGACCAGCATCTCCTGGAGTTGTCAAATTCCAAGCTTTTACCAATTAGGACAAAATTAAAGAAAATGAGAGATCTAATAAGTAGGTTGATTCAGTATCTGATGGAAGATAGAAATAAAGCATTAAGTATCACTGCTAATCTGTTATACGAAAACAATGTACATTTGAATTATATCGATACTTTCAATTAAGCATATACTAAACTGCAAATATACAAACTCTAACTCTGGAAAACACTGGCTTTATTATGTTCTAAGCAGTAATAAGTAAGATGTCACCCACCACCATCCTATCCTTCACCTTTGCACTTTCCACTAGACATCACCTACACAGAAAACAAATTATAGTTTACCTACTCTAAGTTTTAAAGTAAACAGACTCATTGCTTTTTGCACAGAGTGACTGCAAACTACAATCATAAAAAGCATCGTGGAGGTGCTATGACTAGTAAGGACTGAAGAACAGACTAGCTGTTTAATCTCCAATGGGAGCAGGTTGACTCAGACTTGATATTCAACATGGTGCTTCCACGGTCATTCCATTTTCTTCTTCATGTAGGGACACTTCGGGCTGGACACTTCTGGTCTCAAAATTCCTGCGCACATTTGCTGCATATGTCTTCTTGCCCAAGCTCTGAAACCTATCTAAGGCCTCAGCTTTAAAAGCTTTTAAATTCATACTGTTTGCTTCTGCATTTGGGATACCACAAAGCATGTTTAACACCACCTTCCAACACACAGAATCATCTTTACAAAGCATGGCTATTAGCAGGGTGTTAATTCAATATTCTCATTTGCCAAATACATACACTGACTTGACGAGGTAAAAGATGTCCCTGATTCACATTTATCTAATGAAACCTTAGTAGGAAAAGTCATCAGTGGCAGCTGAAATACACATACACACTCTAGCAAAGTCATCACATCTATTATAACTTTCTGGGATTTTCCTCTTTTAAAGCATGTGGTGCCTTACCAAATCCCTAAAATTTAAAGTCAGTGTCTATCAAAGATAAAAAGATAAACTTCTTTCAGTTCAAATTATGTATCATTCAAACAATCTTTTAAAAACCAAAATGTATTAGATAGCAATCAGATCAAACTAATTAATCTCAGCTTTATTATGTCAGAAAACTTTGAAACCTCCTCTTTTCCATAGCTAGTTCCCTGCTTGGGAGAAAGAACGCAACCACTTCATAAATTTTGCATCATCCTAGTACATCGTGTCTTAAAATACGTTCGAGTATTGATCACAGTGATGCAGCAGACGACTCCGCAGGACATGGGACCAGGGATAGGGGCCAGCTTTTTCCTCAGGGGTTTTCTTACACTCTGGGCCACACAACAGAGGGGTATCGTGGCTGGGGTTCAGGCTTTAGGGCTCATCTGCTCTCAGGTTCATGTTCCTACTTCTACACTTACACAGTGATGTGACCGTGACCACTATTAAAACCTAAAGTCGCCAGCAGAGAGCACTCTATGAGCACAGAGGCGCCTCCTGTCTAAGAGGAAAACTGGGAGTTCTTCACCCCATCAAGGCAAAAGCACATTCTTAATTGAAACTTCATATTCAGGATGGGGGAAATTTAATCGGATATTAGCATAAACTCATGTGTTCATGAGAACCTAAACAGGCAATATGAAAATGCTGCAAAATTAATCCTATGTTGTCTAAAATATTTTTCTATATAAAACACTTTTTAAAAGGAAAAAAACAGTGTAGTGCAGCTAGAAGCTGCAATGAGATCTATGGCTTTCTCCTTGCAATTATAATGGCCTACCAAATCATGCCCATTTTTAAAAGGATGTACGTTCATCCACACTCTTGTAATTATGGAGAGAGTAGGTATTTCCTTTCAGTTCTCTCACATGGCTAGTTTTTTTAAAGCTCATATGTTTCTAAATTTGCTAATAAAACATTAAAGTATATATAGTGAACTGCCCTGCTCCTAATTGCAATAAAATATTTAAAATAATTTGCTTATCATCAGCATAAACCACAGAAAATACTACAGTAAAAATATATATATTAGCTAAACTGGTCAGTTTGCATTAAACACACAAATCAGAAAAGTGATCAGACCATGAGGTTTTTTTTCTCTTTGCAATGCTGTATTATTAATCCTGAAGACCAAGTACCAAAGGGTGGGGGAAGGGGGCATGGGTGGGGAAGAGCTCTGGGGATAAGTCAGCCTCGTTGTGCCATCAGTGGCAGCAGAGGTTTCCAGGAAAACTCTCACAAGTCATACTGTCTACTGAATGTCATAACCCAAGGGACAAAAATGTGCTGTGGAGCAAACGCCCACACAGTATAAATGCCAATGCTTTTAAAATCAGCATCATGAGCTGTATGGCTTGTGTTACTCATAAATATGAAGGAAGAGTCAGCTCATTAAGCACAAGCAATAGAGCCTATGAGTTAAGAGTGAAGAGTCCGGATCTCTCTAGAGCAAATTAACCTCTCTCCGCCTTAGTCTCCTCATCTGAGAAATACAAGAGTACTCAGGTCATAGAGTAGTTAAAAGAATTAAATGAGTCGAAATCTTTCGAGCAGTTAAAATAGCTTAAGGCACTTAGTGACTGCTCAGTAAGAGTTACTATTATTAGCCATGATGTTCAAAAAACTCCCTCAACTATGTAGACTGGGGACCATACATTACAAAGTCTACTCTTTTAGGGGCACCAATACCTAATGTCTAGCTCAAAACAGAATGAGGGTCTACAACAGTGATTCTCAATCTTAACTTCATCAGAAACACCTGGAGAGCTTTATCGCCAGCTACCCACCACCTCAACCCAGACCGAGTGAATTAGAAACCCAGATGATGCTGATGTGCAACCAGCACTGGGAGCTCCACTACTTCGCACTAGTACTGAACTAAGTAACAAGTTACTCTGACAGTGTGCAAATTCTTTTGATGTGCACTGTCTTAGGTGAGTACACTCATGTTTTATTTTTCTAAGCCATGTAGCGGCTAAATGCGGTATCTAAGCATAAATTTCTCTAGACTGAGATTGGGTCAAAGTTCTTCCCAGCTATAGGAATCAGTATAGGTAATCAATTAGCACCTCATGATCTCTGCCTAAATGTTTAACCATCAACGTAAAGTGTCTCTGAACCAGATGCAGAACTTTGCTAAAGCGTTCAGTTATACTATTTTTTACTAATGAGTGAGTGGTTTCTAAAACAAAAGCTCCTCTCTTTTAGATGTGAAGGCAGACCAGCACTGCATCTTTAGACTCTTCGCCCTGAGCACAGACCTAAGAGAGGCTTCTCCAACGACACAGTGTCTCAGAGTCCTGGGTGGCTGGCAGGCTTTCCACGAGTTTCTGCCTACTGGGAATCAACTCTCTCGTCTCTGCTCAGCCAATAACAAGCTGCGTGAGCTTGGCATTAAAAGCACTGGCCATTTCCCCATCTATAATAATAAAGGAGCAGTACAAGATCTAAGGGCTCCTTAACATTATACTAGCCTTTGAGCTCGCCAAACCCAGACCACCCATTCCCATTTCATACAGTATGATGGGCTGTTGTTCTATCATTCTGAGAAGTCAAGTTTAATACTTGGGCACCAGAAACCCAAGCTCACATGCCTATGGGAACCGAGAGAGTAAATGAAAGGGGCAGGATGGGTGGGTTCCTACAAACTGGAGAGCAAAAACCACATCTGAGGAGCAGCAGCTCCAGGCGTGCAAGGGTGTAAGCTCGCTCCCGCCTGGCCGCCCTAGGCCTCAGGAAAAGCTGCACCCTCTGATGTTTTATGTGGCATCTTCTCATTTGCTCAGGCTAGCTATGACAGACAATATCAAAGTGTGCTGGCCAAATCTCCTCTCTGCAAAGACCCCAAGCAGGCCCCTCCTTCCTGACGGCTGAATCCTAAAAGCACAAGAAAACTACTCCCTGTACTTTGTAAAGAGGTCGAAATTTATTTCACTGAACCAAGTCTGAACACGGCAACAAAAGAGATTGCTGTGTGTGTCTTTTAATCAAAAAACCATCCAAGTTTACAAACATGATTTACGGGTGCTTTGAAGCCTTTTAGATTTTTCTTTCTGGCCCTGTTTCACCTTTCTCCATTCCTGTTCCTACACACTGTTGCCAGAATAAAATTTTTCCAGCCCTGTTGTTAAACGCTCTCTTGTTTGAGAATTAAGTTTCTCCTATTGCATATGACAAAAGTATTCAAAGCCCACTACCCGCCCACACGCATGCCACCCCATCCAACCCCTCCACTCTCATTCACCACTCTAATTCACAACCTGTAGGTACCTGATATCTCACGAATGATGTTCAACAACATTAACACACTAAGACTCCCGCAAAGCATTCTGAGTCTTAATTAACACTGACTCCCGCATGTTCGTTCAGTCTATATTTTATTAGATTCTAGGTGTTTTGAGGCCTAAGTAATGTGTATGATGGACCCGGAAGTGAGGAGCATTCAGAACAAAAGCCATTCCTTCTCCACTTTCCTCAATGTAGCTAAGAATTTATCATAATTAATAAAACACAGTTTTTAGGAAAAGCTCTAGAACTTCAATTTTCAAATACTTAACAAAATTACATGCTTCAAATACATACAAATACCCTTCAGGAAACTTATGCTTTAAAACACAGTAAACAACTTTTCTAAAAGACTCTGACACTGAATAAACATCCTGAACATTTTCAGATAAGAAAAATAGTCATATTAGTAGCCATCTTAAACATAACGTAAAACATAACATAAAAATAAGTAATAAAAGAAAGGAAAACATACACCTAAAAGTGCCTCTCCACTTTAAAATGGTTTGCTTCCATTGCTCTAATGCTATTAAACAGTTGACAGCAAATATATCACATTGTTGCCTATTTTTAAGTGCTCACAAATCAGACGGTATCATTGCAGGCTACAGTAAAATGTTTTTATTATCCAGCAGAATACAACCATTTCTACACTTTTCTTTCTCATTACCTAGAAGCAGCAAAGATTCCAAATTTTCAGGAGGTAAAATTTCATAATTTTATTAATGTTTAAAATAGTTTGTCATATTTAATGTAATATTCTGGGTTTTTTCAGTAGGCAAAATTATCAAATTATCATCATGTGGAAATCCTTAAAATGCTGAAAGTAGCCTACTTTTTAAAGATATAATGCTATCAATAAAAACTCTTCTGAAAATCTTGAAGTATTCTAAATGTAAAAGGGAAGCTAAACATTTTCAAACAGTATTAACTTGATTTAATATAGAAGGATCTCCTACAATAAGCCAATCTGGCAAGCGCGCGCGCGCGCGCGCACACACACACACACACACACACACACAATCCCACTTAATTAAAAACACACTAAGGAAGTTACACTCAACAAATTAACTTCATTATGCAATGAACATTCTCCTCCAGGAACAGGGAAGTAATCTTACAGCTACCCAAGTAGCTCATTGTGCTTTCCTTCTGGCTGTTGTGAACTCATCTGTGATCCATCCCCAGGGAGAGATTAAATCTAAAAGGATGGGGAAAAGAAGGAAAGATCCTTCTGATAAAAACCACATCCGGTATCCTCTTGTCTCCCTTTTATCGAAATCAGGGACTTGTCAATATGTGTTTTGGAGAATTTCAATAGGTTTTATAGCCTGAATCAGAATTTAAAAAGTAATTTGTAAATAATTTGTGTTTCTTAAAATGCTCAGTAAAATAATTTCTCAGGGCTAAAATAACTAAAACAGCTAAAATAACTGTTATCACTCATGGAGCATCTTATACAGAAATACCATGGTTTATATTACAAAATGTGAGATACTTCTAACTCCTGTATCATCTCTAATTTTTTGGCTCATCTTTTAAAATTACGTCCTTCTGGACAAATAAATGTATAGGTGTGAGAATGCCAGACTACTGAAAATGAGGACTTCTGAGCCTGGAAAATACATTAATTTACATCAAAACACAATTAAAAAAATTTGTTACTAAGTAGTTTTCCAAAAAATGTAGTATTTCAAAACTTTTAACTACTTATTAAATCAATGATTGATTGAAATCGAATTTTCACAAAAGTGCCTCTTTTTCCCTTTATTACCTCTAATGTGTGTTGAACAGTATATTAGTGTTATTAGTATTTAGATAATTGATACTTTTTAGTTACAGTTGTGATTTTTCATGATTTTAAATCTATCAATCTAGTACATGAACAGTGCTTTTTAAAAATCCAATGTCTAGAAATTAGAGAAATTTCGTTGGGTCAATAGTCCTAGGAAACAAAATTTAATTTATGTCAACAAGTGGTTGTATTTATTTATAGCGTCCCTTGCTGTCCTAAGTTCTATAAGAGAATGTGATGATAATTTTTGCCCTAATTATCCCAGGGTTTTCTATTCTACCTGCCTACTCCAGCTACAAAATTCTAAGTTAGGACAGAAAAAGTTCAAGGCAGCAAATATTAGTATTTATTTTAATAGAAAAATGTATAGTGCATAAATTATCATTTCACAACAAAATGAGTTCATTCACCTATGAAATTATCATTCTTAGAATATGTATACACGTACATTAAGACCTACTGCTGTAAAGTGGAATTTCAGTAAGAAAATCATATTTCCATCATTTTTTGAGTTGCTCGAAGAATGTGAGTTAGTTGGCAATTTGAGGAAGAGACCAATAAAGCAATCTTCCTCCTATAGACTGTAAATGCCTCCTGTTTCATTATTACAGCTTTGCAGTCAATCACACATGGAAGGGGACTTCCAAACCCTCTCTCACATAAAACACATCAGCAAAGTCACTGTGAACACAAAAGCCTGCATCATTCCCATACCGCAAGCTGGTGAAAAATGTCATTTTGTCTCAATCCAATTTTGCTTTTCTAGCTAGAATAGGAGGCGAAAGGGTTTCAAATACACATAAAACATTCACCCGGATAACCACATCTTGAATCATAAAACAAGTCTCAGTAAGTTTCAAAGGAGTGAAATAATACAGCCTGTGCTCCCTAGCCACAAAATTAAATTATAAATCAATAATAAATATACCTAGAAAATCTCTAAATGTTTGCATATTTGAAAATAAAGAAACGTACTTCTAAATAACCCATGGGTAAAAAAAAACTCACGAGGGACATTAGATATATTTTTAACTAAATAATAACAAAAACTCAACATCACAATGTGTGGATTGCAGCTAAAATTTGATGGGGATTTTATAGCTCTAAATGCTTAACTTAGAAAAAAAGAACAAAGGTTTAAAAACAATTATCTAAGTTTCTGCTTTAAGAATCTTGAAAAAAAAGACAAATTAAACCAAAGTAAGTAGAAAGGATTTTATAGCTCTAAATGCTTAACTTAGAAAAAAAGAACAAAGGTTTAAAAACAATTATCTAAGTTTCTGCTTTAAGAATCTTGAAAAAAAAAGACAAATTAAACCAAAGTAAGTAGAAAGAAGAACTAATAAAGCTAAGTGAGAAATCAATGAAATAGGAAATATAGAACATCAACCAAACCAAAGGTTGGGTCCCTGAAAATTAACAAAACTGATAAACTCCTAGCTACACTAATGAAGAAAAAAGAAAAATCACAAATTATAATATCAGGAATGCAACAGAGACATCGGTAAAAATCATACAGATATTAAAAAGGTAATAAAATGTTATGAGCAATTTTATGCTGATAAATTTAACAAATTAGATGAAATGACCAATTCCTTGAAACACACAAATTACCAAAAGTGATAGAATATACTGAAACTTTGTATAATCCTATATATATTTTTAAATATAGATTCACAATTTAAAACTTTCCCACAAAGAAAACTTCAAACTCAGATGGCTTCATTGTTGAATTCTCTGATAAACATTTAAGGAAGGATTAATGCCACTTTTACATGAACTCTTTCAAGAACTGAGAGGGAGTACTTCTCAACTCATTTGGAACAGCCAGCATAAACCTGATACCAAACTCGGACAAAGACTACACGCACCCTCATGAACACAGGTGCAAAACTCTTTAACAAAATGATAGCAAATTAAATCTAACAATATATAAAAAGAAGCAGGCAGGGATAGAAAGGCATTCTGTCCACCACCACAACTCTCAAGAGCCTCTCCCTCATCTCAATCTAAATTTTGTTTTCTAACGGATAAATTAACTGGGTCTGGAAATTAAATGAATTAACGAGTTTGCAGAATGAAAAATGTATCACTAATATTATATTGCATGATACAGCTACAATTTTGCATAATGCAGCAGGGTTATCTTCTAATAATAATCTAGAAGTTAAAAATAATTAAATTTAAAAAAATAAGATAAAGCTAAAGGCAATATTCTTAAGAAGAGAACCACATACACTTAAGAAGAGCACCACAACTATATCTATTACCAGAAGTTACACAAACTTTGTTCTCCAAACTTAAGAATTTTACAGCTATAAATTTCCATAGGCAGGGTCTCCATATTAGAAAGATACCTGTATCTCCATGAATGTGTACATGCTTCAGTCATCATTATAAAGATCTACAGAAAATGCTTTCAGGTACTTTTTTATACTACTGTATTTTCTGTCTGCTTTATCATGGTCTTCTGATTCAGAAAAATGTCAAAATGTTAAACTATGACTGATCGTCTTCTTTTAGGAACTCTTCCATAGATCAGGGCTGAGTTTTAAGCTATGTGCAAAGAAAACGTAATCTGGTATGCGACTGTCAGCTGCCCTATAAATTTCACTCAACTCTTATTTGGAGAGCTGTTCTTTTACATTTTACACTAGTCCTTTACACTAACTGGTAACATTAACAGTTGTTAAAATTACACTTACTGCTCCAGTTCTGACTACACTGGGTGCTAAGCAGGTATCACATTACCTGAACTATTGTTCCAAGTTTGTTTGGAAGTAACACAAAAACTTAGATATGTTATATACAATTAAAGTTCTTCATAAAACAACACTTTTAAGGCCATAAAAGAATATAAAACAATTGTTTGCCATTAAAATCACCGAACTTGAAGTGAATACAAAGACTTTGGAGGTTTTCAATCACAACTAGGAAAAAATTAAGGCTCAAAATCAAATAGTAATTGGATGGTAAGACGTGAAAATCCCATCTCCTACCTACTAGTCCAGTATTTTTTTCCGGCATGCCACACTTGTTTTGCCTAAATCTTCATTTTAAAATTAAACCACAAGAAAAGTAAATACTGTAATAAATTTGCAAATATTTATAAGAGAGGAGCAAAGAAGTAAACCTACTAAATTCAAAAAGACAAGTAAAATGGAAAATAACCCCAAAACAGTTTTTTCAGCTTCTCAAAATGGGTAAGTTAAAAATAAAAGGAAAAAAGTTTGCAAGACTAAATCCAAAAAAGAATAGCTATTTTATAAAATAAATCACAGCTATTAACTCTTCCTTGAAAAAACAGACAGCAGGTCTTTAATTCTAAAGACCCACCACCAAAGAGCTCTTGAAGGCAAGCAACGTAACATAACCACCACTGAGATGTGCAAGCTTATGAAAATGTTACACTACTGAACAGTCACCAATAACATCAATAAAAGTATAGTCAAGTCTGCAATGTAACTCACATTTTTCTCCTCAAGAAAATGTAAAAAGCAGCAAAATGGACAACACACTAAGGTAGACGGTCTAAAGTAAACTGCACAACACTTTTCTCCCCCTACTCCCAGTACGAAATGTCTGGAAGTCTCTTTTGGAGTATCTTCATTTTATCTTTTAAATGCATGTAAAATTTACATCTTACTCCATAATATCTGTACTTGTCTTAATAACAAACCTGGGCATATGGATAAATGGGCAACCATCCCTGACAAGCCCACACCTACCCCAGCAGCACTCATACCCAATGTGAGGCATGCAGTAGGTCAGGGCCAGTACAAACAGCACCATGCCTGAGCGAGAACAAGCCTGCCCTCAGCACCAGGCACTCCTGGAAGAAGGAGTTCCTCTATGGAGACTCTGGTCTAGTGCCCTTCCCCACTTCACAACCCATTCTTTGTATCTCCCTATCTCCTGCTCTCTGAGGTGACACTGCAAGAAGGGAGTCGGCTGGGATTGGACAAGGAAACGAGTTTCTCAAAAAAAACACAGGCGCTCAGCAATACATCTCTATCAACTGCAAACATAAAAGTCTCTCTATTACAATGAAACACATGCTTCCCCCTTACTTAGCTCTTATACCAGAGTTCAAAGATAACAGCATTAATCATGCACAAAAGCATGACTAACCAAGTCTTTACTAACCAGTCATTTCCTGATTGCACATGGAAGCTGAACTGTCCCAGTACCACCGCCAGCAATTGCCGGTATTGAAAATCCCATTACAACCACTCCTCAAAGTGTTCTTTCTAAGACAAAAATGTGGGGGGGCGGACGGGACATTTCCTTTATTACTAGATTTTAATGCAAACATATTTCCATGTTGTCACTAAGAAGAAAAAGTATCCAGCTTTAAAGAAAAAAACTAGTGACAAGCATAATCAGAGTTTTTATCAATCTATTCTGATAAGCAGATTCAAACTTAAATATAAACCGTCTTTCTCAAAATCTCTAATATTAAACTACAATTCACAAGAGTAAACTGTGCTTCTGTAAAGGTAAAATCACAGCTGTTCTCCACTTATTTCCCACTGACAAACTGAACTTAACAAACAGCAAAAACATCACTCATTCAGAAAAAAAGTATAGAGTATGTAATCAAACTATGCAGTTTTAAAAGTCATAAAGAAGGAACTGCAAAATATTTCCTAATCTGCAAATGTTTTTATTTTGGAAGTTCCAATTTATTCCTCAAGTTTAAAAAATAATTTATTTAAAAAAATTTTATAATTCAATGTATCAATATTCTACAATTCCAAAAAAGTAAATACATAATATTATGTCAATAAAACACTTCACAAAAACACTTCGCTACTATACTTCTGCACTTAAAAATCAGTCAAATTCCCATCAGTGAAGATGTGCCCTGACTGTACATAAGAAATATATGGGCATTTGAAAATAATAATGGAAATAAAATGGATGGATACAAAACTTTAGATACTGTGTTACACTGACTGGCTCTACACCTGGTGGGGAAGGGTGATGGAGGGAAGAATTTAGATTACCACCCTACCGAACAAAAAATCAATTCCAGATTAATTCGTTTGGATTCTAAATGTTTTATTATTTTTAAAGTATTAGATTATAAAAATAAAAGATCTTTACAATTTGTGGGAATTGGGTCTTTTCAAGCAAGACTAGATATAAAACCCAAAAGCCAGAAGTTAAAATTTCTGTAGAGTAGGGTAAACACCACAAAAAAAAAAAAAAAATTACATGACAGAGAAAATACAAAATATATTTTCAGTATGTCTCACAAACTTACTATTCTAAAGGGCTCATCAGATAAGCAACTAAAAAGAAAAATGGATACGTAGGTTTACATAAGAAGATAGTGAGACTCACAAGTACTAAGGGAAATTAATGATGATATACTAATTACTGACTGCCAAATCGACAAAAAAAATTAACATATAACTTAGTATTCACAACAGGTAGAGAGTATAAAGTATCTTTTTCAATGTAATTTGTCAATATCTTAAACAGTACTCATAAGTTTAAGGCAGTATAATCTTAAACATTAAAAATGTATATTCCCTTTGTTCCAAGCAAGTCATCTATATTCTATAGGAAAAACTCACACACACAAATCTGTAAAGATTCTGTAGTGATAGTTATTTTTGACAGAATATTGGAAAAAATATTAATCATTATCATTATAGGGGTGGTTACATAAGTTATGATACCTCCATATCACGAGATATTATGTGATATGTACTGATGATTATAAGACTGCTCACCAGATTCGACCTGAAATCCAGACTCAATCTAGCATTGAACCCCAAAGTAACTAACTTCATTCTAAATCCTCTGCCTTATCCTTCACTCTTTTCCTCAAAGGATCTGTTCCAATTCAACCAGTCTGCCTGCAAGCCCCCATATCTGGCTTACACTTCAAGCAATCTATCTCCCTGACTTCATCAGAAATGTCTATCAAAACGTTATCTAACATTAACAAAGAGGCTTCAAATGTTTTGCCTAATCAATTAAAGTAAATGTATGTAATTATTTATTCAGACTCTTATCACATCCTTTATAATAGAAAAAATGTGAAACAATTAATCCATCTTATTTTTTATTCATTTCAAAGTAAGTGGCAGATGTCAGTATACTTTGCCCATAAGTCAGTATATGTAGTATAATCCCAATTTTTTAAATGAAATATTTTATGTATGGTATAAACCCCATTTGTGTAATAGAAACTCTTTTGGAGTGATAAAATTACAGATTTTTTTCATGTGTGTTTTCCCAAATATTTTACACAAGCAATTAAGACTTTCAAAATCATACCCAAAATCGATCACATCCTCTTGTGGCAACTGGAGCACCCCAACCCTCTTGATACTGCAAAACCTGCTCCACAAACCCTGCTGTTCACTCTGTTCCTGAGTGGAGCTCCCATGTGTTCCTGATTGGCACCCAGTGTTCTCTTCCCCTGGGCTGTATTTATGTGACTATCAGACTGTCAGTCTCATCTGTCCAGTGCTAGGTGTCATGGGTTTGGCCATCCCCATAAACCTAGAGTGGCAATCCCTCCCTCACCAATGAGGTGAAGAGGAGACTATCAAAACAAAATATTCGTTTTTGTTTAATACACACATGATGACTAAAGAAAGAAAAATAGATGACCATTATATTGCAACAAAATTTTTAAATTTGCAAAACAGAAAATCAGAAGGGTGTAATGATATTGTTTGGTCATGAGAAAATGAGTACAGAATTTTGGCCTTTACAAAAACAAAAAATACTGCCAGTGACTGAAATTCAATACGGCCAAATGCAGCTTTGAGCCCCTCCAAATCTGCTCCTACTGAACATTCTAATCTCAGTGACAGACACCACCAGCCATACAGCTGGACTGTTAGCCAAGTGCAAGAGATCAGGGGCTGTGTTTCCCATTCACTGCTATAGCCTCAACACTTAGAATGGGGCTTAGCACAGAACACGTGCTTTATAAATGTCTGTGGAATAAATGAATGAATAAATGGTTTCCTTGAATAGGTAAGTTCACCTTTCATGCACCTCCATGCTTTTAAAATGTGTTACACTCACTCAATTTAGAGCTGATTTTTTTCCAGTAACAATTATAAAAAAAAAATGAGATTGAAATAGATTGCTTAAATAAGTAATTCTGCACTATAGTCTACAGTCATTAAAAATGACAACTATAGAAAAGAAAGTTTAAGAATTATTTTGAAATTTTGGAAACAGGTTACTTCAGACATTCCAGAAGGTTGGAGGAATAAGTCTCATATCTTATGAGACAATCCCAGCATCTTAGTGGGACCATGAAAGGGAGTGGGGGCAGGGGACAACACTGTGTGGTGCTGACTTGGTCCCAAAACTTCAAACTGCAGTGTATTTATTTAGGTGGCTGAGCTAACAGTTGTGAGGTCAAAGGTACCTCTTTTATAGAATTTGCTTTTCACTTTTTAACAGAAGTCGAAGTTTATTCTATGATTATGTGGTCAGGCAAAGAGGATTTTCTATTTCTGCACTAACAAAAGTCAAAAGCAGAAAGCTCTTCTCAAAGTACTGACTACATTTTGCCTTCAAGGACAAATGAAGTCATGCAGTAAACCTTGGCCTCACCATGGACTGGGAGGACACCTGCCCAAATATTGCTGCATAGCACTTACCCCGGAACAAAAGAGGTGAAAGTCATTTCCCCTTCCTCAACAAGCTTATATTTGAGGGAAGGGGTAAAAATCACAACAAGGCAGCTTGATACGAATCCAGGAAAACAGGACCCCAGTACAAGGTGTGCCATGGCCAGGAAGCCTGGGACAGACAGCAGGTGGTGAGCAGAACAGTGAGCAAGGTAGAGCACGTGGAACACAGGATGTACCTCAAAGTAGGCTGGGAGGAAAGCAAGACCAGATGGGACAGCTTGTTGAATAAGCTGAGACTCTGAGCTTATCCTAAAGGCTATAGGTCTTACTGCATGTAATAGACTCGAATATTTTGTTATTCTTTTTTTAAAGCGTTTTTTTCCTTTTTTCCAACTTTATTGAAATAGATAATTTCTCGCTCATATTTACGTTGTACAATTCAATGAGGTTTTTTCATTTATAGTTGGCATACAATAATGTATTAGTTTCAGCTGCACAGCATAGTGATTAGAGATTTATATAACTCATCTAGCGATCACTCCACTGAATCTAGTACCCCTCTTCCTCTACATATTACAACATTGTTGACTATTTTCCTTATGCTACATTTTATATCTCCATGACTATTTTGTAACTATCTATTTGTACTTCTTAATCCCTTTGTCCTTTTTCACGACCTTCCCCAAACCCCCTTCCACCTAGTAGCCCTCAAAATAGTCTCTCTGAGTTTGTTTCCGTTTTTGTTGTTGTTATTTTGTTTAGACTCCACACGTACATGAAATCATGTGGTATGTCTTTATCTTACTTCATTCAGCACAATATTCTTTGGGTCCATCAAGATAATATTTTTTTCCATCCCCTCCTTCCTTTTAGATTGTGTGTTTTTTAATCTGAAGTGCATCTTTTATAGGGAGCATATGTATAAGTATTGTTTTCTTACCCATTCAGCCACCCTTTCTTTTGGTTGGAGTACTTAATTCTTTTCCATTTGAGGTATCTGTTGATAGATATGTAGTTAATACCATTCTTTATTCATGTTTTGATACATGTTGTGTTCTTCTTAAAGAAGTCCCTCCAACATTTCCTGTAATACTGGCTTGGTGTTGATGAATTCCTTGAGCTTATTTTTGTCTGAGAAGCTCTTTATCTGTCCTTCGACTCTAAGTGATAACTGTGCTGGATAAAGTATTCTTGGTTGGTAGATCCTGGGTTTTCACCACTTTGAATATTTTGTGCCAAGCCCTTCTGTCCTGAATAGTTTCTTTTGCCAGTCTTATGGGTGTTCCCTTATATGTAACTAACTGCTTTTCTCTTGTTTTTAGTATTTAACCTTTTGCTTTTTAATTATAACATGTCTTGGTGTAGGCCTCTTCGAGTTTATATTTTTGGGGACTCTGAGCTTCCTGGGGTTGTATGTCTATTTCCTTCACCAGGTTAGGGAAATCTTCCATCATTATTTCTTCAAATAGGTTTTCAATTTCTTGTTCTCTCTCTTCTCCTTCAGGTATCCCTATGATGTGAATGTTGTTACATTTAATTTTGTCCCACAGGCTCCTTAAATTATTATCATATCCTTGGCTTCTTTTTCCTTGCCATTTTGATTGGGTGTCCTTGGCTTCACCATCCTCTTAATTGGTGGTTTGAGCCTTTTCTTCAACCATTCTGTTGATTCCCTCTAACATAGTCTTCATCTCAGATAATATAGTCTTCATTTCTGACTGATTCCCTTTTATAATTTCCATTTCCATTTTTATGTTTTTTACATCTTTGTTGAAGTTCTCACTGAGTTCATCTACTCTTCCCCTAAATTCATTGAACATCTTTATAACCAGTCTTTTGAACTCTGCATCTGTTAAATTACTTGACTCCATTATTCCTGGATCTCTGTTCTGTTCTCTCATATAGTTTCTGTTTCTTTGTCTTCCCATTTGGCTGCCTTTCTGTATCTATTTCTATGTACTAATAAGCAAAGCTCCTAAGTCTCCTGGTCTAATTAGTGCAGATTTGTGAAGTAGGTGTCCAGTGGCATAGTCCTGAGAGGGTTTCAGCTGCAGGTCAAACTTAGCCCCAGCCTGTGCCCCTCCAGGGCCACATATTAAGATTCAGCAAGCAATCACAAATGCTGTGCTTATAGTTGCCTAAACAGGCCATGCCAGAAACCATGGTCAGCTGCCACCAGTGTAGGTCTTGGAGCTGCTCAGCAAGAGACATAGGACTCGCTGTGGACACACCTGGAGGTGGCTTGGGTGAGGCCGTGAGTTGGGAAAGGTAGATTTCAGGGAATCCTATGGACAGAGTGACCTCTGTTATCCAGTTTAACGACGTCACAGCTATGGTGGCGCAGTGTCCACGCACTGGGAGTGGGGAGGGCGCAACAGAGGAACAATGGATACCATTGTCACTTCTGCTTTGCCTCCAGCCTTCGCTCTGACAACTCAATGTCCTCCTGTAAGTCCCTGGTGTGCACCTCCCCCACTGCCCTCACCCCCCACCCCAAGCAGCTGACCCAATGCTGGTGCTTCCAGCCAGTGAGTCTATCACCGTAGAAGTCTGTCAGCAGACACAGCCCCTTTAAGAAGCATCTGCCACTGCTGTAGCCTCTGTCATACTCAGCCGCTGGGAACCAAGCAGCCTGGAGTCCTCTCCCCCTCCTACCTCCTATTGTTGCAGGGTGATTTCCTATTTCTCTCCCTAGTTGTAGGGCTTCTGTTCCTCTAGACCTCAGGTGACACTGCTTGCTGTTTACTTCGTGTTTCCAACTCACCTTTGATGCAGTAGCAAGTGGGGATGAACCAAACCTCTATATCTACGCCATTTTGCCTTTAATGCCAGTTTTAACCCACTGAGAAATACAACCTCCCCTCCCCTCGCCCCTACCACACATACTGGACTAACCATCCTATGTGATACACAATCTATAATTTTAAGAAAAATGCTTTTATTAGATAGCTGGAGGAAATGATCAGGCTTTTATAAGCACCACTGGGAAAGCTGGTACTAGACCCAACTGGTCATACTGCCAGATCCTATTTTTAATCAGCTCCGCAGCATATCAAAAATACTAGGTATTCAGTAGTTCATTAAAATGGAAGAGAACCTACTGTTGCTTCATGTGAACTATTGCTAATTTTATTTGTAAATCTAAAATGCTTAAAGTACATAATACTACAAAACATAAAACCAGAACACGTACAAATGGGCTCAGTGAATGGTTATGTTTACTATATCTGAACAAAATAAGTGTTTACAAATGGAAACAAAGAAAGACTATAGCTAGAAGATATCCCTCTCTCCCCACCACCCCCTTAAGATTACCAATCATTGAATATATGGAAGTTTTTAATTAAAATACTATTGACAACTAAACGTAATGTAATAGGCTGGATCCTAGAATAGAAAAATGACATTAATGGAAAAACTGGTATAAACCAAATAAAGTCTGGAGTTTAGTTAAGTAACATACAGTTGTTGGTTTCTTAGTTTTGACAAATATATCAATGTAAAGCAAGGGGGACTGGGTGAGGGGTATAAGGGAACTCTCTGTACTATCTTGGCAATTTTTCTATAAATCTGAAAGTATTCCAAAATTAAAAGTTTATTTTTAAAATGAAGTTAATACTGAACCAAAGGCTGTTCAACAAAAGAGGAAGTAATCAATAAATTCAAGCACTGCTGAGGGATCTAACAAGGCAAGTGTCCACTGGCCCTATGTTAATTAAAATGTTAAAATCCCACAGGTGCAGGTAGAGAGAGAAAGAGGGGAAAGAATAACAGGAATTGTGCTGGGGAGCTGAGAAAGGCCTCAGAACCTCTGTCACAGAACCCCAGTTACCTTGACAAGCCCTACCCTGTGCCATACTCCTAGAGACTGCCCTGCAGGTACCACCTTCCACCGTTCCCAACATCACATCTGACAGCTTTTCCTGAACTTAGGGAGGCATCCTGAACAGTCAATTTCACTAGTTCTGTGATGTTTAAGTGAGAGCAGAAAAGAGAAACTCCATGCACTGTTCTCTTAACCGATACCCTCGAACTAAACACATAGAGGGTCTCCGTACATATAACATAAAACATTTTCATGACCCTGAGCAGGAAATAATCTCTATCTTCTTTCAGAGAAATTAGAAAACAATAAGAGTAGAACAAGACCTCAGAATAGGC
This sequence comes from Pteropus alecto, assembly GCF_000325575.1. Lineage (NCBI taxonomy): Eukaryota > Metazoa > Chordata > Mammalia > Chiroptera > Pteropodidae > Pteropus > Pteropus alecto. The sequence continues at coordinate 1,469,633 of NW_006435766.1, forward strand.
ACATGGCAATCATGAAAAAAAGGGTGCGGTGACACTCCAAGGGCTCACACTCCCACACACTGACAGAGAACACACTCACAGAGAAGTTACTAGGAGGGGGGAAAGACGTCAGATGGCTAACTTTAGCTAAAGAGAGAGAAAAAACAAAGATTGCAGCTGGTAAAAGCCAGACCCCCAAACCCCACCCGAAGAGAAAGGAAGGAAATATAAAACCACTGCAAGAGGGAAGAGAGGTGGTCCATTGTCAATGTCTCTTCCAAGATTACAACCAGTGCATATCAAGCTGGGAGGCAGATGCATCAAACTGGGAAAAGCTCTTAACTAAGTGGCAGAAGATGACTCTAAGAGCTCTCCTAGATTCTGTGATAGTAGTTAATTCAAGGAGACACAGATGCTCTGAACATAAAGCGATAAAAAATAAAAAAGAATAAACAACGTATCACTGGATCTGTTCTCCCTGAACACAAATTTAGAATTCAGCTTCTTTCATGACCCAAGTACTCAGTCACCAGCCTTTTGAATCAGTGGCAGTAGCACCAGACAACTTACTTTGTCAGTCACCTTTGTCAGTTATAACAAAATGGAGATTTATCATTCGTTCCTGATAATCAGGACTGTAAAAAATATGTTCAGCGCTGAACTGTTCTTTTGGCTCCCACCTCCATCTCACACCTCCCATTCCTTCCACCTGTCATCTCCCCAGGTCTCTCCGACTTTCATCAATCTGTTCTGAAGCTTCAAAATGCCTTCCCCATCAGCTTCTTTTATATTAGAATGTTCCCTTCCCTCCCTTAGTTAGTCAAAGACAGAATGTTCATTTGAAATTTTTAAAAATTGATATACACCATTTTTTAGATCCAGACTTCACAAAATAAAAAAATTAAGTCAGTATAATTGGTAAACAGTGGTTTAAAATGTTTAAAACGTGGAACAACTTTAAAAGTCTATCTATGTAGAAATATTAGTATAGTGACGATCTGGTGGACATAAACACTGTCGACACCTCAAATCACCAACTCGAGTTCAACTTTTAACAAAACTCATGGGAGTGCAAATAATTTAACAAAACACATAAAGACAAATAATTTATTTACACAAAAACTTCTTCCCAAAATTGAACATCATGGCTTAATGAAATTGGTATATTTGCAGATGGGCAGACCCTATCTCATACACAATAAAACAGCAAACCTAGAAATAAGGTTGCTGCCTATGAAAAAGCCTACTGCTATGTTTTTATAAGGAAAATGTATTTATTTTTATTTTAAAAAATTTTTGATGAACAAGAAGAATAGCTAATTCCCATCTGTTTGGTTGGTTGGTTGGTTTTTGGGGGGACATCAAAAATCCTTATAGTTTTCGATAAGGACTGAACACACAGAACTGGTAGCCCCAGGGCAGATGAACACAGCCACTAGCAAATGGACCAGAGACCAAACAAGGCACCCACTGTCAGCACAGAAACTCTTCCCACACTGGTCAGTGCCACCATGGTACTCATTACCCTGGAGAGAGAGATTCTGGGATCTTATTATTCCTTATCATGTATGAAATCAGCATGTTATGCACTTCACTGAGAAATCTCACAGTTTCACAGAAGTCAGTAAAGCACATACAACTCAGAAAAGCTAAGTTGACTAAAATGCTTCAATCCAAAAAGTGACTGGTTTTTGTTTATAAACTCACGGGATGATTCTTAAGAATTTGAAATCATTAAATATAAAAGTTTACAAGATGTATTTGGGAGGATGAAAATACACGTTATCTTCATTTCACTGAAGTACAGAATGAGGAACCAAGAGATTAACTGCATCTACTGCCGCACCAGATCTCCAGACCCCAGTTCTTGGCTTGATAGCCTCTAAACCAGCGGTCCCCAACCTTTTTGGCACCAGGGACTAATGATCTGATGATCTGATGATCTAATGATCTGATGATCTGAGGTGGAGCTGAGGCGGTGATGCTAGAGCTGGGGGGTGGCTGCAGATATAGGTGAAGCTGCGCTGGCTCACTTGATGCTCACCTCCTGCTGTGCGGCCCAGTTCCTAACAATCAGTGGCCCCTATAATTCACTCTGGTCCAATGGCTCTCCATGGTGTCACTTTGATATAATAATAGCACAGCAACTTAATTTTATAGTTTAAAGGCAAAAAGCCACATAGCTCCATTTCTTCTAATATTACTGATGTTGGGAGATTTTCATTTTCCATGTAAATCTTGAAGCAGTTCCATGAGAAATCCCAGTTTTAATACACATTCACTATTAAGAGGAATTAAAAACAAGGATATTACGTTTCCATCTCAAAATTAACAAAAATTTTTTAAAGTTACTCCAGTATTTGGCTGTGTATCATTACATTCCAGGCCTGAAAGACTAAAAGGCATCTTTTACCCCAAGGGATGGGACTAGAGGCTCTGCCTTTACAGCTCTGTTTTTATTTTATGCCAGGTTTTTACAATTGCTATTGCCCAGCCACTAAGTTGGCATAAACAGGTATCTGTTTTCTACCATATCATTGGAATCTCATGTGTAAGCCTCCAAATTACTTGGCTTTGATAATTACTTTTTATAACAAACAACAAAGAATTACAGTCTTTATTACAAGGCAATGAAGGGAGCAAGGCTGGCTGGGGTGAGACGAGACGTACCTGCCTCTGAGACAAAATTTAAGGGGAACGCCAAAATCTCAGCAGTCGTGCTAAGTATTTTGATATTCAAAAAATATCAAAATTAATGCCAAAAATGTCAAAATTTTAAATAAAAACAGGATCATATGAGGGTCCTGTCTGACAAGAAGGGAGTTTAGAAAGTTTCTCTCCAAATGTTCATTATAATTGCTGGACACATACTCTCCTCAGGGATCAGAAGAAGGTCGGTAGGCTTCAGGAAACTACTGCACATCCAGGAGCTCAGGTGCCTCCAGCTGGAGACCCAGCCATGCCTAGCACTTGCTTCTTCACTTCAATCTTTTGCTCAATCCTCCACCTCCGGATCCTGTGGAGAGTGAGCTGGAGGAAGCAGAAATAAGAAGGACCTTGTGTGTCTTCCCAGGCATCCAGTCTCTGTCCTGACCCCAGAAAATTAACAGCAGTAACCAAGAAACCAGCCTCGTCATTATACAAATGAGAAAAATGAGACTCAAAGGGGAAAATTTCAGAAAAGAAAACACACATTCTGGCCCATCAATTTGTTGACCCCAAGAAAGATACCTATCAAGAAGAGCCCCTGCTGGTTAACTGGGCTCAAATTTACAAACAGAGCCTAACAGCCCTTGCTAAACAGGGGCCTCTCATGCAAGCCATGCTTTAGGAAGAAGCCTGCACTGAACTGCCTGCCTGCACTTCTGAGCTGCACTTATAAAGGAGTTACAGGAATCATATTTCAACTAACAGGACTGAGACTTCTCCTGTCCAATCATAGCTGCACAGCTATATCTCCATTAACATCTACACAGACCAATCAGAGCAGCCCTACTCAGACCAATCAGAACAGTGCTTTTTGAATCAATCAAACTGTGAGGATTTGGAGTCCTCATTTGCATTTGGTCAGAGCCATCAGGGATCTATCTATGTAAGTTAGCTCCCCTCTGGCTAGGAGAGTACACTCTCCCTGTCCACCTAAGATTGAAGACTGTGTTTCCCAGAGTGGAACTGAAACATCAAAGACAGCTGTCTGGAGCAGAGCAGAGCAAGGTAAAGCAAGGCAGAGCAAAGGGGAAAGGAATGGATCAGAGGGGACTGGAACAGAGTGGGGCTATCTATCTGGAGAGGGGCTGCACCCAAGGGCCGCCTCGCCAGAGGTCCCCCTCACAGCCTTGCCATTCCACAGCCACACTGAATCATAAATGAACTGTAACACTACTGAGCTGTCGCTAACACCCATGCTGTTCTGCAGCCGTGCTGGATCACAACTGAGCTGTTTGTACTGAATAAAGTTTCCTTCTTCACCACACCCCAGACTGGGATTCCTGTTTGTGATGAATTGGTGCCAACAACCATCAGTTGACAAATGGCTAGTGGAAGGGATGGGATGAGAACTCACACCCCTAGGTCCCACCTAGGGCTACAAGCATTGGCAATCTCCGGATGCATCGTGCCATCCCAGAGGATTCCGCAACTGTGAACATATCTTCTATTACTACACCTTTAAAATTTTTAAATACGTAATTGTGTGATAGTTATTAACCTTTAAATTTTCCTATATGGAAAGCTCTCATTTTTCCTTTCAGGATTATTACTCTTCGAAAATCAAAACTAAAGCAGAAACAAAAATAGTGCTCTCCAATATAAAATTTCTAACACAATTATTTGCCCTGATCCAGAAGAAATAGCCTTGGGAATTCATACATGCAACCTTTAAAATTTAAGTTTTTTCAAACATAGCTAGTATTTTAATACAGATAGTCATGTTTAATGACCATTCATATTAAACTTTTAGTTCAAAAAATAGAGAACTAAAGCTTCACATCTTTGTAAAAAGTAGATTGCCGTTTCTCAATGTCAGCAAATCTTCCTAGCAGTTTACAAATGTCAAGTATTTATCACCAAAACCCACAAATGTTCTATCTTGATATGACCATAAGGTGACCAAATACATTTTTCTTCAAATATCAAAGGTTCTCCCTTTTTGTTTCCCATTTTAAGAAATAACTATTAAATGCATTAGATTTCTAAAAATCACTTTGGAGGGAACAAACAATATTCCCATTTTACAAAGATTTGTAAGTTCCAACACAACAGTCTTTGCTATAGTTTTTGATAATGTAGATCATGTATTGTTTATAATTCCTCTGATAAGATCTCATAAATATAACCTTTAGCACACATCTCATTTGGGGGGAATAGGTAATAAAATCTTTAACTTTCCAAGTTGGGAGAAATCCCAGTTCTCTCCCCTCAACACTATGTGCTCTCCAGTAAGTGGCCACATCACCTCACAGCCCAGTGACCCGACTTCCTCCATTCCAGCCAGAAATCCAGAATCAGACATTCTGGGTGCCAATCCTGCCTCTCTCACCTACAGAGACAATGCAAGTTACTTAACCTCACCAGGGTTCAGTTCACTCTTCTATCAAAATGGGAATAATACCTCCTACATCAGAGAATCAGTGTGAGGATTTAATGTATACAAAATGCCTAGACTACGATATAATTGAACAAAAAAATACCAGTGTCCATCCCACAACAAACTATCAAAAGTCTGTTCATTAAAGGTACTTCTCTAAGCAGCATTGTGCTAAAAATTCACAAAAATGAGATACACTCACACACACATGAGATTTTAGAAGCACTGAATGATTAAGGATTCTAAAAATACCTTGTACTCACGTTCATAAACTTCATGGTAAAACATACAGTTCCTTTAATAGTTTCTTCTGAATTAGAAGGAATACTGGAATAGGGCTTCTCTTCTCCTACACACAAGAAATGATCTTACACGTACCTCCTACTGGTGAACTTAGTGACCCTGTTTGTATAAAGGAAATGGCACAGCAGCTTCTAAGAATAACTCTACTATCTAAAATAATTTAATACTATTTTCAAAATATTGACAACATGATTTATTTTTAAAACTACGGAAGTCAAATGTCTCAAATTCAGATTTCTAAGTACTTTTGCAAATATCCCATAAGTAGCCCAAAATTTTAGCCAACTTCATATAGAGAAAAATTATTTAAAACACCTGTAATAAATAAAAACTACATTTATTTTAACTATTACAAAGGTTAAAAATTATGAAAGAAACTCAGAAGAACAGCTATATACATACCCAATTTCTTTTCTATGCTAACTTTCTAAGTTTCTAGAAAGCTCCTCTTAGAAACAGGAATTTATTTATTTCTATTACTGAGTCAATGGGAAATTAACTTATAAAACTTTAATAAATTTCTGTGACATTTTTACTAAAAAAGGAACCATATCTTCTTCCAGTAAGAAGAAGAATAATCTCTTAGCCATGCTCAGGCAGATCTGTGAAGACCTACGGTTTTGGCTTTTGGGGTCTCTGCTTTGATCTTCAGTCCTTTGCTGCAGGAATTAGAAGGTAAGCCCTAGTTTCTGCTCCTATGCGCTGTTTTGTTGAAACCTTCCTTACAGTGGAAACCAAATATCTTTAAAGAGAATTTGGTTCTCACTCCTGCTTTCGCTGATACTGTAAGGATAGAAATCTGTTCACTGTAAATCAATGTTTTTGTTGTTTACACTCTCTGACTAGTTTGCTGGTTTTTTCCTTTAGCTTTAAAAATCAGGAAAAGGGCTATGAATTTATCACCTGAGCCATGATTGTAAAGAGCTCCAGTGACTGGGTGTGACCATGGCTACAGAAAGTAGAAAGGACTCTAGAGAGAGGCATAATCTTTGGAAAAGATTTAGGTGTCAAATCCTTTCCCACCTGGACATTCTTCTTTAGGATCTACCACTAGCCCAAGCCCCACATGGTTTTGTATTTTCAAAAGAGAGGTCGTTTCTAAATGCTCAAGGACATATTCTGCTTCTTTAAAAAAAAAAAAAAAATGTAAAAGCAAAATATCAGGAGCTATAAAAGCAATAACAAATCTTCCTAATAGTAATTTCCACTGCCACCTTCTACGTCACTCAACGAAAAGTAAAAATGTTCCTGTCACAAGTACTCCTTTCTAGGAGTCTCACTGAGCTTCAGGAGGCTTCCACAATACCTGGCCTGCCTCCCTCAAACTGAGTCCCAGAAGAGGTATTATGGTAAAGAGTTTGGAGCTCAAACAGGTGGTCTTGGCTCTTCTCCTCTGAATATCTTCTCCAAATCCAAAGCAGTTATTTTTGTCACAGTTCATCATACCAAGCTCCCTCACAAGAGTTCATTTAATCAAAGGCTCCATGACTAACAAAGACTGAAAAACCACTTGTGAAAGATACTGAAATATGTTCACAATACAGTAGATGGAAGACCACGAGCTACAAAAACAGCTTTTTAGGATGGTTCTGTGGCAGGCCCTGCAACCGAATGCCTCAACATCTATCCCTAAGCCCCTTTGTCGCTTGCTGTCTTTGCCTAAGATGGATGGAAAAGCTAAACTTTCTCACTGTTCCAGGATCCCTTGTAGCTGGGCTGGCCACATGATACAGTTCTCTAACCAATGAAACCTAAACCAAATTCAGTGAAACACCTGGAGTGAAGTGCAGGAATAGATATAGGGGTACCACCTGGACAATCCTCTTTCCTGTCTTGCCAATCATAGAAAAACGCAGAAACTGTGGGACAAAGTGCCTAAGCCAGCCAATCACACAAGGCTGCAATCTGCATCTCAGCCACCAGACCACCCCTATGCTGCACATCTGCGCCCTCCCCTACCCCTCCTTGCCACTCTGCAAATACTCTGTACCTCAAACAGAACGGATCTGCTCTCAAACCTGTTTCTGATAGTTAGTTCACTTGTATCAAACTCTTCCATTTCAAGTAACAGCCTCTCTCTTTCCATCTACTCTAGCTAGCAGCAAAAACCTAGCTCACCTCCTCCACGACACTTGCCAAAAACTGCAATACACAGTGATTTCTATCCTCCATTAATGCATATCTGAGCATGTAACTCTGTGCAGGGCACTGATCTAGTTGCAGAGAATGCAACCGTAAAGGTGAACAAAGTGCCTTCTTATAAAATCTGATGACAATTTGTGCCTCTATGACACATTTATAACATTCAGGCTTCTACTGTTCTAATCACTAGGAATTTCCCCTTCATTTATCCTTTTACAAACATTTACAGAGTACCCTCTACATACAGGCACTTCATGAAAGGATGTTATCCTTATCTTCATAGCACCTGTCAGATATAACACTGGGCCTGATGTTTAACTGATCATGAAGCACTGACTGAATCAACAGATAGCAACACAGCATCAAGTGCAGCCAAACAATATGGAACAACTTTCATTTTCTTCCATTAGATTTTCCCATTTTTTTTTTATTCCTCAAAAACGCCTATCCTCTTACCTTCCCCACATACTTTGTTTTTAATTTATTTTCTCTTTATTTTTTCAAAAATTATAAATATGACAATTGCGTGTTTGCATGGTAGATCCTGAGACCCTTTCACCCAAACATTATTATGTGGTCTAGCGCACTGTTTGCTGGGTACTTATTAACACCCTATTATCTAACGAGATTCTGGAAGTGCTAGACAGTGCAGCCAAACAGACAAGAAAATATCTGTTACAAATACAGAAAGAATGCAAAATTACCATTATCTGCATATGACAAAACTGCACACCTGGAAAACCCAAGAGACTAACTTGAATTACTAAAATAATTCATGAAGATTATAACATTTTAATAATTGCTTTCCTACATATAAACCATAGGCAGCCTAAAAGTATGAGAAAAATTTGACAATAGTAATCAAAAAGGTTAAGTACCTAGAAAACAATAAGTATATTGAACTTATATGATATTTAAACTTTAAAACTCAAAGAAGTGACAAAAAAGAAGGCTTAAAAGTTTACATATATACTTGGATTATATTTTTTGTTGGTTAATTAGAATTCACTATTTTAAAGATGTCAATTTCCCCTGAAATAATTTATATAATTATAATAAATTTCCAATTAAAATATTAAAAAGTATTAATTTAATTTTTGTGGAATGAGTCAGTTTTGACAAAATGAGTTTAAAGTTATCATCTTGAAAGACGAACAAAATTCAGAAAAAATATGAAAACAGAAAGCCATATGGAGGTGCCTTATCAGAATTAAAAACAGTTTGGGACTGAGAGAAAAAGAAAAAAAAAATGGAATACAGAATACAGAAAGTCAAACACATTAATTTATATTTCAAGCAAAAGCAGAAAAGATTACTAAAAGAAACGTGGCCCAGCAATTCTATTTCTAGAATGCTACAGACATACTTGTGCTACCAAAACTGGGATTGTATCCCGTCTGTCTCCGTCTGTCTGTCTGTCTCTCTCACACGCACGCGTGCGTGCACACGCACGCACACACACACACACACACACTCTCTCTCTCTCTCTCTCTCCTAAAAGCCTAGAAAACTAGAAGGCTATGCAGAAGACAATTAACATGTTTACATGAAGAGAAGATGAGCTGGGGGCACAGAGCCTTTATTTCTTGTCTGTACTGATTAAGTTGTCTAAATGTTCATATACTTTCTTGTGTCGATTTGGATTATTCTTGGTAGTGACTTAAGAGTCATTTTTCTTTTATTATTTATACTATTTTGTACTGTAAACTGGGGATGGGAGGCACAGAGAGAAGCATGGGCTTTGCTAACAGACAAATCTTCGCTGCCACACACTGTCGACATGATCTTAGGGAAGCTGACCATCCCTTCAAATGCAAAATGATGATACCTTCACCGAGTTGTTATAACTACTAAATGCAATAAAATACTCAGCCTCGTACCTGGAACATAATTCCATAATAAATAGAATGGTTGCTGTGCTGATGAGGACCTATGGTTAAAATAGCAATACCGCCTCTAATTTGCATAGTAGTCTGCTAGCAAGACAGGGAAATAAAGTTGGTTATACATCTGAGACATGTAGTTCCCTTAATTTGTTAATATGCTTTTCCCAATACACTATATTTTAGTCATATTTTCTTAGAGAATAACAATTTTTGTGGGACATTTTCCTGTGGAACAAGAAAAATCCAGCTTCTAATGTGTCTATAAACTGTAATGCACTAGTGGGAATGAGCTAACGAGAAGAAAAGAGAACAACTCATCTTCTAATCACATTAGAAGTGTATGACAAAGGCTGTCTCCTTTCCATCTCAAGTTCAAACCTTAATAAGACAACCTGAAATAACTTATTTGAGTTAGCATGTTGTGCAGACAGCATTCCCAATTTGGCAGCAGGAACAGACTGCCGCACTACGAACTTAACTCAGCCTTTTTTCATTATTTATGTAATAAACTTTTAAGAAGAATCATTTAAATGCTCCTGACGCCATAATAAAAGCTAATAAAGTCTTGCAAAAATATATATATCTGAAGCTAAGATGGTGCTGCTTGATAGGAAGACCAGTCGTAGCATTTTAAAGTCTTTTACATTATCAAAGATAATCACTTGTATCAAATACTTACTGTCTCTCAATTAAATAGAATTTCTTTCCAAAAAATTCGAACAAAATCCAAGTGCCAGATCGTGCACACAACATCTGTTTTTAATCAGAATGGGATGCTATTATCTGTCACACTAAAAAGGCAGGTATTCAATAACGGCCAGAAAACAGTGCTCTGATTTGTGGCACTTACTCCATCCATTTACAGAGCCAAGAGCTGTTTGAGAATATATCAGCCAAAGATTTTGTTTCAAGGAAGCCTATCCTTACTACACTGAACTATTAACAGAGATTGGTCTCAGAGTGAGTGGAAATTCTTCCTTCTTCTACCAGTATCTATTTTTCCAAATGTTCCATCATGAGATGCTTGAGAATGGAAGAAAATAGCCAATATAGTAGGTAAACCCCCTCCTTTAACACAGTAGGTCACTTCAGCCTACTGCTGTCTCCAAGCCCAAGGACATGTCCTCAGGGCTAGTCCTCAAAATCCAGCTTGGCTCAGGTCCACAGAGCCTTGTGTACATACAAAGCCTCTTCTCTTCACACACGCCCAACTGAGGAGCAGAACTAGATGACACTGTCCATGACCCAGGGGCATTTGGAATGACAAATGGAAAAACAAACCAAGCACCTAGAACACCCTTGGAGAAGCTGGCAATCAAGCTCCAGGCACACCTCGAAGGACAGGTGAACTGGTGCCAATCATGAACTCACCAGGTGCCACAGGTGACAGAACTTACAATTAGGTTTACCTTTAAAATCCTCCAATGTAAGGCCAGACCACCGCCAATGAAGCTTTGGAATGTAGTCAGTTAAAATGTCAAAGGCACAGACAAATATTTCTAAGACCTTACCACACGGAGTGGTAAGTAACAAATACATAAAGTAACTCATACTCTGGTCAAATAGTACAATTTTGTATTTTACCACTGCCTAACAAAAGAAACCAGTTTGGATAAAAGTAAATATTTAGCTATTTACAATAGTTGTAACAGGATACCACTCAGGGTATAGTGAATTTTCAGAGGACTGGAAGTAAAGTTTTAGACTAAGATTGAACAGTTAATAGGAAATTTTTAAATTTTCATTAATTTGGTAGGTAG
>NW_006435766.1:1480993-1491872 GCF_000325575.1 Pteropus alecto
TCCTAACCCACTTGAATGACGAATATACACCTTTTATTTCATACCATAAAATGCAAGTTCTATTGAATGTGGTTAAAGCATTCTTTTAAAGTATATGGATTTCCCTGAATGAGTATTTTTAGTTTCCAACCAACAAAATCCTCTACTAATCGATGTGATCTGGGCTGAATTATTTTGTGGTTTCACCTAAAAACAAGATTATTTACCCTCCCTCCTCAGTGTCCCTATTTGTTTTCCATGGCGATTGTCTCAGTCTAGTCCCAAGACCCCTGAGAACTCCATTAGAAGAGAGAACATCCTCTCACAGGGCCATAGGGAATGGTAGAGAGCTGTGTGAACTCTAGGCGTTTGAATGTTTGATTAATAAAATCAAAGAGGATGTTCATTTCAAATCCTCTTCTGCTATCTCCAGACTAGCAAATCCAACCCAGAAAGCAGCAGAGAATCACAGGAGAGCATGCTGGGGATAAGTAGGGCCATGAAAATGATCTCGGGGAGCAGGGGGGCGGGGGGAGAACAAGGGGGAAAAGGCAAACTTAAGACACAAAAGGAGCAGATATTTCTAATCTAGGAAACTTTAGAAAATATCTGAAAATGAGAATGCTTGTTAGGCTTATAGCATGTTAACAGAACAAAAATGGTCACACTTATAACAAAAACCTTCAAAAGTGGCTTCCCCTGAATAACATACTGCAAGTGGTTTTTATATTGTGGAAAAATGCAACAAAAATCAGTTGTCAAGGAAAGACAACATATATATGTTTGTTTTGTTGTTGCTGTTTAATGTTTCTGGATCATTGATATCTTGAGAAATACAGAAGCATCTGTTCACAAAACCAATGAAAATTCTTCTAAGTCATAATGGCTATTTCTACAACCCGTCTTAGGTTAACATCTTTTATCTTATTCCATACCTCCCAAAATAAGCCAACTTTCTTGAAAGTAAAAACCATATTTTATATTTACCTATTTCCTATGTATCTGCATAGCTACACATGACATACTCTCAAGTACCTTATTTGCAATAAAGAACATTTTGTTACAATTAATCTGTCCTTTTTATATCATATATACACACTTGTTAAAAGTCACTGATTTCAAAATCAAGCAGATTTTCTTTTTCCGTCTTCTAACATCTATAAATTCTAGGCTTCTCTAAACAAATTAGGCTAAACTGAATCCATGCTAACTTCTAAAAACTATTTCAGACTATTTGGTTACAGATTTAAACCACACACATATAAACATTTCTATGAGAAGTAATTCTCATAGAAATAACCTTCCCCCTTTTAATAAATAGCATTTAAACTAATAGCAGGAAGAGACACAACTAAAGCCAAAGATGTCAAGAGTGATGAGAACATGGGTTGGGTTAATTAACAAAGATGCAGGACCACGTGCAAAAAATCCCTCAAGCTTACAAATTGAGGATTTTGATCATGGTGATACTGTCATCCTTCCAAGGTCCTCAAAACAAGTGTAGTGGGCCAAAGACAAAAAGTTTTCAGAGACAAAGGAGGGACTGACGGCTTCAGTAAAAACTGCTGGGCCCAGCACTAGGGCATACCTGGCACAAGAAATCCTCCCTTCGCGAGGCTCACATGGTAGCTTGTTTGCAATAAAGAACATTTTGTTCTTTATTGTTTGCAATAAAGAACAGTAGGTCACAACTGGAGAGTGTGTCTGTGCTCAGTGCCACTGTGACCTGGACCTGTGTCTTTGGTAATAACAGATAACCTAAGCTGGCATCTTAAGTCAGCAGTTTTCTAATCACACGATTCCGAAAAACAGTCTCTCGTCAAGGATATGAATAAAAAAAATTGGCATCAAAATGAAAACTGAGATAAGGGACAAGAAAACATCCCACTGTCAATATGTACAACATGCTTTTGTGGATCCCTTTCTGTCCTGATCAACTAATTACAGTACTGAAATAAGAATGACAAATCAACTGGATCAGTCATTAATCTCAAGACTCAAGACAGGATGTGTTTACCTGCCTCAAAGAGAACAGTGAGAACTGTATCTATGGGCCTCTCTTGCTCTAGTCCCGGGGACTGAGAGCATCCCCATGATCAGGGTCACTCAACAAGGGCTCAAAGGGGAGGATCAAACCCACAGTGACATGTTAGGTAAAACCAGCAGAGGGACTAGGGTCCTAATCTGGATTGACAGACCTGTACAGATATACTTCTCCCTACCCTACTCCTTGCCCTCCCTTCTCCCCAAATTCACCTTTATAAAGATGATTTCTGACCTTCTGAACCAATAAAATGTTTACAGTGCAAAGCTCCAAGTTTATGGAGAACTTCAGGCTAAAAAAACAGATAGGTACCATCTATTGTTACCTTCTCTTAAAATTTTATCCTTCTACTTGCCTTTCTACATGAATCTTAGTTTTAAGTCTTAGACTCAAGTCAAAAAAGGTACTGCCATTCTCTCAAAAGGAGGCTTCTAGACAATATAAGTGACATACTTCATTGAATATCTGTGAAAGAATGTTTCTCTTTAACTCCTTCGGTATATACAACTTTTTTTTTTAATCCAAAGCCATTTTCAAAGTCTGTGATGCCATTTTGAATCCTTTACTTTGAGCCTTACTTTACATTAAAACTTTCTCATTTCTAAAATACATATTTCCAGGGTATCTGCATGATAGATTCAAATATAGTTATGATTGAACTCTATAACTAATTATCAGTCACAATTAAAAAAAATTAAAGTCTGCACTATCATCTTACCCACTATGTGGTTAATGAAATTCACAGCAGCAAAGAGCTCAACCCGTCCTTCTCCTTCCTGTCTCCCTATCCACTGAGACTGAGATGATCTCTAAAAAATCAGCATGTCCCAAAAACCGCTATGAAGTCCACCCAAATTAGTACAATGACCAAGATTCTGGTCCCCAGTTAAACTTGTAAGGGACACATTTTTCTGACAACTGTTGTAAAATACCAAATAAATGATGCTCTCATTTTGCCTTTCCTGTGGATGTTTCACTATGCTGTTCTAAAATTCTCTTTTAAGACAAAACTTCCTTTTCAGATATTAAAGTTTTAGGCATGAAATTTAATTTTCTATACCAACTTTTCCTTACTGGCAGCTTAGTTATGAGCCCACCTTTGATCTTCACTCCTAAACTGCATTTGTTCCTGACAGCCTTTGTAAACACTCAGTACTTCCTTCTCTTTTGCCCAGTATCTGCCTAAAGTATGAAAGGTTAGAAAATGCTACAATTATCTGCATAGACCATTTAAGCAAAACCTCACACCATCAGGCCTAAAAATTGACAAGGAAAAAGCTCAGCTTGGAAATGTCAGCTGAATAAGAGTATTAGAATCTTACCAAATGTTTTGGAGTACTCACAAACTACCACGCTCATGTGCTACATATTATTTTGTGTGTACTTGTCAACCTTCAGCAAATCTCCACAGAAGTGGTATTCTTCCCATTTTAAATATCAGGAAACCCAGGTTCAGAGAGATTAAGTATTTTTCCAAGTAATCCAGCTAGAAAGTGGCAGATCATTATTCTAAAGCGTCTCCACCACACACTAGATCTCTTAATTGCAGAAGAGAAGCTTTGAAACAAAGACTAGTAGGGGAGCCAAGCAAATTTTGAGAGTCACTGTTTCACCCGCAATTTCCTTTTTCCTCTATTATGTCATGCTCTCTACAGAACTACACCTAATTATGAATCATTTTCTAGTTGAGGCAATCCAGTACCATGGACTTTCAACTCACAGACAGTGTAACAGGTAAATACGTTTTAATCCTGGGAGCACTGAGTTTGAATTAATTTCACTATTATTCATTCACAGAATAAAAAATCCCTACGAACACGTTCTACCAAAAATATAAGAACTAGAGTCCCAGACCCACCCCCTGGGAGGGCACACCTTGAACCCTGGTAAATTTAGGTTGGTGATGGGTGACAAGGAAGGCTTAACAACACTGGAAATCCCCCATTGTATAAACTGTAACGGGTGTGACCGAAACAACTAAATCAAGTCATGATGGAAGGCTGTGTCAGAGAGAACAGGTTATGCAAAGGATAAACTGAGGATGACTCCTGTTTCTATTACAGTTGACATTTAATATTATTTTATATTAATTTCAGGTGCACAGCATGGTGATTAGACATTTATATAATTTTCAAAGTGATCCCCAATAAGTGTAGTACCCACCTGGCACTACATACATAGTTGTTAACAATATTACCGACTAGATTCCCTATGCTGTATTTCACGTCCTCTCGACTATTCTGTAGCTACCAATTTGTATTTCTTAATCCCTTTACCTTTTTCACCCAGCTCCACACCCCCCTCCCATCTGGCAACCACCAGTTAGTTTCCTGTATCTAGGATGACTTTTGATACTCACTGCTGTCAAAGAAGAGAAGGGGGGCAGGGGGACAATAAATGCATAGGCACTGAAAATAAATGAAAACTAAAGTAAATGAAAACAAAATACTTGACTAGGGCTTCTATTAATTGAAACTCAATACTAAGAATATAAATAACTCAATAAGCCCTGGATATTAAAGATTTAACTGGGTCTACAGCCATGCCACCCTGAATATGCCCGATCCTGTCTGATCTCAGAAGCTAAGGAGGGTCAAGCCTGGTCAGTACTTGGATGGGAGACTACGGAGGAAGACCAGGTGCTGTAGACAAAAAAAAATTAAATAAAATAAAATAATAAAGACTTAACTGTGTTTTTTAATAGGAAACCAAAGAAATATACTAGCTGTATAGAAAAGTAATATGACATAGATATGGCAAAAGATTTTAGTTACATTATTAAATTTCTATATTTAGGCCTTAAATTGTCCTACCCACCTTCAAAGAAAAACTGTATAAACTTAATCAATAAAAATTAAGTGTCTACTAGATACAATGTACTCTTCAGAATTGTTTCACACGTGGTCCTGCTTAAGGAGAATATCATACATAATCATCTAGAATATTTCCAAAAGCAATTGTCATCTATCCAGCACCCCAGCAAAGAGGGAAAATAAACTAGAACTTTCTGCCTCAAACATTTCATTTAAGGATGATATTCTTAGCAATCAAACATTCCAATTTAAAGCAAGTAAATGAGAGCAAAGAAAAATTATTAGTTTAAAAAAAGAACTAAGAGAGTTGATTTAGGGACAGCAAATTCAATACTCTTCACCCACGACCAAAGGAAAATTCTTTTGAGCAAACAACATACTAAGTACAATGATTTCAAAAAGCATAACAATGCTGAGGTTTAAAATTAACAATAAAGAGGATTAGTGAATAAAGGCTCACCCACAGTGGCAATTCATAAGTCACTTATACCACATAGGAAATAAAAGAGAAAACAGTCTTATGGTTTACTGTTTTAATACAGTGAGAAGCTCTCATATGCTGTTGAGCTTTCTGCTTTATCTCTAAAAAAAAAAAAAAAAGATCAGCTTAGAACATTTTGAATTTAAAAATACATTTTACTGAGAATGAGATTTCTGTATTCATCTTCGCAAACATAACTTTACCCACTGAAAACTTTACACTGCCATGAGGTATTCAAGTTTCAACAAGCATAATACTGTAATTCCAAGCTTTAGCAAACTACAAAAGTAAACTTAATGTGGGTAAGGCAGCCTCTACAATGTCACCCGTGATCCCAACTCTGGTTTTCATGCCATGTAATCCCCTCCTCTGGACCTACTTCTAATGAATAGAAT
The DNA here is from genome assembly GCF_000325575.1 of Pteropus alecto. Taxonomy (NCBI): domain Eukaryota; kingdom Metazoa; phylum Chordata; class Mammalia; order Chiroptera; family Pteropodidae; genus Pteropus; species Pteropus alecto. The sequence continues at coordinate 1,486,706 of NW_006435766.1, forward strand.
ATAGAAATGAATTAGATATGTCTTGATACATGAACTAGGGAGGAAGATGTCCCAAGGATGTGGTTTGAAAAGTGCTTCCACACATAATTATATACACTGCTTGAGAACCCTTGAAATTTATTCACATAGGCACACCCACAAAAGTGAATTCAATTTCACTTAAGGCTATTTCGTTGTCTTGATTTACACTCATTTCCTTAATGACATTTAAAAACGTCATCTTTAAAAAAGAAAATTATAAAAATAGAAACCTCTAATTCTGCCTCTAACCCTAAATGTCATCCACTTCACCCCATAAGATTCTGGACTCAAAACTCGAGAACAGCAGCAACCTATTTTATTAAACACTTTCCTTTTTTAAAGTTTCTATCTATATGATGCTAAATCGTTGACAAAAATTTTTTATATTCCACAAAATAGCTTTGCATATATTAGAAACTGAGGTAGGAAAACGATTCTGTTGCTGATGAAGAAACCTTAGCTCTTCACACTGGAGCTGGCAGGGCTCTGCACTCACAGAGAAGACAAGCCATAGTGAGCTCTTCCAGAGCTCTCACATTCAGCAAGTGGCAAACCTGCAAGCTACACTCAAAGCACTCAATTTGTTCCTTTGCAAAACCAACATATACCTAAAGTATATTATTTTTAAGAATAAAAAACATTATACATCAGAACATCAATATTGTCATACTGGTTCAAATCAACACTCTACACATTGAGAATTTTCTCTCCAACACCGACATGAAGACAGAGAAGTCCTGTTTGTCTCTCTATCTCAGTAATTCTCAAAAGGATAGTTCTACTCCCTATGGGGCGTTTTGAAAATTTTGTTGTCACAATGGGTGGGGGACACTGATGGCACTTAATAGCAGAGGTCTGAGAATGCTAGACATCCTACAACATGTGGACCATCTCCCAGAAGGAAGGAATTGTCTTTAATTTCTGAAGGTCAAAAATTATTTATAAATTTCTAAGCCTTGAGCTTAAATCTATTTTTTACATATAAACACAAATAATTTTTTCCAAATTTTAACAGCATTGAATATTTCAGGAATGCAGTTACCATATAAATTGAGCAAAGACTGCCTGGAATTTTAAGAGCTGGTTACCATGCTGGAAGAGCCTATGATAGCAGCAATGCTGTTTGTGATGTTGAGTGGCCAATGCCACATACTTTCATGAGTCATCAGCCGGCCATCACATTCCTGTGCCCACTGGGAAAGGCTAGGTGAAGAACACAAGGGCACTCTCTGTACTATCTGCATAACTTCCTGTGAATCTATAATTATTTCAAAATTAAAAGAAAAAAGAAAGATATTGAGTCATACAAGGTTGAGAAACACCACACTCAATCCATCAGCCGTAAGACAAGGAAGTCTTCTGCCAGCCCATCTACTACACTCCACTTCAGCAGGGAAGGCCAAAGCAATTTTCATCTCATTTATAGCCCATTCCTAATTCATCTCCTGCAGAAAAAGGAAACAAAAACCTAAAGCTGTATGTCGCCACAGGACACTTAGGAACTCAGGAGATGAGACCTGATTACTAGACTCCATGTCTCCTAGTTCTCAATTCAGTGCTTTTGTTAGAATCTGACTGTCTGTTTCTGGGCCATCACATTTCCTGTGCAGAACTGCTCCCACACTCTGGTATTCAGGTAGAACCTTCTCTTCGAAATTTAAATAAAGTCCACTGACTTTATCCCTTTCAGCCTCATATTTACAAGATCAAAAAATGTCAATAGGGTAATCTCACTGGATTTTCACTTTCAGTTCATGTGGCCATAACCAAATAGGCTATGGTTCCTGGCCATTTTCACTCCATTTCATATTTAAAAAATGAGATTTGCACAACACGCTGAGGTTACTCATATCTGACCTCCCTGAGGACTGAGAGGCATCACCATCTTATGCTTTGTTTAAGAAGTGCTGAGCTACTCCAGCCATTGGTCATATACCACTGCAGGTTTCAAATCCTTAAGCCAACAGAAATTTCTTTATCAATAGGGGTTAGACATCTGACAAACTTTCAGGAGAATGAGTAAATTAGGATCCCTGTGAAACTTCTAAAGGAAGGCCATCCAAATCTGGGTTGCTCATTGAACACACAATCTCCATATTATATAATCACTTGCCATGTTACAGCCAGCCTATCCACTTCAGCCAGTAAATACAACCCCCATGAATGAAAAATAGAGGTTGGAAAATACAGTTTAAAATAAAAACTTTATGAGTCTTTATCTTTAAGTAATACATACAGAAGAATTTATAGGAAAAAAATGATATATTTCCCGGTATTTACTTTGAAACAGTCTAGCAGAGGTTGGGGGAGGGAAAGGGACAGTGGGGAAGGGAGTTATATGTTGATAGCTATTGAAGCTGGGTGATGGGTACCTGAGAACTCATTATTCTATTCCTTATTTATGTGTTTGAAATTTTCCATAATGAAAAGTTACCAAAAAAAAAAAAAAAAAAATAGGGGTGTCTTGAGGGCAGCATGTGATGTGGTGAATGGTGAGAACTACTGCTGGAAAGTGAAGGCAAAACTGAGCCTGGGGTCAGGGGCGGGGGTCCCCCCAGTGTTGGCTCTGTACCTCACCCTTCTGAGGCGGCAGCTCCAGAGGAGCACTCTCCTGCCCTGTTTTTATCAGCCTTGCACACAGCACTCAAAGTGCTATCATATAAAATGCATTTATCTTCTTAAATAGCCTGCATTGTCAATACTGCACTTCGCCTTCCAATCAGGTTAAAAAGTTTGGGAGGGTGGGGTTAGGCCTCATCGTTCTTGGTACCACCATGAAAAGCACGTATTTGATGATTATAAGCCTTTCAAATTCTCCCCCACATCTGATATTATACAGGCCAAAAAGAGTTACGCAGCATTGAGAAAAGACACATATCTACCCCCAAAAAAGCACATTTTAACTTCAACACACTTGTTTTCTAATACCTTTATTCAACAGCTCTATTCTCAAAGAATAACATTCAATCTGAGGGTGATGGCTCAAATCTAAACAAGATATTCAAAAACCTACAGTTTTGACCTAAAACAGTCCCCAGACATTATACATCTCAGGTGACAGCTGCCTCAACCAGCTCCCTAGAAAGAGAAACAGAGAAAGAGCCAAATCAGGTAGACCATGCACAGGTTTCAGCAGGGCACTTATTAACATTTGGTACTTCCTCCAGTCTTCGTTCTCTGTACATGGACAGTGAGAGCTTATTTCTCAAATGACGATGACAATACATTAATGATAACAATAACAGAGCTAACATTTCTGTAGTGATTATGAGCCAGGAAGCATTCTCAGCACTTTTCATCTGTCAACTCATGTAATCCTCACTCAATCCTAAAAGTAAGTACTATTACCACCGCCCTCCCCCACTCTCATCTTACAGAGGAGGAAAACAAGCACAGCAGTGTGAAGTCATTTGCCTACACGGGTCTTAAACGACAGAACTGAGTTTCAAAACCAGGCAAGCCAGCCCACCTACAGCTTTTACCCACTGATACCACCATTCAACAGATAATCTGAAGAATCAAACTATATTTAATTGAAATTACCTTTTTGTTATAATCAATAGTTTATGCTAATTGTGTACTTATTAAGCAATTGCCGCTTACCTAGTCTATCCAAACATTGTACTTGCATTGTAATAAACATGTGGATTAACCAATATTCAATTATTTATGTTTTATTAACCACGTTTTGTCAGATTTCTTTATAAAGCTCTATGCAGCCCCTTCGTAGGGAAAAATCACCCACAGTTGAAACAAGCAGATCAGAAGTGGGTATTTGCCGAAGAAAACACTTCAGGATACAAGAGCAGATTAAAATCTTCTGATTCAACACAGACATCTGTTCTGCCATAAGCGACCATCTGCTTCATATCCCAGACAGCAAAACATTTCAATAGGAAGTGTCAAATCTGACTCCTAATCAGGAAACAATTATCTATACTTGCTACCAGCCCAAAGCTTATTTGAAACTCCTGGGGCAAAAGTTAATGGAAAAACACAGGTATGCATTCTAATAAGACTAGATCTTGGCCAAGATTCCTACCAGCTGTAATATTTTAAATATTTAATTGAAAATATATATATAACTTAAGATGCAAGATAAGAGATGTTGAGAAAATTTTCAGAGGAGTTTGGGAAACAAAGACCTTGAAAGACTCAATTGCCTAAGGGGTAAAGCCTTGGGCCAGGAGCTGTGGGTGGGCTGAGCCCCTGACGAGAAGGGACAAGGAACTACACATAGTTACAGGCATTTGTAAGATAACCCACAGGACTTTCAGAGGTTCAGAAAAGCAAGCACTAGAACCAGTTAGGATGTTAGGAAAGGTTTTGTGGAGGAACAAGCAAAAAGTTGAGTTGGGTCCTAAAGACTCAACATTTCCTCAGACTGAGACCGGTGTGAAAGGAGGCATTCCAGGTAAAGGACTCCCCCTTCTTCCCCGCCCACCCCAACCCCCACAGCAGCACACGAACAATCAGACCAGGGAGCAGCTCCTGGGGTTCAGAGCAGCGTGATTCACAAAGATGATCTGGGAAAGTAGCATGGAGCAAACTGAAGATGGGGTGAAATGTCTGCACTTGTTTCCACAGAAAACAGAAAGCCTCTGCAGGTCATTCAATGAACATACATTCAGCACCTATTATGGGCCCAATCCTGGGGAGACACCATGAATTAGAAAAACCAAGTGCTTTTTATAACGGAACTTGAATTCTAGGGGAACAAGACAGAATCTAAAATGTAAGACAATTTTAGTTGGTGAGAAGTGCATTGAAAAAAATAAAACAGGATAGCAAGATAGAGGGGGCAGGTGGGGTGCTCCCTTGGCTCGCACAGCAGCTGGTTAATGCTGCACCTTGTTCCTCTGGGAAGAGAGGAACACAGCTCTGGAGGTATAAGTAACACAGACAAGCCCTCACAGAGGACTCCTGAACACCTGTGCAACCAGAGCAGACTCCGCCAATTCCACGTCTTTTAAATTCAACCTCATTCACTAAGCTAATGAAAGGTGACTTCGATAACAACTTCTTGTTAATGCAAGTAGGAGCAGCATCTTGAAAACTGGCATCTTGCTCTCTTTGGGGTTTTGGTCGAGAAATAGTTCTAGCCCTGTTACTGTTGCAATCCAAAACACTACTGTATACAAGTTCA
>NW_006435766.1:1492017-1493052 GCF_000325575.1 Pteropus alecto
GCAGGTGACACTGTCCCTCGGTAAAGTTCTGGGAAGCAGAGGGCAATAGTAGGCCTTTTGTAATTATAATTTTTTAACAAATTTAGCAAAATTTTTAAAAGTATATCATTAAACAAAAGTAAAATGAAGCATATACTTTCACACAAGGCTGGTTTGCTGGTGTCACTATAAAATTACTTTTCTAAAAAGCAACATGGTAATATATGTAAAGTTTCCTTCCTTTAACCCAGTAATTCTTCTTCTGGAAAGTGAATATAATGCTGGATATTTAGATAAGTATTTACATATAAACAAATTCAGTGCAGGGTTACTTAGAAAAACAAATTAAACACCTGAGAAAAAATCTTATATAAACATAATCAAAGAAATATGTAAGCTATTAAAAGAATCTTTGAAATAGTATTAACACAATAAAATACTAATGTTTTTAAAAAGCAGGAAATCAGTATGGCCTCCAAATTCTTAAGATGACAGGAGAAAATATGAACATATAAAATGTTAAATGATGAGATTCCAATCTCTCTATAAGAAGCATTAATTTGCTTTTAAAACACACACAAAAAAATTTTCTCAACTTAGTCTCCTTATGCTGTCAGTTCCATCATTAACCTGGACTTAAGTGCTCTAACGATCTTCTAAGGTCCATGTTTCCCATATATAGCCCTAGAACTACTACTCTGAGAGTATCACAGCAGAGTGAAAAAAAGAAAGGAGACCTGACTTGGCTCTGGCCCACTTTTATTCTCTGAACAGTGGATGGTGGAGCTGGGCGAATGGCTTGGCCGCTGGCTCCCAGCCCTGGCTGAAGCCCCAAACACATGTCACCACCTGCACAGCATAATCTGGGTGTGGCTCCACCCTGGGCACGGTGACAGAGATCTGATGGGTGCAATTCCTTTAGGTATAAACAGGTAAACATCCAGTTCTCAGTACTAAACTAGTTCGTTGTCAACCTCGGTGTTCGTACTTTACTGCTCAAGGCACCTGAGAATACTCATGTTCGCTACCTCCCCTTTCAAGCTTGGTTTCCATCAA
>NW_006435766.1:1493072-1495598 GCF_000325575.1 Pteropus alecto
AGCTGAATGAATTCTGTTTTCCCACCCTATCTCAACCTCAAATTTATGTCACTGTCAACAAACCTTCACTCTCCACATAACCAAGCTGGCCCACATACTGCTCTGAGTCATGCTTTGCAGCTATCTGATAGTTGATAAGGGCACAGTTAAATCTCAAGACTTCTGTATGCTCGATGTTGGTAGACGATCAATAACACCACATATACCCACTGCCACCACTTCAGACCACCACCCTGACCAAATCTGTCACCACTTATTTACCCACCTCTACAACTAAGTTCTCACTTAAAATACTGCCTTCGACTGGCTTAACTGAAAGTCTCTGAAAACGGAACACCAAACTTAGCCTCACCAAAGAATGCAGTCAGCTCTGCATTCGTTCTGCTCCCGCTCCCACCATACCCACGGTCACAGCCTCTGTTCTGTCCTGGTGAACAAGAACTCGGCCCACCATTTGCCCGCCCTCCAAAATGTCAACAACTACTTTTCAATTAGACTTTGCCTCGCCCATGGACAAACTCTTGGAATTATTATAGGTTCACTTTTGCATATTCTGCTACCTTTTCACTGAAAGTCCCCTGAGGTCTGGCACATGACCAACCTTTATTGTGTACCCTCAAATTCTTCATACAGCACTGTGTACTCAATTAGTGCTTTGAAATAATATATCTGAAGGCTTTTCACAAGTATTAAGATATGAAAATAAACAGGTCATCAGTGCCCCTTCCACACTCTGACACTTTCTGGGTGACACAGGCTAGTCATGTCACCTCTCTATACCTCACATTTACAATCTATAATATGTGGGAGGAGTGGACAAAAGCATCCGCCTTCCTCATACGGTGGCTGTTTGCATATACTAAATAAATCACAATAGTTTTCATTTTACTCCCGAAGGCCCAGGCAAATGTCACTGCAGTTACGTACTAGTTCATCTATTTACTTGACATTTGTTGGGCGCGTACACACAGTGGAGTGCATAATGAACAAGACCTTCGCTCTCAAGGAGTTTATGGTCTGATAGGGATACACAGGTCAAAATACATATAACAAGTTATAGTATAAGCACATGGAAATACTACAGGAACACTAAAGAATAACAGAGCAGGATGAGTGAGAGTGGGGAAGAAAGACAGTGAAATGTGTCTAAAGCGCAGGAAGGAGGAAGGTGGGCATTTGGGAAGGTGGATGAGGTCAAAAAAGACTTCTTAACCAAATGACGAGGACAATTAACTGGGGTAAACAGCTATAACAGAATACAGAATTAACCTCTTCTCCATTAAATCATTTCAGTTCCAATAGAATTATACAAATAAACTGGCCTCAATTTTTCTCAGTTCTCTCATTTTAAAAATAGAACAATACTTTTAGCACCTTACATACCATGAAAGATCAACTAAAATGCTCCAAATAACTCAAAGGTCTTTTTTTAAAAAAAAAAAGAAAAAAGGTTATATATCAGCACAATCATTAACCCTGACAGACTGATTACTAAAAATTTTTAAGAAATACAATAAACAAAAATCTTCAATGTAAATTTTTTTGTTGTAAAAAATTTCATTCAGTGTTGAAAGACACTTTTATCAAATTCACACACACAAACACGAGCGAATGTGCGTGTGCACACACACCCCATAACCATTCCATACTCATGAGAATAATTTCCTTTTATGTGCCTTCTAATTTACTTCATACAAGCTGGCTTTAGCAGTCACAATTGCTACTATTTATTTCAAAGAGCACTAGTTTTTCTCCAGTACATTCACTTCCCAGATTGACAACATCCATTTGTGTCTGAAATTGGTTGTGAGCCCTAAGTGCCTCTTAACCTAAACCTTCAGATGCTAAGTCTCCAAAGCTCTTTTCCTAAAGTGCAATAATTCAAAATCGGGAGGGAGTCTTCTGCTCTAATCCACCCTTACCACCACATCCATCTTTATTTTATTAAAATACAGCCCCTACCTATCACTTAATTCTTCTCTTCAAAAATTTTCAATGGCTCTCATTCACTTCCTAAATTAGTATCAGCTGATGGTACCATGTTCAAGACCCTCCATTACATGATGCCAGTCACTTTCTAGTCTTATCTTCCACCTACAGCTATATTATCCAGGCAAATCTTTCCTGTGCCTCAAACATAAACCATCTCTCCATCTCTGTGGATCATCACACTGTCCCAGCCAAAGTGCGCACATATCTATTATTTTATTAAGACATACTCAGTGCCATCTCCTTCTGAAGCCTTCCTGGTTATCATCAACCAATGGTCATCTCTCAAGCCTTTGAACTGTTAAAGCACTTCCTACCTCTGAATAAAAGGATCACTTTTTTGCCTGGTAATTTAAGCATTTCTGAACTATTATTATACCTCTGGCCCTTAGCTAGCCTATAAACTTGAAGACAGAGCTTTGAAATCTGACTCATCTCATCACCCTCTACCAGCACCCAGCACATAATGGGTTATCTGGATTTGATAAAGTGTCTTTTGCCCAACTTTTCATTATAGAGGCCCTGAGTGTCAGCAGG
>NW_006435766.1:1495638-1531958 GCF_000325575.1 Pteropus alecto
GAACAGTTTGAGGTAAAAGAAAGCCATGGATATTTTTGAGCAGGCGAATCATGTGACTGGGGCTGCATTTTAAGGGGATTGAGGTGGCCTGACAGAGTGGAAAGCACGAGACTTGGAGTCCAAACTCACCTGCTCCATGCTAGGCTGTAAACTTTGGACAGATGACCCATGCCTCACCAGGCCACAGGAACCTAATTTAAATTTTTTGCTAAGAGAATAAATTAGATAGGGCGACTAAATTGTATCTCAAGCTCCAGGTCCAATCTCCTGGTAGCGACTGCCTGCAACTACTGAGGTTACATGGAGACTCCAGGCAGAGAATGGGACCCATTCTCAGTATCCGCCACAGGCTGGAAAGCTGAGTAAGCAGCATGAGGCCAAGCATTTGCCATCCCTGGACCTTATGATCTTTAAAGTCTAACATCATTGGATTTGGGGAGGTTTTGAGATGTTCCTCTGGGAACTCAAAACCTAAAATTCTAAGAGGTTGTTCTAGAATGAAGTTGAACTGCTCCTCTGGGTGATGAGGGGGGACAGAAGGGGGTGCAGGGGAGGGAGACCTGGTATTAAAATTTGTCATTTCATCAAGAAACCACACAAAAGTAAATTTACTATTTTTTTAAAAGCTTATATTTTTGATTAAAACGTTCTGGCCTTTGAAAGCACACGTAGACAAAGAACTGCGGATGCTGAAGCCATTCACCATGGCAGCTGCAACACAAAAGCAGACACAGCTCAGCTCCACCCATCCCAGCTGTTTAACTCAAATTCACTCAGCCTCCTAGGTTCATTTTCTGAGGATAGCAGCAATAATCGTACTCACCAGGCAGCATCACTGTGAGATTAAAAGGGTTCTGTGTGTGATGCTGTGCTTGGCACACACGGTGTGCACAATTAAGGTTTGCTGCTACTATTATCACCATTATCAAGGTCACTGCCATACAGTCAACAGGATATTTGTGTCTTCATATTGATAGTGCAAAACAGTTTTTAAAACAAAATATACACAGAACTAAGAAAGAAAAATAACATCAGCCAGTCGTGCCCATGTAAGTCTTACAAACACTTGTCTTTTCTTTGGCATCTGTTTTTTATGGCAGCCAAAAATAGTTTTCATGACCTCTTTTCAATTTTGTAGTGCATCTTATGAAGCACTAGGTACTTAGGCAAAGACACACACATGTACAGGCGGTATACTTACCAGAACCATCTTATGGAAATGAACATCCTTCTTTTAAGGTAGAAGCAAAAGAGTTTTTCCACAGCATGAGCTCAGACCTTGAGTAATGGAGCTTCACAGAAATACGGCAAGGTCCGCCACACCTGGAAACTACTTCAGTCAGCCCTTGGCAGTAGTAAGGAGGCATGGAATCCTTTCACAGAGGAATACCAAGTAAGCTCTTCAGTCTGGGAAGCAGGACTGCCTAAATTCATCCCAACTGACTAGCAAAGTGCAAGGATGTGCTTCTAAGGGTTTCTGTTTTTTCCAACCCCATGATGCCTCAGTCAGATCTATAGCAGAAATATATTAAATCCCAAACTCAACTCACATTGGATTATAATGCGTGCACGAAATAGACATTCTCAGGCTTGTCTGAATTAAATGAATAAACCACATGAATACAGTTGGATATAAGCAGGATCAGAAGATAAAAACAGATTTTGCGCAGTGCATATCATCAGGTTTGAAGTCTATCCTCTCGAAACAGCTAATCTCCCTGAAACTCTCTCTGTGTTAGGGAAAATTTTCCCACATTTATTGAAGCAGTGACTAAAGCAGCTGGCAGGCAGTCTGGTCCATCAGCAGCTGTCAAGCTAACAGAACTGGGGTGAAAAGGCTATCTTCACTGCATTAAACACCTGACATTCATGTGGCTACATAAATTTTGCTGTGGCCACTAGGGTGTATGACACAACTTGAGCCAGTAACTCTTTAAAATAGCCAGGACAAACGTAACTATAGTAGATGATTGAACAAAGACAACTATCTAAAGTTGGCAAAAATCATGTTGTTCCCCGAAAGATTCAATTATATTAAAAATACGAATGGAAACAATCCAAGTGATTACATTACCAGAACTTCAAAATGTTTGATTTCACAGTCAGAAATTGATCTCTACCTCCACATATCAAGGACATAGTTCAAACATCCTTAAGAATTCTTAATACAATAAAAAGCAGAAATCAACTAATTTAACAAGGTCAGCCTCTTTAAGGTAGCTTACCAATACATGAAAAATATATAAAATACCTTAAATGTTAGCAATAAACTAAGTAAATTTTTCAAAATGCTTTTTTTATGGGCAACTCAATGAAAATGTGACTAATGCTTTTTTGACCTGTTTTTAAAATTAATTTCTCTATATTTCCCTTTCTTTACTTAAAATGCCTCTTTATAGACATTTCTCTAAAAGAGATATAATCATGAGCCAACCTCCCAAAGACAGAAAACTTTCATTTACTACCCATGATTACTTTCTTAAGCAGTTACAATCAATTTTGCTTCAAATCAATTGGCACCAAAATGATACACACTAATGTTTAAAATTTTACCAATCTAATTCCAGTATTTTTCACAGGATATTTTATTCCACAGTGCTGTCATGATTTAAAATAAAATAAAGCCATTATATTTGAAACGATAAAATAAACCCTACTAATTTTTCTTAGGTCTACTCTGAATTGCAGCTTGCCAAAAGTCACTTGGAAACATAATATATTCTGCAGCTATTATTAAGCAATGTAGGTTTCTTCAACATTAGAAAGTATCACTATTCAAATGTCATTTATTTTAATATGTAAAACTTTTTCTAAAATTATTTCTATAGTGTAAGCTCAAGAAGGTCAGGGGGATGTACTCTTTTTGATGTTTCAGCAATATGGAAACTACGGTGCTAACAAAATCTGCCTTTACGGCAATATTAAAATAACACTAAAAACCTGAAGTAATAAAGTTCCTTTACTCTATCAAAATGAAATTAATTTTCAAAGTAATTTTCAATGTAATTTAAGTAGAAGCATATTTCCTGCCAAGCCTTGCTACTCCTGATGAAAAAGCATCACCTGGGAACTTGTTTGAAACAGAGACTCAGTCCCCACCCCAGACCTGCCAAATCAGGATTTGTGTTTTCACAAGATCCCCAATGTGCACATTAAAGTTTGAGAAGCACTGCTCTAGAAGAATATGGCATTAAAAAAAAAAAATCTTCAAATAAAACAGCAACAGAAAAAAAAAATCATAAAAACAGGCCTCCCAAATGAAGCAATGATAAAATCCCAACTGTCTTACTATAACATCCAATTGACAAAATGTGCACACCAAAAATAAGGATTTATGGGGCCTGAAATTATCCTCAGACTTCAAGCCAGGCAGTCCTCAGAAAATCATAACACTGTCAATTTTAAAGGAACCTGCAGGTTAATTCTATAGTTTACAGATAAGAAAACTGATATGCAAGGTTACAAAAATGATTGCTGACCTAGAATTATTATTGAATAATTCTGTATCCCTGTCTCTCAGCCTAAACTCTACAGGGTTTCTTTGTCTCCTTCCTCTAATGTTGCATCAAAAGAAGCTTTCGTGCTCTTGCACTGGCCCTTTCTATTACCACCAGCGTCTTTGTTCAGCAGCCCATCATTTCATTACCTGACTTAACAGTACCAACTTTATGTCTGCTACCTCTACAAATGAAATCTATCCTACAGGTCTTTGCTAGCATAATCTTCCAAAAGTATCATCAGAAATCTCACCTATTCAAAACTTCACTGGATTCCCATTTCGTAGAGAATAAGGGAGAAATTCCCAAGTCTGCATGTGAGATCTGCACACTCTACCTTCCATGACTGCCAACACAACTACCTTCTGTGCCACAGGTCAACTTGCTGTGGTTCACTAGACCTGGCAGATTCCAAGTTGCTCAGACTGTCTCCTGACCTGGAATTTATTACTCAAATAATGCCTAACCTTCAAGGCCAAGTCTCTCTTCTCCGTGTCCTCAAAAATCCCAAGAGAATTCGTTCACTGACATTCATTTTGCTTTCTCCTCTTGTATCGTGAGTGAGCCGCCAAAAGTTCCATCGGATCAATGACTGTATTCTGAATCCTTTTAAAATGACAAGCCCAGGGGAGAAGATGGTGAGATAAAGACTGGAAAAGAACACAGGTGGGAAGGGTGGGGACTTTTCGGGTGTAGTTCTATTCCTGGCATAATATCGAATTTCTTGATCTACATGGTGATTATACAACTGTGTTCACTTGTGTTACTTCATCAAGCTGTACACTTAATACTCGTGCATCTCCCTGTACATATACATATTAAAAGTTTATTTAAAACAGAAAAATAAAATAACATGACAAGCTCAGTAGATCAGTAATAACATTGGGGAGTAAGTAATGACTGGTTAAGCCTGCAACAAAAGGAATTTCTTCTGAACTGGTACCAAAACCCACCCAATTCAAGTCTACATCGGTTAACTATTTCTATTCTAGAGGAAGGGGTAAAAAAAAGATCCTCACTGAGATTTTTTTTTATATCAAAATGTTTTATTTAGAAGAGTAGTGTATCCCTCACTAATTTTTAAAATTTAAATCTTGTAGTGTGCCAATTATTACATTTTAAAAGCAGAGATTAACCTTATTTTTTAAAACACACAAGTGCTAGGACACCACGGATCTCTAAGCACTCTGCAAAAGTGCCTGGTACCTACTAAGCACTCAACAAATATTTGCTGAATCAGTAGATGAGGGAGGGAGGTTATTTTTTTTTTTTTCCATTTATGATGCAGAGAAACTCCAGTAAGTAAAGAACCATGGAAGCCAAATAAAAAAGAGTTGAAGAGACTCGATCGCCAAGCAGAACTCAGCTCCTCCTTCATTTCTTTTCCACATTTTCCAAAAAGCAAATTTCATTCGATGATGATGTTCTTTAGTAAAAGTAAATTTAAATGAAAAAACTGTCACTAAACTGTGAATGACCACTATGCCTGCTGTCCCAAGTAACCCTTTCCCTAAAATACACACACCAAATGGAAACGAAAAAGCAGAAAATGTACTGCTAATGGTTCATACGCAAGTTCCTCATTGAAGAAAAAGAGCTCTCAAAAGTTTCCATATATTTTGATCAAAATAACATTTTCTCTATAAAGCAATTTTAAGTTTCTTATAGAATAAGGAGAATATGTGCAAATAAAAAACATAACTGGGAAATCGCTAATGTATAGAGTGGATAAGCCTCTTCACTGGCAGAGATCTACTTGTTCTGCATGAATAAACATTTGTTCAAATTTCAACCTTCATCCAAAAATATATGATCTTAGTTATTTAGTGAGGACTGGCTATCTTTGAGAAATGTATACTACAGAAAAACATAGTAAATACTTTACACTCCCTAAAAGCATGAGTCATTAACATATCAATTACATATTTGTTTTTACATGTTGGTATCAACTGATAGTATCAAAGGTAGAACAGTACCTCTGCAAACAAAGTAAATAAAAATGATCCAAAGCCTTAAAATGAGAAGTCAAAACATTTGATAATTCAAAGATTTACTCTAAAATGCTTAAGAAAAAAATCTATTTCTACATGGTTCTATAGCTTATATTCTCAATAGAGCAAGCAAGCCTGCAGTAAATACCTTTACAAATATAGACACACTCAGCAGATGAAATTGGACCTTTAAAATATGGCCTGATCATGTTAATTTAACTACCAAAACTACTTCTCATTTATGCCAAGGAAAGCTGTATCAATTTACACAGCAAGTGAACTGCTAGCAGATTCAGGCAGCACACCAAAGGAAAGTTGACACATTCCCTAGGATTCAAAATAAAGTCATTTTCATCCTACCACAGCCTTATCTAATTCTTTAATGTTCTCTTTACCTTGATGAAGTTTAATTATAAACCAAAAAAAATAGAAAATACATCTATAAACTCTCCACCCCTCAATGAACATTTGTATATTACCTTAATTATACAGCAAGTTTAACATTGTTCTAATTATAGTGTACATTTAATTTTGTACCTTTCTCCACTTAACCTAGCAAAACATTTTTTTCAATTTGCTATACAGACGTTATTTAACATTAAAGTATTACCTTAGTTACAGCATGTTTAACATTGTTCTAATTACAGCATATATTTAATTTTGTACCTTTTTCCAGTTAACCTAGCATAACCTTTTTTCACTTAGCTATAATCTTTATTTATATCCATTTAATGGCTACATATTATTTCTTCTAGTGTATAAACTGTGGCTTACGTAACAATTTTCCTGTTGTAGATCTTAATAATCTTGCCAAATTGCTTTTTGCAGATGTAGACACTTTTGCACAATTATCACCAGCAATGTCAAAATGGGCTGGATCACTGTGACTTTACAGCATCAGGTATGTTATGTATTTTTTGTTTTGCCAATTTAATAGGATAAAGGGTAATATTTTAATTTGTGAGTCTGTGAATACCAGGTTTAGTTAGTCAATATTTTCCCATGGCTTTTTACTAGTTAATTCCCTCCTTTGTGAATTGCCCATTTGGGTCTTTTGGCCAATCATCCGATGGGCTCTTAATGTTCTTCTCATTAATTTAACAGTCAAAGTGCCCCATAAGTGCCTGGCAGTTTCAATTAGATGTTTCATATTAGAAGAAAGAGAGACTTAACTCTATCGCCGATCAGCTGGATGAATGTTCAGAAGAAAACAACATATTGCTGCTCCCCTGGACTCCCACCTCCACGAAATGAAGTGTGGTTCATTTTAAACTTGTGGCTCTACAATTTATTTAGCGCAACCCACATTTCTCAACCATTACTACTTTCCAATAGAGAACAAACTCGATGACAAAAATGGACTGTCACTATACAAACAAACTGAGGGTGAAAATATACATCCGTTTAGAAATAGGGGCATAAATGAGTCATATCTGAACAGCAAAGCACATCTGGCTTAAATTCTCATTATTAGAAATTATGACCCCAAAATACTGTTGATAATAAAGTACATCACTACACCCTGTAGATTTGGACAAAGAATTCACAACGCACTACATGTAGTCTCATTTTGTGTAAGGCTTGGCTTCTAAAATGAAGGCTAAGATTGAGACAAAATTATCCTTGAAAATTACTTAAAAAGACCATATAGTATAGCACATGTGATTTTTTATTTTTTACATAGTGCTACATTCTCTCTCACAAAACCCAATGCTGCCAGTTTTTCCTACAGTGTTGGAAAAGATTGCTACTTCTTTGGGTAAATACCAGAAGAAATCAGTCTTGCTTATATTTAAGGGAATGTTGCATTAAAAAAATACATTGCTAATTATTTTTCAGCAAACGTTTATAGTCAAGTTGGCATAAGTTAAATGCACATAATACAGTGCCACTGTAAACTGATAATGATGAAGCTAAATGCACTAATTTATAATTTAAAAGCAAAACAAAAGCAGCAATTGAAAACCACGACCAACTCAAAACCACACTGATCTTATGCTGATAAAATGTCCTTCTCAAATTTTACTTGAATTAAAACTACTTGCATGTGCATACCTGTCATTTTTTTTGCAACCTTGACAGTATAAAGTGACATCCAGACTTTACAATACTGAACTAAAATCTCAGACTAATTTTTCACTTAAAAATACTCTTAAAATTTTGCTTAGTTTTTTAAAAATGAAGGTATGTGAAATTTTTTTAAAAAGAGGATTTGCATGGACATTTAAGGCTTGTCAGTAATTATGCTTTGAAAAACCACTGTTTGGAAGACAAGTGCCAGCCAACCAGATAAAAGAAACATATTTTAAGGAAAAAGAGAAGGAATTTTTTTTTAAGTCCAAAATCCCTTTATTCTGAAAACTTGTACAACATAGAACCACTAGTACCCAGTAGTTCAAGATTATGACAGAGAAACTGCTCAAAATACAGCACTCTAACCTTTATATGCCATTAAACTATCAAGAACAAACGTCTTTACAGGACCACGACTAGACAAATAAGTAGAATGTGAGGCTGTCAGTTAAAGGAAACCTTTGTTTAAAAAATGTATTGCGAGACACAATGTTGTACATACATGTGGCAGTATTAAGAAATTTGGGTGCAAATAATGGGGAAGCAAAACAGACAAAGCACTGCAGTAAGAGTTTGTCACTTACTGTCCAGAGAAACCAAAGATATGTAACTTTTTTTTAAATTGTTTAACCACAAATTTGCACAAAATCAAGATGTAAGGGAAAATCTTGAAGTATCATTCTGGAATTTTAAAAGCATGTCATAAAAACTCTTGACCTGCCTCTGAAAAAGCCTTATGAAAGGCTATCACCTTCAACTCCATTCTTTTTAACTAATGACACTTTTTTAACAAAATTAATACAGGCTCGCTGTGGAAATTTTGGAAAGGTGTGAAGAAAATCATCACATTCATTAATAATTCTGACCAAAAAAGAACTAATCAGTGAGGTAGTCAAGAACCCTGGAAGAAACTGAGAATATAATTTTGAAACTAGTAACAACAAAGGAATAATAAGCACAGCATGTCATCATCCCTAGGTTCTAGAGAACTAGTTTCGAGAAGTCTAAGAAAGACTACATTACACACCTAAAAGAGATTATTACTACTTTTGTGGCACAGGAAACACTAAAATATGACAATCTGAGAAAAACAAGACAGCATCATCCAAAGCAAATAATCTCACTGAGTAGCTCAGTTTTTAAAACAATGTATATAAAAATTGGAGTGGCAGGCACGTGGCCACAGAGGAAACAAAAATGTGGTGTGAACCACAAACAACTTTGTCAGGAAAATAAACCCCAGAATTAGCTGAAGTGCATGAACAATTTTTTTTTAAATACGTAGAAGAGTGAAGTAAGATTCTAAAATATATTTGGAGCAAGTTGCAGTGTGGAGAATATAGGCTACTATTAACAAATCATATTTTTTTCTTGGTCTTTTACAATAGAAGAACTTCAAGCTAGAAAAGGAATAACAGTGTGAGCTGAAGCCTACCTACCCCTCCAAAAAATATATATATATTAAGGAAAAAATTCTCAAGGCATTTTCAGTAATTTTATGTCATTTCCCCCACAGTAATTTTATGTCAACTCCCCACTGCTCCTGGAAGCAAGTACAAATTCCTCAGCTTGAGGATAAGCCTCTCCTCCGAGGCCCCTCTCTCTACCATCGGTCCCTCTTCTCCAGAGGGACACACCCAATTCCATCTCCAATGTCAACTCTTCTGGCTGGGCGGTTACTTGGCAACAGCCTGGGAAGAGTTAAGGCCTTCCCTGTGTCCCCAGGACGGAGTGTGCATGTGTCTCCTATTCCATTTCCACCTCTGCTGCCATTGTTTCTCAGTGAACTGGGGGTTCTGAGGGAACACAGTGGGCAATGTTCACTTGTTAATTAATCAACTAATGACTGATTCTGGAGGAATGATTATGAGAACAGGAGAAAGATCAGAAAAAATAAGACACAGCCTCCACCAAGGATGTGAGAGACCTCTTCTAGGCCACCACAGCATGCATGGCTCTCAGTTAGAGAGCTTAATTCTCCAATAGCCTTCAGAAGTAAGTCGTGCTATGTCCTTTAAAAAAAAAAAAAAAAAAATTGCAACTCAGTGGTTGAATAACTTGACCAAGGTCCCAAAGCAAGAAATGGTTCCAAACCCCAGGTCCACATACTTCTGATGCTTATTCCTTCTCCATGTGTTCAAGCTGGGGAAGGGGGAAGTCATAAGGGAGGAGAAGAAGAAAAGCAGATTCCAGTGAACAATGTGAGCATTAGCCAAGAGCAAGGGACACTGTTACCTGCTCTGGAATCGTTACCGTCAGGGTCATGAAACTAGCCTCCTGATTTTTATAATATGGTTGCCTAATATCAGCAAAGTTTTTTTTACAGTTTCCCAAGTTATTATTACTATGTTAGGTGGTGAAACTGTGAACAAACAGTAAAAAGCCCTGGGTGTC
Organism: Pteropus alecto; assembly: GCF_000325575.1. Lineage (NCBI taxonomy): Eukaryota > Metazoa > Chordata > Mammalia > Chiroptera > Pteropodidae > Pteropus > Pteropus alecto. The sequence continues at coordinate 1,505,594 of NW_006435766.1, forward strand.
CAACCTGGTCAAAACCACACTCGAAAATGAGAACCAGCAACTTTTGGAGATCTAAGTACCTTTTCATTATTGAACCCAGACTGAAGCAAAACTCACTAAACTTGAAGCCAGTATGTGTGGCTTTGGGCAACACATTTAAGCGAGCAGGGTCTCAAGATATTCACCTGCACACAGGCAGAAGAGTTAGGGAGGAAAGACCAGGTGATCTCTAGATCTAATCATCAGTCTATTTCACTCTAAACTCCTCGAGCCAAGGACAGTCATGAGACAATAGCTGGTTCAAACCCACTTGTCTGGCACATACACAGCAATATCACTGTGCAGTCACCATCTCATCTTAGGTTCTTAACTTCAAAGACTGTGTATCATAAATGCAGGGGAAGCAACTCGGTCTGTGTTGCTAAATGGCAAACGACATGAATTGACAAAGGTAAAAACGAAGCAAGAATCAGGCCCACAGACATTTTCCAGTAAGAACTCTTAACCCTTAGAATTGGCTCCTTTGAGTGGAGTGCATCACTACAGGCATTATCCCCCAGTGAACATATGAAGAAAATCTGTCTACACCATTCAGAAGGTCTACACATTCAGAGCAACTTCTTAAGGTCCTTACTACTCTGAATTCTATTTTATGAATTACATAGGAAACTGCATGTATGCTGAACTGACATAAATCATATTTTTAATGAGGAGCTTGCTGTTTAAAAGACCTAATATGATTTTCTTAGTGTATCTTTTTAAAAAAATACATCTCCATTTCACCCAGAAAGTTTCCTTAAAGTGAGGTAGACCAGCATTTTTGTTCACAAAGGATAGCCAAACTACAGCTAATCAACAAATAAAATTGTCAGATTCTGACTTAAGCCTAGCATCCTACAGCATACATAGTATATTTAAGCAATCAGTATAAATATGTATAAAGTTATACTCACCATACAAATAACATAAAGCAACTATGCAGATATCACCAGTTTCTGAATTCTCCATAAGAAACTCACTGGCTTCAAGTGAGGTGTAGACAGTGTAAATAGCAGGAGACACTCATTTGCTGTAACATTCTAATACGCATAATGCAAAACTGCATATACTATTCAGAGGAGAATCACATGAAAAAATCCAATATGGCCCTCTCATTTTGCACTTTTGGGAAGATGTGCCCATTCCGAAGAAATTCCTACACACAGACAAATTCCTTAGTGGTTTTCCTGTCTTCTTTGGATCCGTTCTAGCTGAGGATCCAGATGCTTAGACATGAAGAAACAATGACATTAATGCCACCGAGTGACATGTGACGTCAACATTCCCCAGTACTCTCCCCTGCTTCTCTTCTCTCCATCATCCTTTTTTCACAGAAAATGCCTTACGCCTTTTGGTAATTCTTATGGAAACTGTGAAGTTTATTTTCCTTCTGTACCTTTTACATGAATGATTTTAAAGCTGATGCTACATATTTTATAAAATATTTCTTTTGCTCTTTACAAAACTGAACCTCAAAAGATAATCACAATATATTTTCCTAGTTTTCCATTTCTTCCCCCAGACATGGATGCTTTTTAACAATGGAAGTGCAGATATAATTTGTTAGATGCTCTGAGAGTATTCTCTAAGTCCAAGTATTTGGTTTATTGTAGAACTCTTAGAGACTTACCGCAATAGCCCTCTCAAAACAACTTAGAATGATACAGGCTATAAAATAACAATTACAAAAAAAGGTGCACAAGCACTTCCCTTGCACTATTAATAAATTTTCTGGCAATGTTTTCTGGAGATAAACATCTAATTATTACAAGCCTGTAACCAGAAAGATGTCATATAAGTTCTATCCTAAGGAACTGTTTTTTGGAGGTCATCGAGAATCACAATAGGAGGAAATCCTGCTCTGCTGTTAAAACTCTACTGAGATTCATTAGTAAAATCATTGCTAAGTAGAAATGTAGTCTTCTTTGGTCTCGTGCCTGTTATCTCCAGGAACAACAGCATATCTCTTCTCCTACCATAGTTTTTACAGAAGCTGTATGTTTTTATAAATAAATAAATAAATAGATAGATAAATAAATAAAAAGGGAGAGGGCTGCAATTCCAAATTACTGTTATTTTTGTTTTGTTTCTCTGAGTTAAACATGACTTATAAACCAACAAAGAACAATAATCAGTGCAGATGTGAGATACAATACAATGTAATAAGGAAATACTGAAAACTAACATTCACCATGTCACACATAAAAAGGAGCTAAAATTCAAAGTTAAGGCTAAATTACAAGATATTATTTCACATAGTTGTGACAGGAAACAAAAGCAACTCGGGAGTTTCTATATTTGAAGGGATGTATTTCCAGTTACTTTGCACTCTTCTTGAACTTGGGGCGGATCATTCCCCCATCCCAGGCTTATCAGTTCCAGCTCGGTATCCAAATAAAGCTCAAACCTTTGGGGACTGGGGGCACTCCTCCCCCACCTGGCCAGCCTGAGCACACATGTGTGTAGAGGCTCACATAAGCACAAATCAGGGAATCTGGGTGACACCAAGCGTTTCTGAGAGCCTATCCAGCTGCAGATGTGACTAGTCAGGTAATAGAGTTGCCCTGTGCAAAAAGCTGCTGTGGTCCTGACCAGGGCCAGTCCTTGGATGAGCTGTGGTGCTCTGAGAGGGGAACTGGTATTTCCTGTCTGCTCCTCAGTCACTTCCCATTCTTTTTTAATGGTTTCCGGTGGTTTCCACATTCGGAAAAAAAAAGGCAGAATAAAGAGGCCCACCAGATTTTTGTTGTCTTTCAAAGCTAATACTTGATTCAAAGGAAAATTAAACGGCAAAAAGTTACAAAACCAGGAGTCTGACAGTGTTTTTAGGAATAGGTTAGTATGATTCTGGAATAGAATGGTAAAACAAAGTTAGATCTGATTCACTAAATACACCATGCCTTTTCCTATAAGATATCTAACTCCAATTATATGTCCTTGAATAAACGAGGGCATCTGGGAGGAAAAGTTGGGGGAGAGGAGAAAGTAGAACAGAAATTAACAATTGCAATTGTACAGGTTCAGCACCATACAAACTATACATAGTGCAAAAGACACAAAATATCACCCCTAACCTACCATTCACAGTTCTGTGGGGTAATAAAGCCAACACCTGAACCAACAGGAGAACACTGAGCTATATGAAATAATCCAGAACTGAACTGTATGGCCTGAGCAATCTCAAGATAGCAGTGGAAATATTTTGAACTTTTTAGAAAAACAAAACTGTATTATTGATGGAATTTTCTCCTTAAGCACTCTAAAAGGTCATACCTAAATCTAGCACCTATTTTTGTGACATGATTGCTATAGTTTTTAGATATTTTTAACTTGTAATGAAAACAGAGTAAGAGAATACACCTCGACTTAACTATTACCATATAATTTTCCTTCAATTACCATCCTAACTAGCTTCTGGATCCTAACTAACTGCATCATAGCAAAAGAAGTCATCAACAAATTACAGAGGCCTGATTTAAGGACAATGTGTAACCCAAACACATTTTGATCACGCAGTGTGACAAGAGCTGTACTTGTACTTGTTAAAAATTCTGAGACAGTCTAGAAGAGCAGAGACAGCACTCAGCGCCCTCCACTGAGTGTTGGAGTAACATTTTTGAAAGGCTACATATGAAATAAATCTTGAAGGAGGACCACAACACCCTCTGAGGAACTAAGATGTGCTCAATCAACCCTGGGGCACATGACAAATCTTCATTTAGGAACTCTCCATCTTTCATAATCTCAAAATGTTAAGATTAGCTCCACATCTGTTCTTTATAAATAACTGCAATTCTCATAATGATATCAAAACATAAGCGCTGACCATTCTGCTTCCAACTGATCAGAAGACCTGCAACACTAGGAATTATTTCCCCCACACGTTAAATGCTATTACCATTACCCAACAATTTAGAAAGGTTAATTTATATTTCCCTCATATGCCAGCCTCACTCCAAGAAGGACTTAAAGCATTTACACCTTATTTAAAACATTTTTAAGAATATTAGCTTTGTCGGTCTGTTAAAACTTAGTATTTGGTTGAATCAAGTTGAATTTATTTTAATTCAAAGGACAACAGGTAAAAAGCATTAATTTTGAAGTATAACAGATCAAATGATGCAACTCTCATATAGAAATTTTGGTTTCTAAATATTCTCTCTAAAATACATTTATTTGAACTTTTAAATATTCTGGTTGACTTTGATTTTTATTTAGAATAACTGCCTCAAGGTGGATGTTATTATTTAAGACTATAAGTCCTCTAGTACATTTTTTAAAAAAGCAAGACAAACTAAAAAGCTTCTACTCAGCAAAAGAAACCATCAACAAGGTAAAAAGACAATCATCCAAATGGGAAAATATATTTGCAAGCAACACCTCCAATAAAGGCCTAATATCCAAAATATACAAAGAACTCATACGACTCAACAACAAAAAACAAACAATACAATCAAAAACTGGGCAGAGGACCTGAACAGACACTTCTCTCTAGAGGACATACAAATGGCCAACAAATATATGAAAAGATGCTCAACATCGCTAGCTATTATAGAAATGCAAATCAAAACCACAGTGAGGTACCATCTCACACCTATTAGAATGGCTGTAATCAACAGGACAAGTAATAACAAATGTTGGAGAAGATGCCCAGAAAAAGCCTCATACATTGCTGGTGGGACTGCAAATTGGCACAGCCACTATGGAAAGCGGTATGGAGGTTCCTCAAAAAACTAAGACTTGCTCTACCATATGATCCAGTAATCCCTCTACTGGGTATTCACCCTAAAGATAAATAAAAGCAAGAGAGTACAGTTTTCATTTATCACAAAAGTGTAACCAATCACCAAGAAAGTTTTTCTTTCTAAAAGCTTTTAGGGAAAATAAGGGGGCAGGGGGAACCATATCCTTTCAGTCTAAAACAAACACTATTATTGGTTTAACATGTTTCCAAATCATGTAACACATTCCTTTAACTATTTGGAAGCATACTATATAGAACATTTTTGAAACTGCCACAGTTTTCATTCTAATATTTAAAATATCATAAAAAGTTAATAGTAATCTAAGTTATACAACATAAATAGTAAGCTATAAAAATTAAAGAGACTCTTACCCCCTGTGAGATGGCAGGAGTCAAAGGACCCAACAGTTTTTGAACATTTACTTTACCCAATGAAGAGCTGGACATTCTCTTCCTCTTTCTTTTCCTGTCTCCTCATTTTTATGTAATTTTGTGGAACTTTGGGAAAATATCTTAAACTTTCCCACTCTGGCCAGTGGGAACGGATCAGCATGAAAACCCTCTTAAATGCATTAAACTACTAGTTTTGCTTGTATTCATTCCTCTCCACGTCCTCTTCAAAACGTTGGTGTCAGAAATCTAAACACTAACTTTCCTCGCTGCCTTACTAGGAATGCTGCAAGTGGTTAAAGTAGGTACTGGAGTTTATTTAAATTAATTTATAGGAACAAATATTAAAGTGTTCAATACTCAACAAAAAGTTCTAAGGACTCTTACTAGGAAAATAATTGTTAATGCTTCATTGGAATGTTAATCTTTCAGTCCACTTAGCAAAGCTATCTGGGTTGTTAGGCTACATTTTTACTTAAACACACAAATGAAGAATGATTTTATTCTTTTAATAATCAATGCTTCTTCAAATCTCAAATGACCTCAGTCTCCAAAAACTTGAACAAATATCACAGTTATGCTTTCAAAACCCCAGAAATCAAAATCCATGATCTTAATAGTTTTCTCCTTATTTTCTTAATTTTCCACTTTGAAATCCATATTCCTATAGAAGCTAAGGATGACCCAAATGACTCTTTCTGTCAACCATTTTCAGTTCTGGCCAAAGCTCTGACCCATAATCATAGACTAGAAGTAGCCAAGTGATGGCACAGCATTCAATGCTGGACTAGCCCAAATAAACAACATCCCGGTGAACGTTAAAATGTAAGATTTCTGACAGCATGAGCCTTATCAGGAAAATGGCAAATGGGCTTTTCGGGGAATGGAGGAAGTCCTCTGACAATCTGAAAGGCAGGGTAAACACCACTGCCACCTGGGAGGACTGACCAAAAATTTTGTGAATGGCAACTGGAAGTAACTACCATAGTCAGAGGCATCTCATTACATCTGGGGATTAGAAAGGAATGGAGCACGCCTGCCAGTGTATGACTGGGAACAGCTATGAAATCCACACACTGATCCAATTAACGTTTCTATTTACATAACATGCTCTAAAGATCCAATTAAAATTTATCCATTCCTGACACTCACTGCTTACTATAAACACTTTAAAAACTTAAAAATGAGTTTTAAGATCCTACATATATTTGCTTTCCAATATGCACATATACATTTGCTTATAGAAGTCCAAAAATGTCACACAGACTTCAAAAAACAGTAACTAATACACATCATTATTTCAGATAAATAAAACACCAAAAATGGGTATGCAAAGTTATGAAGCTTTTCAAAAGTTCTCTAAAATATCTAGCCTAAATATTAGAACCACATCCAGCTCAGAGTCAAGTAACCAAAAAAACATCTAGGTCTTTTACATGTTTTCTCAATCCTTTGAGACTTAACAAAAATTACTATAAACCTATTATTCACTTTTTAAATACAAAATAAAACCCAGTTTATATGGACAGTACTAAACAAGTACAGATTAATTCAAACTCAGCAGGTAACAAGAACACATTCTTCACATATAATAGGGGAAACATGACACACTCAAAAGAAAAGGACAAAATAATAATGATTCCAAAATGGCAGAATCTTAACAAAAGACAAAATGTTAATCCGATAATCAGATGAAGTTATGTACCTTGGTGAAAAGGTGAGAATAAGAATTGTCAAGGAAAACTACTAAGAGTAGATATATTTTACAGCCGGTCTAAATCAAGTTTGAGAGCATGTAAGCAGCTGGATAAACAATGTTGCACACACTCAGCATTTTTGTATCACATTAAAGATAGAACAAATCCTTGAAGACCAAAGGAGCAAATAAAATGTATAAACCTTAAAGTGGAAAAAAAGATAACCTTCAAAGTCATCCCACACCCAAAGCACAGAGCAGAGGGCCAAATGACAAAGCACCAACCGGCCAGACTCAGCCAAGGGTCCTGTAAGACACAGACAGGCATGTGGACAGATGGGAAATTACTGAGACACTAGGAAACCTTTGAATTCCACTCCATCTAACATTCTTGGGTGGGGTAGAGGAGGTTCTAAATATTAAACCTTAGTTTTCCAACTGTTTTACATAAAATCCTGTTCAAACAAGCACTTTGTGTGTCTCCCTGAAAGTGTAGAACAATTTGATATAGTCACCTTTTATCTCTCAATCCTTCACTCTGCTCCATTAAACATGAAAGGATCTAAACAGTAGACATAAAGTCACTCACCACAACTACCGTCCACTGACTGCCAACCTCGGGCCAAGTTTGAAGTCAGGCCCTTTTCATATATATCTCCCATTTGATCCTCAAGGAGAAGTAGGTATTACAGCCCAGCTAACATGATCAAAATGAGGATGGATACCTCATTCCTGGGCCCAGGGACACACAGCTGCAGAGCAGTAGCAGCACTGTCACCTACTGGCCCAGTTGGTCTCCCGGCAGAAGCAGGCAGCAATCTCCCATGCCAGCCAGGTGTAAATGGACACAACCTTACTGGAAAGCAAACTGGCAAAATGCATAAACTGAGAGCCTTTAAAAAAACTGAGAGACTTTCCACCCAATAATTATACTTAAAGTAAATAACCCATATTGTGGACCAAATTTTATGCACTAAGATTATCATAATATTTTAAATGGTGAAAAATGGAGAAATAAACTAAATTTCCAATAATAGGCAAATAGTTAAATATGTACATATATCCATACAACGAAATATTATACAGCCTTTAAAACGTATTGTGACAGTTTTTTAAAAGACATAAGAAAATGCAAATGTATTAAGTACAATAAGTAGAAACAATGTATATAAATCATGATTTCAACTATTTTTAAAAGTATCTGTATTTACAGACACATAAAAATACAGAAAGACTGAAAAGAAATGCTCAAATTTTAGATTATTCTGGGGGGTGACTTATTATCTTCTATAGGTGACTTATTATCTTCTATAAAATCGTCTGTACATTCCAAATTTCCTATATGTATTTATTTTATTGTAAACAATTAATGCTTAACATTTTTTCAAGAAAACATTCATTATGCTCCAGGATGCTGAGTCAGGAACTCCAAAAAGATTTCATCTGCAGGAGCAGACCGAAACACTGCGCGGCTCTGAGTTGGGGCAATATCTGTCATATTCCTGGTTATTGACAAATCTGGAAATTGCCTTATTTATTAAAGACTCACGTGCTTTCAAAGGCAACAGTAACACATTCTAAAGCCTGTAATCTGGTATGAGCAAGCGGTTTCTGGACTGTTAACTGGATTTCTTACGGTGTTCTCGTTCAAAGGGCAAAATCCAATAAAATAAATCTAGAATGTATCTGTTTAAATAAAACACACCTACAGATGGTCTTCTACTTCCTCTGCCAGCACTAATTTACCAATCAGCCAGACCCCCAAGGAGGCATACACAGTAATGATGCTGCTGCACAAACAAGGTAGGGTGGGGGATGGGGAGCAATGCTAAAATAATTTTACTGGCAACACACAGTACACCCATGATGGATTGACTCAAAGTAACAGAGAATGAGAACTTTGAAGCTTTGCCCTCCCCACGATAAGGCCTGTAAGCTCTTCACTGCTCTAATTTAAGTCCCTCTACTGAACACTCAATTCTCTCAGAGCCAGCCCTCCAAAGAACCAGCATTCAAGCAATGTAGTGATTCTAAGTAAATGAGAAGTTGGAATACCAGGAAAGGGGGAAAAGAGTGAGCATCCTCCTTAAAATGAAGCAGGAAAAATCGAGTTACAGCTGACTTACTTAATCCAGAAAATGAAAAAGGTGAAAAGTTTTATTGTAAATTTTTTTTTGTAAATATTCCAGCAATGTACACCAATATAAATGGATTTTTTTTTTAAAGATTTACTGAACCAAACAAAAACTGACTGCATTTCTTTATTCCACGGAATGACATAGAGAATCATTTATTAATTGAAAGACACCGAATGAAAGCCTATGACTGTAAAGCATATCCCAAATCTTTCCCTGGAAAACTCAAAACAGTTCAGTAACAAGCCTTTCCATCTCAGCCTCCCACATGCACACACATACAGACGCACATGCATGCAGATGTGGTACACAAGGACACACCTACGCTCCCATGACACATACACAAACTCGCCCACACAGATGCATACTCTTCAGCTGGTAATTTGAAAGCATCATAAAATAGAAAATAATTTCACTGGAGGAATAAAAACAAGTGAGAGCCTAACTCTTCTAAAATGCTTCTTCCTCTATTCGGTTAGGCAATATAAAATACAACTTCTGTAAGAACATTCCTAAACCTGGCCAGATAGACATTATTATTTTATGATATTCTATGCCACTCTGGTGAGAGGAACAGAAATGTGTGCCTGTCACCACAGAGGAGCAGTCACAGCCAATTCGGACCACCCTAAACTAAGTCTGGGCAACCCTGACAGTCACAGGCAGAAGCAGTTGGCCTGAGTCTCCATGACCTCAGTAACCCTCAATGCTCCACTCCACTGTGCTGCTAGTGACCACCAAACCAAGGGGTACAAGGCTCTCCAGACATGGAGCCCACTGCCAGCAAGAGCATGTAATCCTCAGGGCAGTGACAAGGGTGGCCCCAGCTTCTATTCACTATAGGCAAGCATCAGCACAGCCAATACCTGGGGCCTGGAATGGCCCTTTTCTTCATAATTTGTGGGTGAAGCCAATGCTGTGCTGTGATTGAAAGGACAAGTTCTTCAAAAGAATTGCTTCTCCTTCTTGGTTAGAGACAAAAATGAGGGACATGTGCTAGGGACAAGTACCCCCACCCCATCCTACCTCCCACCCCCCGCCAGTGAGCACCCCCAGCAGCTCCTCAGGGAGCAAAACTGGTGATGACACTTAGTCTAACTCCAGGGCCTGCATAATCTAAGATGCCGGCCTTGGGCTCCCGTTGGCCTTCATCCTGAGTCCCACTTTCCCAGCTTCATCTAATTTCCCTCAGACCTCTGCAGACACCTCTCAGGAGGACGGGTCAGTGTCCGGGGAAGGCGCATTTGCACTCACTCACTCTGCATGGATTCCCTGCTCTGCCCATCACTGGGAGTAAGAAGACCAGTGATGAGGAGTCCAAAGGCCTATCAAAATCTTAGAAGGAAGTTAAGTAAAGAAGAATATTTCAAGCCTCCAGTTCCCTTTCCCTTCTCAATACAAAAATGTTTTCATTAATACAGCAGCATCTATTCTCTCATCATCAACGTTTCACAGACTCCACTCCTCAGAGTGCGGCTAATGCAAAAAAGAAAAGAAAAAACCACCTTAATATTCATTCGAGTTTAAATATAAAAGATTTAAAAAGAAACTTTGGCTCTATACAGCCAGAGCAGTATTTCTTAATTAACTACAGCATTAGTCATAGTTGCCCTGCAATTTTCAAGGACCCTGTTTTTCCACAAAGGATATATTTCACCCTTTTTATCCACTTTATGGACAAGTCATCCAGCACCTGGAACTTGCATATCCACCCGTAATCTTTATGGCGACATCTGAGCACAGTAAATCCAGCCCATCAAGCCACAGTTGTCAGCAGTATAAGGCAGAGGATGCTGTGGGTCTCTCGTGCAGATTGCTAGAATGATTTCACACTAAAGAAGAACATTTAAGGAATCCTTTTTGATGGTATCAGCTCTTTTTCTTTTAAAAGTTCACCCACTTTTAACTATTTACAAGTAATAAAACACGTAATAACAGTCAAAATTATTGGAGTAACATCTTTTCAAAAAGTACATGTTTACATACTGATTATATCCTATTAACTCAACATATCTATTTTTGAATCTCTCCGGGTTGTGGGTGGGGAAGGCACCATTTAGGCTGTGCCTAAGGCTGTGGAGAGATGGCCCAGCGCAGGTTTGGGCCATGGCATGAGGTGCCCAGGCAGAGAGAAGCCAGGCTACAGCGCAGCCTTGAATGCCACAGGGGAGGGGGGAAGGTGGAGGGAGACACGAGTGTCCAGGTAGCAACAGGAGGCCTCTTAAATTTTCTGAGGGGTGGCGGGGAAACCAGCTCTGGCAGCAGTACAGAGGGACAAAAGGAAAAACCAAGATGAGAAGGAAAACAAGGGACAGAGAATTCCAGGCCAGGAGACAACATGTACACAGTGAAGGGAACAGGAAAGCATGGCACATCTTTGGGAAAAGACAAGAGTCAGTTCTGTCAAGGTATGGAGCAGAGTGAGAAGATCAATGGGAAAAGGCAGGCCAGGTCTGGCTGCAGGCTGATAAATCTGCATGTGACCTGGAAAGCCATGCAGAACCATGGACTTCTCTGTCCTGGAGAGTATGTGAAGAAAGCCATCTTTAGATGCTTACTCTGTGGGAAAGGTCATTTCACATGGAGTAGATGTACATAAACCAGGAGACACCTATAACAAATTGGGTCTGAAGAGCTGTTTATCCTCAAAGGCTGAAACCTCTCAATTACATGTAAAGTATCTCATTTTAAGCAAAATTGAATGAATGTAAGCAATATCACACTTAGAGTATTACAGTGGAGTTACCCCTTACTCAAAGGTGAGGCTCTAAACAGCATAGGTGAAGTAACTTAACATATGGTTAAACTATTCTTGAAAATTCCTTGTAACCATGGATAGGCCCAAGGAGATTCTCCCCCAATAGGGGAAGTAAGGAACAGATACCACACAGGGGACAAGGGTTTCCCACTTCAAATGTCGCCTTCAGTCCACGCCACACACTATAGGGGCAGCTGCATAACTACCTTTACCCTTTCTGCTATCTGTCTCTTTGCTGAGCACATGTAATTTGATCCATTAAACATCCCTGTGATGCAATACCTATCAACATCTACGAAAAAAAAAAACTCACATTAGAAAAATAACTGTTCTTTAAATATGACATTTCTTTGGCAAATGGTATATAATTTAAAACATCACCAGATGTACAAAAGTTGATCTCCACCATTTTCCAGAACCCTACCTAAGAACTCGAGTTCTGATCAGCACACAGATCAACAGAAGAGCTACCTTCTGTGCACTGTTCATTAGGAGACTGATGGAATTACCTCATTTCCTTATCCATGTATGAACTCAAGGGAACTACAGCTTATTTACCTCACAGGACATTCCAATAAAGGGATCATGAGTGGCACAACCACTTTGAACCTCTGAAAAGAAGATGTCATGTAAACATAAGGTGTTATTAATCATTATCTCTTTCTACTACATAGCCTGGGAAAGTTGTCAGATCTCTGGACTTATGAATTATGAATACAAACTACTTCTTAGGTTTGTCAGCTTCAAAAGTTCAGGATATACATTTTATTACCCATGCCCAGATCAAGGACAATTTTAAAACATGACACAGAACAATAAAAGGACTAAATGTCTGATGTTACATGCAATGTACACACAAGCATACACACATGCATGAGGACAGAATAAAGGTGGCCAAAAGTTCTTTGACAGTCCTTGCACTAAGAAGTGGAGATGCTGTCCCCTCCCCCCAGAACTTAATGATTGGTTTGGCACATAGAAGACAGGGATGATGATGCTGTGCTAGCTTCCAGGCATAAGTCTGAAGAGAGTGACAACTTCTTCTTCCTGGCTCCTAGGAACACTCTCTCTAGAAGCCCTGAGCCACAGCATAATAAGTCCAACCACCATGAGACTACGCTGGAGACACCACACACAAGGGTGCTGTGGTCAACAGTCCCAGGTGTTTCCAAGCTTCTAGCCACGCCCACCAAGCACCAGACATGTGAATGGTGCAATCCAGGATCCTCCAGAGCAGGTCACCTGCCAGCTGAATATGCCCCCAATAACCCCAGGGGGAGCAGAAGAATAACCCAGCTGAGCCTTGCCCAAATTCCTGACCCACACAATCATGAGATATTATTATATCATTGTTGACATAAGCTATTAAATTTTAGGTGATGTTATGCAGCAATAGCTAAACATATATTAATTTTCAAGCAACATTTTTACTAATCAACTTACAGTTATGTGCTGTTTGAAACTGCTGAATAAGAAAGAAAATTCTTACATGGGCATTTCTATCAGGTCTACAAAATTCAGTAATAGTAAGTTCTTATAGCTACAGTGTCTTTGAAGACAATGTTTCAAATATTATTACCAAGAACTGTAATTTACAGCTCTGAAAGCACTCTTAAGGAAACTATTTCCTGTCTTAATGACCTCTTGCCAGTTGTGGCACAAACTATGTGAGCACTGTGCTGGGTTCTCAGCCTGCTAAGCAGGAGTACTGGTTAGAACTGGAAATGCCTTCAGAGCAGCAGCCACATGGGCCTAGCCTGACAGAATGAATGAAGAATGGTAACTTAGTTATCTGTCCTCTTTCCCCTACTTTTAGTAATACATAAAACAGATAAAAACATAGGCTATAAGGATCCATGTTAACAGGAAAAACAAAAATAGCAACGTTGTATTGAGAATGATAAAACTGATCCATAGACAGGCAAATCCTCTGACCCACAATCAGGTTTGTGAGGCCTCAGGCCACAAGCGCATTATTCACCAGGATAGGTCAGGCTAACTTTGGCACTCTGGTGTAGAAGTGGGAATTGTTCAATGAGAATATTCTAAGAAGGTTAATGAAAAAGTGTGAAAAAGGAATCCCCTCCTGGCCTTATAAAAGGGTGCCTACAGTCTTCTCTCACAGTACTGTTTCCCCAACACTCGATGTATAGCTGAGAACAAGCTGGAAAGAAACTCTAGCAAGTTATTTATTTAGTCCATTGCTCACAACTCTCTTCCCTGCTCTGCCTCAAACCAAAGATCTTAGTTGTCCTGTTTCTATTTGTCACAGGCACCCAGAGGCCATCATCTAGCTCACGCCATCGTTTACATATTTCCTCGACTTGACTTTCCTCCTCGCTCCCTGCTCATTACTACCCCACCGCACGCCCCTCCTGAACTCTTTAACTCATTTCTGTTAGTAGAGTGGTTATTAAACTCAGAGTGGACATCCTTAAGAGTTGACAGATAAAACCTAAGGAATATCTAATACAGATTTTGTCAACTGTTTCCACAAATAAAACTCAAAAGTAACAGGAAGGAGAATTGAGTGACTTGAAAAGTAAATAAAAATGTACAGACTGGTCCACTATCACATAAGCGACAAGCCCTTGAGCACCCTGGCTGATCCTCTCTATTCGTAATCTGGACATTTCTGTGCACAGCTACGAGGAGGAGCAGGGTCCCACGTCACTTAACCAACAAGCCAAAGGAGTCTGGACATTGTCCTAGACTAGCGATCCTCCACCCTGACGCTGCAAGAACCACTGAGCAGCTGTGTAGAAATACCAACATCCAGACCCCACCCGCAACTCTGATTCCTTTGGTTGGTGTAGAGACTGGGCATCCATCCGGTTTTAAAAACCTTTCAGGTGTTCCTACTTCCAATCAGGGATGAGAGCAATGCTCTGGTACCACCTAGGGATCTCGTTAAAACAGATTCTAATAGAGTCTGGAATGGGGTCCATGACTGTATTTCTAACAAGCTTCCAAGCAATGCCAATCCTGCCGGTCCACAGACCATGCCTGAGTAGCAAAGGTCTTCGACAGGTAACCCAGGATCCTTCGCCCTCACCAACTTGGTCATCTCCAAGTCCATGAGCTATTCAAGCAAACTCAGGTCAAAACAGAACCTGTCTTCTCCTGTGGGCACTATTTACTTTCTTGTAGGACTGCAATATCCTAAAAACACATGAGCCGCATCAGTGTCATGGTGTAGTGAGTCACAGTACAGGCTCTGCAGTCAGAAGGGTCTGCAGTCAGATAAAGCCAAGCCATGAATCAGATGTGCAACCTTTTGCAACTTTCTTATTCTCTTTAGCCCAAGCGTCCTCACCTATAAACTCGGGATTGCATCAATACCATCGCTCCGTGAGAATTAAGTATACACATGAAGCACTGAGCCTGGCCCCTGGGGCCTGACTCACAAAACCTCCAATAAATGTGAGCCATGACTCTTGATAAGAATGGCATCGCCACTACTATTTCTTGACACCTCTGTTTCTAGGTTCTCCTCCTACCTCTCTGAAACCCCTCAAAGAACTGGGACTGAGAAAACATGACAGGTATCCCTGTTAAAGGTACTTTCCCAACAACTGTCCAACCTGATAGACAGATAAACAATGACCCTGGCATACACCTCTTGTGCAAGAGCTTTCCATCATCAGGCCTGACCTAAAAAGCTTAATGGCACGAAAAGCAAAGTCTGAGCTCTAAAGACCACTCCTCCAGGACCAAAAACTTGTCTGCTTCAGACTAAAATTCCATATATCAATACAGACTAAGATCTGTCTAAAACTTCCCCACATAAGAGAGCAGAACTTAAATGTTCTCATCAAAAAAATAAAATAATAAGGTAAATATGTGAAGTGATGGACGTGTTCATTAACTCAATGGGGGAGCTCTTCACAACGTATATGCGGGATATCAAATCACAATGTACACTTTAAGCTTCTTACTATTTTGTTTGTCAATTATACCTCAACAAAGCTGGGGCGGGGGGGGGGAACCTCTCCCAGAGTTATTTCTCTACAGCTTTGTTATAAAATGCTGGAGTATTCTGGAAAGTATTTGAAAGCACTATTCATCACTTTCATCAGCAAAGCACAAAAACACAGGAAGTTGTGAAGGAAAGAGATATATATAAAAACTCCAGTCTCCCATGCTACTATATCTTTTTCATGTCCTGTCTTAAACAAAAGCTTTGGATTTCCAATGCATCTATGTGAAACAATGTTGACAAACAAATACTGGAAGGGATCAAAGTCAAAATGTGAACACTGCTCAACTAGATAAGCTTTATTATTTTAATCACTACTTAGCAACTTCCCTAAGTACATATGGAAAGGGGGGAAAAGTTGTTTTAATTAATAATGTTTAAGATCCTCAAAAAAGGATAAGAACTTTCAATATTGTGTTGTGGGAAATATGAATGAGAGGAGGTGGTCCTCTTGAACATGAAGGCAGTGAGTGTGTGATAAGTCTGAGATAAGAACACTGCCATGCCCAGAACCTGAGCAAGCCTTCAAGACACCAATCCCTATTTAGTGTGATAAACAGGTCCATTCTTGGATGAAGTCTTTAGGTGACTGGCACTGGAATGCCTTTAGCTGAACTAAGATATTAAAAGATGCATCAATCTGTCAAACCTTACAACCACCTACCTATGCAAAAGATGTTGTATTCATTTATTGCTGCTTTGGCTGCCCAAAATCACCATGTTAAGATCCAGAGAAGGATAAAGAAGTATTATAGGCACATGAATTATAGAGGCCTACATAACGAAGGGTTAGAAAGGTAATAAAAATGTAGACTTTCCTATTTTATTTTATAATTCAGATTATCTCCGAGCTTCAAGATATTCTCAAAACTAATAGTTAACAAATGCTAAAAGGCTTTAAAACATCGGTGCATTTTACAAACATCAATAGTACTTAGTTTCTAGTTTAATGCTTTCAAAATTTCAAAAGATATTTTAATGAAAACTGTGTAACCATCTTTTAAAATATTGTAAATACGGCAAAGAAATTTTACATAATTTCCTTTGATGTAGCAGTACAGGAGCTGCAATTATTTCACAAAGTAACAAGAATAGTAAAAAAAAAAAAAAAAAAAAAGCCACACAACTAAGACATTTGCACAAATATAATTCTCCCTGATCTGTAAAAGAATCAGCTTTAACTACTGAGGAATCATTAACTACTGAGGAACATTCTTTTTCCTCTATTTCCAACTAATTTATTAGTAAATACTTATAGAAGGAAAAAAAAGTGACCTTTTAACACATCATCTTGAAAAATGACTTGGCATCATAAATCAAATAAAAATCAAGTTGACTTTATGAATTAGCCATTAAAATTGTGCCTAATCGATGTTTAAAACTTGAAAAGATCTAATATTGACTAAGAGTCTATTATGTGACAGGGGCATTATCTACTTTAAATCACTTAATCTTCATTACTGCCAACAAAAGAGAGCATTCCCAAATCACAGATGGGAAAACTGAGGCTCACAGAACTTACAGGACTTGCCAAAGTTCAAAACTACTTGAGGCAAAAAACGAAAAATGGAAAAGCTCTTCCATATGGACATCTCTGGAGCATCTAAATCAATGGTAGTGGGATTTTATCTCATCAATTGCAGAAGAATGCTTCCATGATTTTTTTAAGGAAGAACAGTACCACACATTCAATTCCTTATCTCTAGAGCAGTTCTAATGAGATGAGAAGAAACAATTTAGAAGAGTTTATTCGAATAAGCCTAGATCACTGGCAACCATCCTTAGCAAAAACAAAAGAACAATACAGCTAACATCAACTCCGTTTTACTTCCCCCAATGCTTTCTTTTTATGTCCTCTGTTCAAACCCTAACAATAATCTCATGAAGTGGTATTTAGAAGCCAAGGGGTTATCCTTCTTGCTCCCAGACACACAAATGACAGAATCTGTTCTTCTGAACTCTAGTCCAGAGAATGTCACTCTTACGTGCCTTCCTTGGAGGAGAAAAAACATCTACCAGCAAACTTTCTACCTTCAGCTAACTGTGTTCTTGCAAACATCTGTGATTTAAGAAATGGGTCGTAAAGTATGAAAGATAATACTGATCCCACCATAGAAAATTCAGCGTTTTATTAGCTTTCCAGGTTTTCTTGAAAAAAGTATTCCTGATAGTATATGCCCTCATAATTTCAAATATGCTCATTTCGTATTCCTCAGACCGTACAAATGCTGAAATACCATCATCTTCCAGATGTAGCTGTTTAAATAGTTACCAATCCAAATGATGCATTTTCACTTAAAGACCTTCTTGATTTGTTTGAAAGGTTTTTTCTAAATCGCTAATAAAGCAGTAAAGGTACCAAATTCTACATTCGACTTTAATGGATCTAGTGATTAGTCATATCCTGTGTGGTGGTACATCAGGAACCAATATCCTGTACATATTACCTCCCTCTTCTGCAGGTGCAGCTGACTATAATAAAAGCAATCTCAGTTGAGAGTATAACCCTGCCAGGCAGGAACCTGGCTAACTACTGTTCTCATATGACTGCACACTGAATTTCAGATTTATAAATTATACATCTTAAATGCCTTTGTGGTATAAGAAAGTGTGTTCCCTGGAAAACAGCTTACATTTTATTTCTTGATTTAGTATTGGAGTTAGAAAAAAAATTAAAATATAGACATTAAAATTTTTTCCAGTTTTATTGTATAGTTTTTCTCTTATTCTCTTATCAACCACCTACAGGAAAATGACACTCACTTCTTTATGTTTTTAATCTGCTAATACAACATATTTTTAGCAGTTAGCAATTTTAGGCTTTGGAGATATCTAGCGAGTTATTTTCTGAACTGTTAGGGAAGGAAACATTGATTTTTATTGTAGAATATCTCAAAGAGGCCTTTTCAGAAATATAAACTCTATAATATAGATTAGTTTTCTAATCTAGAGAGGTGATGCAAATAACAAAACCATACACCAGAAAAAAATTAATCTGAGTTCCAAAAAATTAAGTCTTATTGTGTCTGAATATTAAAGAACATCAAAAGTAGGAGAAATAATACTATCTGTCATCTCTAAAGCCACATAAATTTATACACTATTAAAAATAGGAACTTCATAAATATATGTATATGTATACACATTATCATACATTTAGTTATATTTTACAAAGGGAATACTTCTGAGCATGTACTTTATCTTAAAAGATACTTATCTTGAGACAATAAGGAATTCTGAAGGACCCTCCAGGCAAAATATACCCTAACCTTCAACGCATGTGCTAGACCTGGGGGGAAAGCCCCATCAATTCAAAGTAAGGGATTCAACATATTCTCACAGGGAGGGTGGGTAGAGTAAGAGATTCTGCACTCTGTCAGCTTCTCTGAAAAGCCACTGCACATCACTCATGCCTCACGGTCCTGTGAGCACCGTAACCAACCAAGCAGCCAAGGAGTATTTGTACTCAGGGGACTGACAGTAGCAGCCCAGCCCAGAACGTCTGAATACGGGAAGATGAAGGTAACAGGATCGCAGAGCTTGTGAGATTCGCCAAAACTCAAAACTACCAAAGACAAAAACCAAAAACCAGAAAAGTTCTTCCATTATAGGGCATCCTAATCAACCTTCGTTCAACAAAGTCAGCAGATGAGCTGAGTAGGAAAGAATCCTTCACTCAGGCAGAACAAGTGGACAGTGGAGGAAGCTTTTAACAGGGGTGGGGGGAACAAGGAGAGACCAAGGGACTTGGAGACTCAGCAGTCAAGAGTTTCCCAGACAGCAGGCTGGATAAAGCAGGTTTACACACTGTATGGAAAACTTCTAAAAACAGCCAGTTTTCATTTGAGGTTTCTGAGCATCTCTGACAGAGAAATACATGTTTTATGGGACTCTCAGAACTATAAAATACCTTAATATGGCGCTTTATTCACAGTGGCTTATGTAGTCCATTCTTTAACATCTTTATTGAGATATAGTCACATACCATAAAATTCACCCATTTAAAGTATACAATTCAATAACTTTTAGTATTTTCATAGTCATACAACAATCACCTCTCTCTAAATTTAGAACATTTTCATCACTCCAAAAACAAACCCCACAGCCATGAGCAGTCACTCTCCATTAGCACTAACCCCCTGCCCTAGGTAACCACTACTTTGCTTTCTGTATTTACAGATTTGCCTATACTGGTCATTTTGTACATAAAGAATCATACAATATGTGGGCTTTTGTGACTGGCTTCCTTCACAGAGCATGTTTTCAAGATTCACTCATGTTGTAGCATGTATTGGTATTTCATTTCTTTTCATGGCTGAGTAATGTTCTAATGTATGGATATACCATACTTTGTTCAGTTAGTGGATATGAATTGTTTCCATTTGGGGCTGTTATGAATAATGCTATGAACATTCATGTACACATTTTTTGTGTAAACATGTGTTTTCGTTTCTCGTTTATATATTCTATAGCCTATTTTTAAGAGAAAGATTAAATAATTGACATCTCACATCATTTAAATATGAAGCTTGAAATTTTATTTCTAAGTTCCAGTACCAGTTAATGAAGGAAAAAAGAATAAGCAAAAGAAATATTTAATGACATAAACCACATGAAGATGGCAGGCCAGACACAAGAAGACACAAAGTTATGAAAGAAAGTTATTTTTACATAATTCTGCCAAATAGAAAAAATTCTAAATAGGATAAAATAATGACTAAAAGACAAAAAATAATCACCTTTCAACTATGTTCACAGAACTCTGCATTTCTTTTCATAAAGATTTACTTTTCTATTATCCATATAAAACAGAAAAGATAACAAAAATAGGTAAAATTGTGTAAATTTACTGACCCCTTGCTCTACTGTCATTAACCTTGGTCCCAGCTAGGACTACTGTGTGAGTGGCCATGCAGAAGGGAAGTATACCATGTGCACCTAACCTACCATCACTCCCAACCCCCATTCCGTGGAAAATGACCTGTGGAAAGTACCTTCCTGAATTAATTTTACATATTTCTTTCCATTTTTGAAAAAAGTGCAGTGGGCTCTGATCATCTATTGAGCATCGTCATCACTAAACTGCACCCAACTCCACAGGGAGGTAAACGTGCCTGGGACAAATGGAGAAGATCTATCTGCAGCTTAGTGGTGAAAGTGAGACTTCAAATGTTACCTCCATCGCCAGTTCATCTGTGTTCACCACGAGCCAAGCAATTCACATCAGCCAGACTCTCTCTGCAAATCTCAGACCCTAAACTTTTCTATTTACTCCTGGCGCTTTCCCAAGGATCCCAACTGACAGAATTAGAGGCGCCAGACGGAACATAGGTGTGTTTCAGGCCAGATTCCCACACTGCCCTGGCCACCTGCCTTGAACCTGGCCCAATTCAAACCCCAGGACTAACCTCTCATGGTCTGAAAAACAGACTGAGCTCTTTCAAAATAGCTGAAACAAAAGGTTCTCCGAATCATACTAAATCCTAGTTTCAATTACAAGCTTTTTGTGCCAATATGCCAAATACACCGAACATTAATGTCCTTAAAATTAGCAAGTGTAGGTTATAATCTCCTAAGTAAAAGTATATTTTTCATGTAAGAATATGTGTTTATTCCCCAATTTGTGTTTACTCTATCTCAAAGATGACTATGTGTCAGATATTGGCTATGTAAGTAAGAGTGAAGCAGAGCCTTCACCGTCACACATTTCACCTGGAGGGAGAAGGCGCACAAAACACAGGGCAGTACTACACAGGAGAGCACGTTCATCCAGGTCAGTGCAGGCACTGCAGGAAGTTCCCAGGAGAGAAGCATGAAGTGGGAGAACCGCAGCCAGCCTTGGGAGGCAAGGCTAGCCTCCCAGAGGTGCTGGTCTGAGCTGAGGCTGGACAGATAAAGCAGACATGGGGAGAGCAGGAAAGCATTCTATGCAGAAGAAACAAAAAATGCCAGAGCAAGCAAGTCCCAGTGTGTGGGGTGTGGGGTGAAGGAGTCTGGTGAGGGAGAGGCTGCAGGCAGGAGGGGTCCTGCAAGGGCAGGCTGTGCTGGGGGCAGGACTTGCCTCTGGGACAGCGGGGATAGGGGCAGTTAAGAAGAGAGTCATGAGATCTACATTTTAGATAGACTAGCCTTTCAGACATGTTTACTTTTTCCTTTTTGAGAAGGATGACAAAAAAAAATGTTAATAAAATTATGCTTCCTCTATTGTCATGCAAACTCTGCAATAATATAACTATTTTCCTGAAAGTTTCAATAACCTTGTTGAAATGTGTACAAATAAGTAGTTATATATCGATTCACAGAAAAATCTCACACCAGACACAAGATGGTTTTATTTTTCATAAAACCATTACTTATGTGATTTTAGTAATCAACAGTCCTCTACCTGACAAAAAAAGGAAAGCACATTTTCAAAAGTTACTGCCCATAAACTCAAGTTGTTATTTTTTAAAAATAATGACAAATTATTTTTTAAACTCTGTTTCCATGCTTGAGGGACAGAAGCAGTGGCCTAAACACCAGAGGCCCAGATAACCAAGCTAGAATAATGCCAGTATCTGTGGCTTTTACACAACCTGCCTCACGCACACATATGCACACACAATTTGGTCTTCTGATTATGGTGCTGCTTAAGCAAATAGTGACATTTTTACCGATTCTTTATTAAAATACACACCACCTTCTTAAGCAAAGAAGAAAAACCCAAACAGGAATATTAGGATACTTGGGAAAGTTTCCCAGTGAGTAAAACTATTTGGTGAGTAAAAACATATTACTGATTCAGATCCAGTATTGAGGAGTTTCACAGTCATCACTCTGTTTCAGCAATCACATTGACACTGCAAAGGAGTGTCCCATTTTAGAGATGAGGAAAATGAAGCTCTGTGGAATTGGTTTGTATGAGGTTAAACGATGAGAAAACCTAGGTCTCCAAACCCAATCCACAGCAGTGAGTTAAGAGGTTCCAGCAACTCCCTTTCTATCTGCCTTCCCCCTTCAGTTCCTTCTTCCACTTTGTTACTCAGCAATCATCAGCATCACTTTAGACTGAAGGCAGATCCTCTGCACACAGCTGCTCTGTCCCCTTCCCAGAAGACCACATGTCCACATTGCTGCCCTTCCTGAATACCCCAGTCTTTCCTGAGCCATCAAACTGTATAAAGTTCCAGTGTATTGTCCTGGCATTCAAAGTCCTCCTCAGCTTGATCCTGATCTGAAATGAGCACCACACAGGAGCTCCAAGAGCCCTAAAAGCCTGAAACACCTAAGTTCACACTGTTTCCCATCCTACGAGGCCCACTTTCCCATTTATCAGAATCAAAGGACTTCCAAATTCACACGCCTGAGTTCTACTGCAAACCTAAAGAACTAAAATGCTTTGGCCAGGCAGGTGCTTTTTGAGGTCACTCCACTACCCAGTTAAGAAGCACTGCCCGAAATCAAGGCCAGCCTTCCCACTCACTAAACCCTAAGCAAACCCTCCTGACTGAATGGGATCACCACTATCCCCAGTGCCATAATGACCACTCCATCTCAGAAATCCAAGGGCAGTCATTACCTGTCCCACCCTGTTGCCAATTAATGCTAACACCTACTGTTATTTATAGTTTTATATAATTGTTCTGTCCCCTAGATTATATGCTTCTTGAGTGCAAGAATTTAATCTATTTCTTCATAAAGCATGACATTTTGTACACAGCAGCCTTTTTTAAAACAAGCATGGATTTTCTTATCTTTCTCCTAACCAGAGTTTAGATACACAGGAAGCCTCATTCAGGTCCATCTGTGATTCACTCAGAATTAAGGAGTACCTAGCAAAAACCAAGGACACCACACTAAAAAGCTACTGTAGTTGGGGCTTTGCACCCTGTGTCCATCGGGCGCCGATGAGTCAGGCCACAGCCAAGACAAGAACAGACACATATGCAGGGAGTGACTCCTCCGATTCTAAGCACTTGAGAAAAGTCCATGCAGCATAGCTGTCAACCCATAGCAGAGCACCCTCCTGAGATAGGTTCTGGACAAGGAAGGGTGGATGGAGATAAACAGCCAAAACAGTGTCATCCATCAGTGATCATAAGCAGAAAAACACTTTCACTGGAAGAAAAAAATGCTATGACTAAGTGTAAGCCTTTAAATATCTGCTTATTGAGGACATTTCTGGTATTGAGTCACACCACTACACTCTCCAGAAAAATTGATTCGTTTAACCTTAAAACGGCTCAAATATAATGCCAAAAAATCAGCCCTACCACACCACAAAATGCTTACTGCAGAGAAAGCTTCAGTGACTTGGGATCTTTTTTTCTCTTATCCTTTTTTTTTTCCTTCAGCTTAGGTTTTTATACAAAGCCATAAACATGATCTTCCCACATTTTTCCCCACCAGATGGTAGTTTGTCATGCTACATGTCACCTAGCAACCTAAACAGCACTCTACAGCTTCCCAGATACCCAATTTTTCATACAAAATTTATCTTGTTCCATTAAACAATAAGGGGTAAGGAAAAGATAAAAGTTAAAACAAGTGTTAATGTGTGTTTGCTTCGCAATCACTTTAAATAGGGTAAGAAAAATGGGAAGAACCAAAATTTAACTATGACCATTACTTGATAATTTAAGAGGAGAAAAATACAAATGGGACTAGAAAATACTCAGGTTCTTGCAACGTTTGAGAGTCCACAGTCTTGTGTTCCGATGACTGAACTTCGTTGCTGCAAAGTCCATCCTAAAATTTACCAACTGAACTATATGAGTTGCACTTAAAGAGCATTTAGATAATTTTGCAAACCCCTGAATCATCTCTAACTCCTCCTCATTTTATCCAACTCCAGTGCTACCATCATCCCGTTTCCTTCTTTCCTTCCCAATCTGGTAATATCACACTTTCCTTCAAAACTCAGTTCATATGCCCCTTCTCTTTGGGAGGCCTTCCCAAACTCCCTTAAGAAAACTGCAATTCCTTTTCCATGCTCCCTTGTCATTGTAAAACAACCACCACTAATATTATTTGTAAAAGGTCCAGATCTATTGATGAAGCCACTCAACTCCATCTATCCAACATCCGGGAAGCATCCTCTTTCCCCCACTGCACAACACGCCAGTCCACACGGCAGTCCATACCACTGGCCTCCTTCACGTTGAGGGCCATGGAACCTCTTGTCCTAGACTCGTACACTCCAATTTCCACAAAGCAGCCAGTGGGTCCCCTAAATGTCAAGCACCCAGAACACTGTCTTGGACATAGTAAATGCTTAAGAATTTCTGTGAAACAAACAACTATATCTGTATCTCCCAAACAGGCGAGTCAACTAATGTGCATTGTGTGGATAATGAAATATGCCTCATTTTAAACATGTGGATTTTTAATCGTGTAAATGACTCACTGTAAGCATGTAAATTAAAAGCATGTGAACAAGAAAATGTCAATCACCTCTCCCTACTCAGGAATCTAGGCACACAGCACAGTATATATTATTGTATTTCTCTTTCCTTTGTTGGTTTCCAGAGAACATGTGCAACCTGATTACTGACTTAGAATTATTATCATAAACCGTCATTCAAAAACAATCCTTTAAAATGCTAAATGTAGGTTTGGAGAGTATTTCCCCACTGGTCAGCACTGCAAGATAAACAGGTGCCCATTTTCCACTCATTTTATTTGATTTTCAATAAGAGTTCAACCGACTGTATGGAACATTTTAGAGCTGTTGAATAAAGTCAACATCTTCCATCATTGTGTCAGGTTCCTAAACGTCCCCTAGATTATCTTTAAAAGGCCAAATTTATGCTTTTCCTCCAATATATACTAAAAACAAAACAATCGCGTAAAAAAAGAGTTTTTTCCCTTAATTTCAGAGAAAACTGGGGGATGCCACTTTACCCTGTATTCACACACTCAGGCTGACAGAGCCACCGGCCCCCTCACCTGCTGCCCCGAAGCCCCCAGAAGCCAGGCCACTCCACTATCCGGAACAAGTGGTAAATTTTAAAAGTGAATATGCTTTCCGCAAACATTATTCTACTGTAAAGGAAATATCCTCAGGTGCTTGAGAGAAACTTCGGAGGCGTGGGCTGTTGTCAAATAGACACAACAGATAAAACAATATAACAAAATGCCTTTTCACTTCTGACACATTGTACAGGCATGCAGTTAAGTGGAGACAATGTTATCACTCCACCAAGAAAACGGGAAATTTACTCAACTCCCAAATCAGGCCCAGGCTCCGAGCCTGGGCGCCATATGGAGCTAGTTCCAGATCAGTAAACCCTGAGGCCCTCGCAAGAAAACTTTTGTTCAGTGACTGATTTCAGGTTTGTGCTTTGAAAGGAGCCACGGAATCGCCAAGAGCCTGTGCTCGGCCATGCTCGCGAGCTGGAGGAGCGAGCGTCTCTATCCCCGCCGCCTCCCGAGCGCGGGCGATGACCCCCACCCAGCACCCCACCGCGGGGCCGCCCACGGTGCCAACAAGAAAGTGCTCGTCGCCGCAGTCCTTCCCCGCCCGGACCCAGGGAGTGGAAGCAGCAGACACGCTGCCAGCCTGCGGCGTGTGTGGAATAATTAAACTCTCCTCCCACCAAAAAAAGTTCCCTCTCGCAGCTCTGCCCGCGGGGCCTGGGCGCGGGGAGAGGCCTGGGGCTGGATT
>NW_006435766.1:1533214-1554278 GCF_000325575.1 Pteropus alecto
GCTGTGGGCTGCGCTCGCCCCCGACCACCCCTCCTCGGAACGCCCTCTCCGCCCCCCAGTCTCTCCCGAGGCCCCCTTTCTTTGTCAGTTTTAATCCCCTTCGTAGAACTGGAGGTTTCCGGGTGAAATCGCTTCTGCAGAAAGCGGTTTACTGAAAGCGCTGAGATGTTTGAGAGGAGCGGTCACCACGTCCCCGGGGAGGATAGGGACGGGGTTGGCCTGGGGAGGGAGGTTGCTCTCCCCGCGGGGCCTCCCACCAGGTCCGCAGCCTGGCAGCGTTTTGTAG
This sequence comes from Pteropus alecto, assembly GCF_000325575.1. Lineage (NCBI taxonomy): Eukaryota > Metazoa > Chordata > Mammalia > Chiroptera > Pteropodidae > Pteropus > Pteropus alecto. The sequence goes on from NW_006435766.1 coordinate 1,533,501, forward strand.
TGGCTCGTCCCCTCGCTCCTCTGCAAGGCCCTGCAGAGCTTATTAAGCGTTAAAAGCAAAAATGAATCGTTTGCTTTGGGGAGAGGCTGGTGAATCTTTGACTCGACCCGGCCTTGCTCCTGAGGCCACTATTTACTTTCAAGATTCCTGTGACCTTGTTGGTGACCCACCGCTTCCATGGGTAAAACTTAAACATCAGCAATTCAGATCATTTTATTTCTTAAAATTCTGCAACATAAGCAGCCCTAACGCAAATTTATAACCGATGTATCAGAATGCTGTGGGGAAAATGTGAGAGGGGATCCCCACGACGCGTCCGCGCTTCGGGCGCTGAACGCCCTCCCCCACCCCTACCCCCAAAGGAAAGCCGGTACATAGTGAGTGCACGTGGGATCTGGGACATTTCAAAAGAATTTAAACCAAGTCAAGAAAAGTGACTGACGCTCATCTCTGCCTCAGCTGTGAGCTGTTGATACCTTAATAACTATGCTATTGTGTTTAAAGAACGGCAAATGGCCCCAAAGAGTCGTTGGCCCATGTCTGCCATGGGGAAAGCTTGAGACAGCCCCATGAGTAGAATCCAGGGTTCCTTCCACATATTCATGGGAAAGGCTTATCATACTCCTATGTAGCTGCAATGTTCAGCCTTTCTACCCAGCAATTAAGTTTCTGACAACTATGACAACAACTCTTGTTGAGGTCTTCACAACAACAGTTGCTTATAATTATAGAAGTTTTCTGTTTTAATGCACTGGAGAGGGAGGAGTATACTAGTTTAGAGTGGGGCTTTCTCAAAATAATTCTGACCAAAAGGCAGGTTCAGGAATAGCCAGGGTACATCAGACATCACACGGATCTGGGTTCAGATTCTGATTCTACCATTTACTAGTGCCTTAAATTCTGTCTCTCTCCAGCCTCAGTTTTATCAGCTGAAAAATGGAGCTGATGATTTTCATCCCATAAGTTATGAGCATTAAATAAAATAATGTATTAAGACACTTAGTACATGCCACAACTTAGGTGAAAGGTAACAAAGTCCAAAGGGAACAGCAAATGAAGATGGTGAAGGAAGGGAGGACAAGGGAGGAGGAGCCAAGGCCCAGAGAAATGACTGGATGGGAGATATAACTTCCATGACTGCACCAGGACTCCTGACTCTCAGGTTTGTACTCAGTTTGCTTCAGTTAGAGGCCACATGCAGTTAGAGAAGACCTTCTGTGTAGAAAGCACTGGCTAAATATTACAGAATTATAAAAGTAAGAAAAAGACAATATAGAGGTTAGAATAAGATAGCTCAATAACTAATTCAAGACATTAAATATTAAGTTCCAACAAAATGTTAATGATACTGCTGCATGGTGTTTGATGAATGAATGAATGCACTTTGGTGTCTTGAGTCCAATTCATGAAATTTCCTCAAAAATAATGAATCTATTTTCACTAATATACTCACCGAACATCTAACCGTAAGGCTGTGTTAGGGCCAGGCTCCTTTCACATCTGCTTGACCAAATTACTTGCCCCTTGTTGTATGATTTTGCTTCTCATTGGAACTGGATTTGCTTTTATGTCCAGTTCCAATGAGAAGCAAAATCATTCATCAAGGGGCAAGTATTACATAATATGTTCTTGTGTGTTTACTCTCTTAAATTCTGCATATTTCAGGTAAAAATTTATGACCCTTATCTTACTCGTACTTCTCTTTTAGAGCTGATTGATTCAAATGGTTGTGAAAATCCCAAGACATTCTGAGAATTAATTAGGATACACTTGGCTTTTGTGCCTATCTGCAAATAGGCAGGTGTGACCACATGAAGTATAATTTCAATTATATCCAGCAGCACTCATGTGCACCATGAGATAAATGCACACCCCACATGTGTAGGAATGGTGTTATATTACCCAGCATCTTACCCTTACAGGAGTTTTTAAAATTCACTCATACTTTGAAAATTGAAGCTATCTCTGGGATATTTCACACACATACATTGAGTGCCTACTTATAAATATTATACTTAAAATTCTGTTAACAATCTTGTATGCTTAACCTCATACAATTTCGGTCTAATAGAACTGGGTCAGTAGTCACCGAATAATTATTATCCACCTATGTTTTACCAAGCACTGTACCGCGAGCTGGGTATGTAAGTTCCTCCCACAAGGGGTGCCCAGTCTGGCAAAGGTTTCAGATGTGAACAGGCAGCCAGTAGAATACGATAGGTGCTTCTATAATAGGGATGGTGGTGGTACTCTGGAGAACTGTCCATTCCTTCTGGGACAGAGGAGAGGTAGAGATGTAGAAGCAGGCCATCTAGGGTAAAGCTGTCCAAGAGAAACAAAGTGAACCACATTTGTGACTTTAAATCATCTAGTAACTGTGGATGAAATTCTTTTTAATAATGTATTTTATTTAACCCAATATATCCTAAATATTATCATTTTAACATGTAGACAACTTTTTAAAAATACTAATGAACATTTTTCATATTTTTCCTACTAGTTCTTTACGATCTTGTGTGTAGTTATACTTACAGCACATCTCAATTGGAACCTGCCCTCCACATTTATTCACTCATTCATTCACTCATTCATCACTCAATGTAAGAGAGCTCAATGGTTACTTGTAGCTAGTGGCTACCATATTGGACAACACTGCTCTGGAGGGAGGGATTACTGATGGCTGGAAGCCACATGCACTACCTAGGAACTTACAAATATCCTGAACTCTTTGAGGGCAGAAAATGTTCACAGCATTTCCCCAGAATTGCTCTCATAAGGTTGCACATGTGCTAGTTACTCAGTAAGTGTTCGGTGAATGAATGAATATATGAGTGAATGAATACAGAAGGGTGGGGGAAAGATGGCCTCTTAACATAGATGTGAATCATATAATAGTATAGCTGCATTTAGGATAGAATGCAAAGACTGAGGGAAGTAAGAACTGCACTCAGGCTCTGTAGAACTTCTCTCTTGTGCAAGATTAAACATAAATCTAAAAACAGTGGTTTTTCTAATGAAGCGTGAGCTCATATGAATTGTATGGGTGAAAGTAATGCCAATGAAAGAAAGGGGGAAAAAAAGAAGGGAAAAGAATATGAGAGAGGAGGAGCCTTAATGATCCCTCCACTTGCTGAAAGCAGTCATCAGACATGAAAAGTACAGGGAGCGACTTAGTTCAAAACAGGAGTAAATCATGCAGGACAGACTTCCTCAGGCCATCTCCTTTCCCCTGCATCCAACGCTGTGTCTTCACTCTAGAGCCTAATGTCATCCAATGGCAGCTGACTCACCAGCTTGTGGTTACAGGATGGGGTCAGGTTTACTTTTATCCTACCTCCCCCCGCTCCCCCCACCCCGGACCTCGGCATCCCATGTATCCAAGTCCCCACCTTCAAATATTCCATGGTCGCCCTCAACAGATACATCAGCTACAGTCATCAAAGTGTCCACCACATTCTTTTTTTCTTGTTCCAGCGCCCAGAAACGAAAGGAAGGTATGGCAGCACTGCTCCACTGAGAGAGTCTATCTTTTTCAGGATGAAGGCTGGCACAGCTGTGGTGTTAAAAGTCAACTCCATTGAAGATGAATCTGCAGGAAGAGTCAAGCAAGCAGCCAAGCTGCTTACCCTCTGGTGGTCCAGCCTAACTCACGGCAGAATTCAGAGCATCCAGGGGTCTGGAGAGGTGTTCCCATCTGATGCTTTATAAATGCCAATTCTTTCAGCTGAATCTTTGAGAGCAAAGTTCATGGTGAGGGCTCTAAGTTGCTGGGGAAACCAGAGGCATAGGTAGTAAAATTACTGCTATTTATGGAATTTCAGAGTCTGAATTAGGATTTTCTGCTAGGCAGACCATTCTGCAAGGTAGGCAGGGTTCTACCAGGAACATAAAGTACTGAAAGTCTTTGTTTTTTTTTTTATTTTGTTTTTTACTCTAAAAACTGTGAAAATGAGGTAGGAAGGGGAGTAGATCAAGAAAATTATTTTAATTATTTCTTTTTTAAGTAAAATTCTCCTCACTCAGAGGACACTTAACCTTTGATAATTAATAGGAAAAGGATGAAATGAATTCACATAAAACCTCACACCACTGCTTAGATAAATTTTTGTTTTAAAGGACTTCTAGTAAGGGGCCATGAATCAGCTTTTAAAGACTATTTAACAATTGTGGTTAAGCAGTTTCATTTAGCAGAGAGAAAAAGGGAAAAAATGCATTGATATTTGGAACAATATGCTTTTTCTTGACTCTATCAAGATGAAATGGCTGGAATTCTCAAATCCTGAAACAAGGATAAGCAAAGAGAAAGCTTTAACTGGTGTCACTAAGGTGGAATTAAACCATGCAGGACCTTCTCAGAGCACCTCCAGGGCTGTGGGCCTACCTGGGTTAACAGGCTGAGGCCCTCCCAGTCCCCCCACCACCCCAGCCCACCTGAAGGAGGGGGTTCCTCTTCCCCTAGAGCCAGACCTGCTCGTGTCAGAAGCAAGTGGCGGTGAGGCTACTTTCCGATGAAGTCCAGTGTCCAGGGCCCCTGGTGTCAGGTGTGCTGGACCAGTGCACATTCAGCCCTGCTGATCCTCTGTACCTGACTTAAAGTGGCTGACATCCTTCCCTCCTCTGTCCAGTTAGTCTGTTGAGCTAGGAATTCAATTTCAAAAGCTCGCTCTGGTGCTTTGGAATTTCATCTGCTCAGTGTCTAAGCAGCAGCTACAAGCTTGTTTCAGCTGGGGCGGGGGGTGGGAGGCTTACCTGGGTGAGCATGATGCAGTGGGCCCCAGTCCTGGACCCAGAACCCTCAGAAGCAAAAATCTTTATGCTGGCAAAACAATCATAGATCTCCCCGCCTTGTCCAGCACTTCCCTCAGATGGGCCATCTGGTGAGCCAGACCATGGCATTTCCATGCTCAGAGCCTTGCAATGCTCTCCATCGCCTTCAGAGATGAAAACAAAGTCCTTACAATGATTTACAAGGGTCTCTGTGATCCACTTTCCATCCCTAACCTTTTCTACTACTCTTCCTTATTCACTCTGCCCCTGGTCTCCCTGCTCTGGTCTCCCTACTGGTCCTTAAACAGATTCAGCAGGCTCCCTCCTCAGAGCCTTTGCATTTGCTGGTCCCTCAGCCTGAATGCTCTTCATCCTAGCATCCCTCTGTCTCCCTCCCTCACTTCCTTCAGGCCTCTGCCCAATGTCACTTTTGCATTTCCTCACCAGCTAACATCGAATAACAATAGCTTTCCCCTGTCCCTTTCTGTCCCCCTTGCTTAATTTTTCTACATAGTACATATCAGATGGTAACAGTATAGTTATTTGCTTATTAATTAGTTGCCTGTCTCTTCCAAAGGTATGGAAGCTCCTTGAGAACAGAGACCTCTTCTACATCGTTACACGCTATGTCCTCGGTGTCTGTGAGGATGCTTAGTCCATAACAGGTACTTAATAAGACTTGTTAAATAAACTTAATCACTAATGACCAACAAGACACTTGTCACTTTGGGAAAACTTTTTTCACCTAGTGGATCTGTGGCATCATCCTCACTTCAAAGTGCAGCTCTATGAGGTAGATGTCATTGTGATTCCTAAGTTATTATTTTTAAAATAGTAAAAGCTAGTTGTATGCATGGCTCTGTGCTGGGCGCAGTTCAGGCAGATGTACCTGTGGTGAGAGGGCCTGGCCTCTCCTTGATAGAGAAGGCATGTACTCATGAAAACACAGCTGTCTTTTGGTCCGCAGGCCAAATCTGACTCACCACCTGTTTTGTGTGGCCTGTGACCTAAGAATGGTTTCTCCACTTATAAATAATTGATTTAAAAAATCAAAACAATAATATTTTGCAACAAATGAAAACTACATGAAATTCAAATTTCTGTGTCCATAAATAAAATGGAACTCAGGCACGCTCACTCATTACATATTATCTACGACTGCTTTTGTGTTCCATCAGCAGAAAGGAGTGATTGTAACAGACCACATGGCCCACAAAATCTAAAATATTTACTACCCGGCTCTTTACAGAAAAACTCTGCTCCTCATAGTTTAAAACAAATGTATGGCGATTAGAAGATGAGAGGCAGTTGGAGCAGAAATAACATTTAGCTGGAAGCAAGAAATAGGATTTCTCCTTCTACATTTGCCTCTTTCTTCTAGAACCTTGACAAGCTAATCTCTCAGAGCTTCCATGTCCTTATCTCCTGGGGCAGGCATACCCCAAAGCAATTTCCAGTGAGCTGCCTGCTTGTGCCATCCTTTCCCCTTGCATGTGGGTAGAACCTGTGACTTGCTTCTGATCAATGTAGTATGACAAATGTGATGAGATATCCCTCCTGTGATTACATTCCATCATATAAATCTCCACCCTGGCCCATGAGAGAGAGAGACTCCACTGGCCTTGAGGAAAAAAACTGCCATGTTTAGAATAGCCTATGGAGAGGCCCTGTGGCAGGGAACTGTGGGTGCCACTGGACCCTCAGGTCAACTATAGCTGACAAAAAGTACGAAGCTGAGGCCCTCCATCATAGAGCTGCCAGGAAGCAAGAGAATTCTGCCAAGAGCGAATGAACTTGGAAACAGGTGCTTCCCTAATCAGACCTTCAGGTGAGAATGCAGCCCTGCTAACACCTGTGAGACCTGAGCCCACAGAGGACCCAGCTCAGCTGGGTCTGGTCTCCTGACCCAAGGAAATTGTGTAGTAATAAACTTGTGTTGTTTTAAGCCAGTAAATCTGTGGCAAATTGTCACATTAAAATAGAAGACTAATATATCTTACAATAAAGTCCTTGAATTATATTTTAAAATATCTTGAAATTCTAAGATTCCTCTTAAGGAGTGTGGCCTGATGATAAGAATCATCTAGGTTGCTTTTTAACACACGGTTTCATGGCTTTCCCTTTTAGATTCTAATTAGGCAGGTATAGGGTGGGGCTCTGTAGTCTATATTTTTAACCGGCATCCTGACTGATTCTTATTACTAGTTAAATTTAGAAAGTACTGACTTTATTGTCGTAAAAATGGAAGAGGAAAAGTCACAATGGGCTACAGTGGTAAGAACTGAAGTGACAAGGAATAAGTAAATCGGGAATGAGCAGAGCTATGTGTGTGTCAAATTTACCACGTTCTTGCCCCTCCACGTCAGGCCACATCCACATACTGTATTCTCTGGCTAGAACACTCTTCTCTGACCACAAATTCCTGTTCTTTCTCTAGCACTAGCTCCTCTGTGAAGCTGTCATCAAAATCTCTCAGCAAGGATACTCCTTCCACTTTTAGTCTCCCATTACATTTTGCGTACAATTCTATCATTCATTTGACCAATGTTTACTGAGTGTCTACAATGTGCCAAGTCCTATTCTAGGTCCTAAGGATATAGCCATGAACAAAATGAGTATAAACTCTTCCCCTTACTCAGCTTATGTTCTAGTATGTCAAACTAGACTCTTGGACTGTTAGTTTACAGCAGTGGTTCTCAACTAGTGTCCCTGGACCAGCAGCATCTGCCTCACCCAGGAACTTGTTAGAAATGCAGACTTGCAATCCCACCCCAGACCTACTGAGTCAGAAACTCTGAGGAGGCACCCAGCCATCTGTATTTTAAGAAGCCCTCCTAGTGATTCCGATGCACACCGAGTTTGAGAACTATTAGTTCACAGGTCTGTCCTCCAATTAGACCCAGGACTTCCAGGGGATTACAAAGCCTACTACTCACCGTTAGCTTCTAGAAATCAGCACAGAAAAAGTTATTCATGTGTTGGATAAATTATATAATGGATGATTGACCTTAGGGTCCTTTTAAGGTGATGGGTGACCCTGCGTACTGGAGAAACTAACCAAAAATAAATTACATGCCTACCTGCTCCCCAGTTTTATGTAATTGAAATTAAGTTAAAATTAATGTCGAGAACATTTGCCGCAGAGTAAAGTATCTCAAAAGTTTCAAAATGAACATTGAATACTGCCTGAGAGGCGGCTGTGGGAAGGGGGCATGGGCACCTCCTTGCTTCGAGCACACTGTTGCAATCTGTGTGTACCTGCATGTGCAACCTCCCCGTGCCGCCTTGGGTCCCTGCTCAGCTCTGTGACAGTGCGGAGCCTCCCTTCCCTGCATCCTGAGGGTGGTTTCCAAGTTAGCCAGGTGGGGTGGGGGGCCGGGGGGCCCACTGAGCAAGAACAGGAGGCAGGGCCACCGGAGGCTTTTTGCAATGCAACAATGACCAGACAGGCCTATGAAAGTGGAGGATTCTTGCGAGTGAGTGGTAAAGGGTGAAAGTTAGGTTGGGGGACCCAATGATGGTGGGCCTTTCATGCTAAAATTTCCCTTTTATTCAGTTGTCAGTGAGGGGTCTGAGGATTTGGAGTATAAGAGTGAGATTATGCAAGTGTCTGGTGGGGAAAGGAATCAGGTCAGCTGGGTTTGTCTCCCGGCCTCACCATCCTGGCAACGTGGTAACAAGAGGCAATTACAGGGCAGAGGGCAGCTAGGACTTGGAAGAGCACCCTTGCCCTGAATGCTGAGCATCTGCCCTTTGCAGGACTGCAGCATCAATGGCTGCTTGGGCCCCAGCCTCCCTGCTGCCCTCCCAGGCACAACCGCTTGTGGTCACTGCCTCTGGGACATAACCACAATGTCTCCATTGCACTGCTGCAGCTCACCTGTCCTAGTCCTCACTGGGACCCCCTGATTCTCCCCAACCCCTACGGTAAGCCAGTGCTCACTAACCCACCTCTTTTACCAGAGCTAGAGATGGGAGATGGGACAGCCACACTTTCTCCAGGTTCCATGGGCCTACAGCTGCCCAGAGTTAGAAATGGGTGGGGAGATGTAGGCCGCAGCACCAAAGCCAGCTCCTTTTTCCCAGTGTCTGTACCTCACCAGCCCAGGAGCGATACTCAGGCTGCCTCCCCCTCCCTCAGCATAACTGGGTCACAGCCCATGGTTCTGGTGCCTCAACCATCTCTCTCCCTCTCTTGACCCCTGGGCCGGCATCCTTGTTCCCACTTCTCCACAACCAATTTCACATGCTCCAAAGCTGTCCTTGTAGATCTTTGAGTCTTTTGCAAAAACTTCATTCATTCACTCATTCAACTTTTATTGGAAAATTAGTATTTTGCCAAGCACTGTGCTAAATAATGGTGATAAGTTTGTCCTTTTCTTGCCAGAGTGGGATGGGGAAGATGGAGAGTGGTATAAACAGGCACTCACAGTGTGCAGTTCCCACAGGAATACAAGAGCTGGAAACCTCTGCGGTCAGAGGTGGTCAGACAAAGCTTCCAGAAAAAGGTAATTTTTTAAAATGGGTGATTGGCAGTGAGCCATTTAGGAAATTACATAGCTGAACCAAGGGGGAGGGCCCAATCTCTAGAAATGGATTATGGGCAGATCTATGAATTCCTCTAAGAGGAAAGCAAAAAGACTTAAAAATGACCAAGAAAGGAATAAAATAACAAGGAGCAATCAAAGAAAACTGAAGTTTGAGCTTGTGCTACTGGAAAAATGATAGGATCATTGACAGGTTTGAAATTCAACAGGAGTACCAGTTCAAACGTGGGGGGAAAGGTGAGTTGTGAAACACATCAAGATTCCAACGTTTCCAGGGGAAAATGGACTATGGTTCAGAAGTGTTGTCAATGCAGACTGTGTTAACATGGCTTAATTATGTCATGTCCACGAGGGCACCATGTGCTATCCAATGAGAGTGGGCCGAGAGAATATTTCTTGACAACTAAGAACCTTTGCAGTACAACACACAGTGTTGTGAAATGGAAAAAATATGGACCTTACAGCCAGAAGACTTGAATTTGAATCTTCTCTTCACTACAATGTTGTTGGCCAAGTGATGTAACCAACAATTTTGACACGCTGTTTTTCTACATCTATACAATGTGAATAATTCAAATGCATAAGTCTAGGGTTGCTGCAACAATCAAATGAGGTCATAACAAATGTTAGCTATGATGATTGCTATTTTGTTTTTCAGCTTGCTTGCTTTCTAGCCAATAATATTTTGTGGCAATTTTTTCCCCTTAATATTTTAGGTGGGCACATTTATCATCATGGCTTTTTGATTACAAAAGTAACCATGCTCTGCTTCCATAATTCAAGCATAATGGAAATATATAAGAGGAAAAGGGAACACGTCCCGTGACCCCGCCTCCAGAGACAGCCAGCGCTGGCACGTCCTCTTCTCGGACACCTTAGCTTGTTTATGAAACTAATGTCCCCGTGAAGCATAGCAAAGGGATGTAAGAGAAACTCCACTGTATTCTGTTTCCCTCTACCCTTTAAAGTTTACTCAGTATGGAAATTTCTCTCTGCCACTGGCTGAAAACTTGTCAGTCTCCTCAATTTTCTTGCTCGGTTTTTAGGTACTAGACTATCACACAATCAGAAAATACAGTATCAAATCATAAATCTAGTATCCAGTCCAATATTTTGTTCATTGATTCAGCCTTTCTTCAAAGGAAAGACTTTTCCGTTTTGGACGTGGAGTAGTCTGGCTTCTTTTTCTTTTCTCCTCTTCCCCACTTGCTCATTTAATAAAGTCAAGCAGTCAGGGAAAAGAGGTGAGGGGACAGACAGACCACCCCTTGGCTGCTGACTGGCATTCTTTGTGAAAGTACAAATGCTTATGGTCAACACATACTCTCCAGGGTGTTTCTGAGGCCTCTTGGAGGACTCCTGCTAGGCCCTCAGGTCCGAGTGATGCCTCTTCTCTAACCGGCTAGAGCCAGCCCACTTCAATCCTCAGGCCTCTCACCATGGCTGGCGGGCCCTGCCTCTCCCCGCCACTCCTTTTGGAATTCAAATAGACTTTAAGTGGCTAGGTCTGGCTCTCTCTCCCTCTTGGGCCAGGATTTGAGAGAAACAATCATCCATTCCCTGTCCATGAACACAGATCGATGTGTTCATAGAGCATAGTTATTTCTCCAACACAGGCTTCCACTCTCTGTGCCCTGTCACAAGCCCCTTCTGCTTTCTCAGGTATGAATCAGGCACAAATCTATGGCAGACCTCAACTCCAAGGAACACAAACCTAACTCTGCGTCTGTAGAAACCCATCCCCTCAGGGCTTCAGGTGAGGGACCTAGCACTTCCCCACTCCTGGCCCTTGGCGGCAGAACTCTTCAAATAAATTTCCTCACAAAACCCAATATTCTCTACTTTCTTATATTCTCAAAATGGGTAAGAGGATCCCAGAACCAGTCTGCAGTATTTACTTTGAAGATTCCTCCAGGGCAGCCTGGGGCATACTCTAGTTGGTGTCTGATATCTATCACACCTGGAAGATTCAGTTAAAACTTCAGTTTTAATGTTCAGTTCCATGAATTAATATACAGGTAAATATAAACAGTTTAACAAAATGTTATTACATTATGGATACAGTTTTGTAATTTTTTTTCACTTAATATATTTTGGACATCTTTTTATGTCAGTACAAATAGATCCACCTTGTTAACACAGATTATTATAGTCTAGACAGAACATAACCTATATATGTTAGGGAATTCTGTTGTGGTTTAAGACAATGCTCCTGGAACAGAATGATCACCTAACCTAGGTTTTGGCCTTGGCTGAGCAGTGGAGATGGTGGTTATGGGCCTGGGCTAGACTGCAGTGATTCGGTGGGTGGGTGGAGTGTGGTAGGTTGTAGGCAGTGGGTAGGGAGATTGGAAGTAGCAGGACAGCATTCCCTGAAGGGCTGTAATTAGCTGTTCCACAGAGCTACACCCAGGTCCCTGGGGTGCACTGAGAATTTAAACTATGGAATGAGGACTAAAGATGCAATACTCCTACCTTTTCCTGGGGCCTAAATGCATCTCATCATTGTTTAATGGTCCAAATGCCTCTTGGAGAAGCAGCTTTATCCTTCAGGCCTTGCAATCCTTCTTTTCTCTCCCCCTTAGTTCTTGGGGTTGAGGGAGAGGGGGTGGGTAGGAAATGTTACTAATGGGGTTTACATTGAAGCAAGAGGGAAGATATTCTGGAGAAATATAGAACATCAAGAGACCTGAATGGGGCGAAGTGGAAAAGGAAGCAAGAGCGAATGCTTTAAATCATTCCAATTCTTTCTTCCCTTTCCTCCTCTCCCTCCACCCCATGACCTCAAATAGGGATGGGCAAATCTTAGCTCCCAAATTACATAGCTTAGAGAAGCAAAACAAACAAAAAATAGGACAGCAACGAAGCACTACGCGTGACCATTAGAACATTTCTTTCTGTTAAAGGTTTTCATCTCCATTGCCATGCAGCTTATCAAGGTCATAATCGTTAACTATCTGAGGTGATAAACATCCGGTGAAGATGCGCACAGAGTGGAATTGCAACCTCATGAAATAGATGGGTTTTCATGGAAACGATGCTGGAGAACTGCTCTCATCACAGGCAGGGCTGTCAGCAGGGAGGTCCTGTCATTATTAGACTGCTTAAAACTGAAGAAAGAATCTGCAAGAGTGGCACAAGATAGGTGCTTCAAAAAAGAATGATTTAAACATCAAAGAGTTATGAAAGTCCCTCGGGAAAACCAATATAGCTAGGGGATATTTTTGTAGTAACAATTCTTTTATGATAAGACTGTAAAATCAACCATGAAGCAAAGGATGCTTTAATATTATACAGTTGTGTCAGGAAAGTTTGCTCCTTCCCTAAATAAATAAATTGTATGTTCTTGGTCTACTCGAAGATTTGGCTCACATTATAATATGACATAGTCTAAACCTTCTTAATATAAATTTTTAAAATTTTAGAGTTTTTCACATTACCTAATTTCATTTTTCCAGATAAATCCCAAACATCTAAAAATTTCATTAATATGAAATTTTGTTCTCCATTGGAAGTGGATTCTATTTAAGCAGCTTTTTGTGCTCAGATAATGAGGGTCTCTTACATGGCATACATGCACAAAGAAGAACACATTTTCAAAGTTTAGCAATTGATCATTCCCCAGGTTGACGTTAAAAATGGAAGGAAGGCTTTTTCCATCAAGGGTCCAATCCAATAAAGTTCTCATTCCCTGGAACTCTTTATGACCTAGATAGGAGGAAACTCAGTGAGAGTCTTAGTTTTCCACAAACACTTTCCATCAACCAGGCAGCCATTCCATTATTGAACATCTTTTCTGAATACCAGGCTCTTAGAGAATTACAAAGGAAATATAAAGTACTGAAAAACACAATTTTGTTCTCAAACAGATGCAATACAAACACATACATTTATTTATGAAGTCCAAATAAAGAGCCTTTAGAAAATATAAATAACCTTAAACACAGCTTGCTAGAATTTGTCCTGAACAGATCCTATTTATTCCTACAGGATGTTTTGTTTTCAGGCAACGGATGGTATGAGAAAATAGCACTTGCATTAGCAGTGGTAACCTTTTTAGTCATGGAAGAAAAACATAATAATTTTTTTTTTTTTTTTAGGCAAGGCAACCCTTGGTTGACTTCACAGATTGCAAGGACCTTGTCAGCTTACAATCTCAGCATTTTTTTTTTTTTAACTTTTTACGCCTACATCACCTGGTCTTCCTAGGTGAACATAATAATTTTAAATGGAAAAAATATGAGGTCGCTTCTAAATAGAATGGTGTGACAGGTTCCCAGTATCTTGGCAATCATCACATACAACTGAGCCACAGTGTTCTCCTGTAGGTTCCCAGGGCCTGTAGGGTTCTGGGTTGGAGGGACATTGGTGTAGGGGGTGGGGGGGCTTGCCAAGCCTGAGTTTGAGCATCATTGGGCAATAGAAGCACTTTGGCATCAACTGGTTTGGATTTGGATCCTAGATCTGTCACCTATTAATTGTGAGCCAGTGAAACTCTCTGAGCCTCCACTTCCTGATTTGTAAAAGTTTGTAAAAAATAATAAATTTTTCATCTGAATGTTGTGTGAGTAATAAAGTAAATAAAGCAAAAGAATACCTGACATATAGGTAAGTTTAGTAAAACCCTCTTAATAAAAATAGTTACTCTACCATTGTCATTGTCTATTAATAGTTATTTTATAGTCCAGAGTAATAGGATAACTTTGATCCTTGTCAAAAGAAATTTTTAGTAACACTCTTGTTGACAATAACTCTTATTTTATATTCCTTATCTCCTCTTGTCTCACGAACTTTGGTCCCCAAATTTTTCATCATCAACATTTCCCTCTCTATTAAATAATTTCTATTAACATACAAACCAGTTGCAGAATCTCATATCTTGAACAAAAAACAAAAACCCAAACCCCTTTCATCGTTCCCACAACTCCCTCCAGAAAGCACTCGCACTTCTCTGCTACTCTTTAAAGCAAGACCCTGTGAAGGACCTGTTTGGTCTTGCCATTCTTGCCTTCCATTCTCTCATAAACCTCAAATCATGCTCCTGTCTCCACGATTCCACTTAAATCCCTCTAGTCAAGGTCACGCATAACTTCCGTGTTCCCAAATCCAATAGCCTTCTCTTACTTGACCCTTCAGCAACACTTCATACTGTTCCTTCCTCTTGAAGCATTTCTTTTCTGGCTGCCTGGGTAATCCCATTCAGTCCCACACACTTCGATCTCCCTCCCTGCTTTACGGCCACTCCTTTTCCGTCACCTTGGCTGCATGTTTCACACCTGAAGAATCACTAAATTTCGGAGTACCACAGGATCAGCCCTATTCGCTTCTCCATCTGTCCTGGCTGCCTAGACAATCTCGCCTAGTCCGATGGTTTTAAATGGCCTCCATGACTTTGACTCTGATAGAGACAGACAGTCAGGCAGAGAGTGGAATGGGAACAATTATCCAACCCCAACTCTCCTCTGACTCTTATTTAAACTTGCTCACAAGACATTGCTCCTAAATGCAGAAAGACATTTGAAATCTAAAAGGAACCCTGGATTCCTCTCCCCTCACCCAAGATACGCTTCTCTCACAGGCTCTTGAATCTCAGTAAAAGGCATCAGCATCCTCCCAGTTGCTCAAGCCATGAACCGAAAAAGCACCCCGAGCCCCGCTTCCGCTCACCTTCACAGTATACAGATTCCACCTGTGAAGCTCACCCTGAACCTGCTCAGTGTTCTCCAGATTCTGCGGGAGCATCACCATCTCAGTCTCCCTGTCCTCATGACTACCCTCCCAACTCACCCCATCTATTCTCCACATAGGAGCCAGATGATCTTTTAAAAACTGTGTTAGCTTGTGGTACTCCTCTTTTTAAAACCCTTAAATGAATTTCTGCCCCAGTTCTAATAGCTCCATTTGGCCCAAGTGACCCTGTATGATCTAGTCCTTGCCTACCACCTCTCCACATTTATTCCCTACCACCCACTACACTCCCGCCACCCTGGCCTCCCTCCATTCCTCTGCTCTTCCTTGGGCCCCTGCGCTTTCTATCTCTTCTATCTGGAATGCTCTTCCCAATGATTTTTATGTGTCTGCTTCTTGTCATCAGGTTGCAGCTCAAATGCTACCTCCTCAGACAGGGCCAGTCGAGAGCAACCCCCATAGCCTGTGTTATGTGTTTGCACTGCACATACTTATTACTATTTGACATTTCCTTGTTCGTTGTCTCTCTCACAAGAATGAAGGCCTCATGGGATATGTCTTGTTTACTATCCCCAGTGCCCAGTACAGAGTAGGCATTTATATTTGTTGAATGAGAACATTATCTAACAGCCAGTTGTCACATATCTGTGTAAGGATACACTCTTCATGTGTTATCAGTCACTGGATTTTAATCCTGTACTTTCTTTTGAAAAGTGGAATGGAGGGATTAGTGGTGACATTTGCTTTTCATTTTAAGGGAAAATACACTAAAAATGCAAAGTCATTTTAGTATTATATGTCCCTACCTCCTCAGAATTTATACAATATTTCAAGGCAAAATTAAATAAACACAAATGCAATGAATAACACAAGGTTTTACTGCGTTGGATGATCTTGTTAGTGTTTTCCCTGGGTATGGTCTGTACTCTTCTACTGCCACACCCAATAAGCAGCTGCTGAGTACCTACTGTGTGCTAGCCACTTACTGAGAAGGCAAAAAATGTTCTCTGCCTGTCCTCA
Source organism: Pteropus alecto (assembly GCF_000325575.1). Classification (NCBI taxonomy): domain Eukaryota; kingdom Metazoa; phylum Chordata; class Mammalia; order Chiroptera; family Pteropodidae; genus Pteropus; species Pteropus alecto. Next base: position 1,549,523 of record NW_006435766.1, read on the forward strand.
AAGAGCTCACAGTCTAAGGAACAGAAATACAGAGACAGAAGGTTCCAACTGAAGGAGGTCCTTGGACTGCTACAAACAATCACAGTAAATGTCGAAGTCCCAGACAAGGTCACTCAGCCCGCGCTCTTAGAGTTCAGGAAAGGCTTCCTAGAGGTGAGACAACAAGGCTGACTCTGCGGAGTTAAGGCACGAGTTGAGGGAGGCGGGTGAGCAAGGGGCATGCCAGGCAGAGGGACAACAGGAGCTGTGGTGAACACTGGAGAATTAAAGTACACAGCAGGTGCACCAACAGTACTCTGCAAATAGCAGGAATCAACTCGAATGAGTTGTATTAGTTTGCTAGAACTGTCAGAAAATAGTATCACAGGGTGGAAGGCTTAAAAAATAGCAATGCATTTTTTCACTATTCTAGAGGCTTAAAGTCTGAAATCAAGGTGTGGGCAGGGTTGGTTTCTTTGGCTTGTAGATGGCCATCTCCTCGTATTTTCACATTGTCTTCTCTCTGTACCTGTCTGTGTCCTAATCTCCTCTTCTGAAAAAGACACCAGTCATACTGGATGAGGGCCCACCCTCGTGATCTCATCTTAACTTAATTACCTCTTTAAAGACCCTGTCTCCAAATATAGTCACTTTCTTAGGACTTCAACACATGAAGTTTGGGGAACACAATTCAGCAGATAACACTAGAAAACAGAGAAGGAAATTTTACTATAAAGACATCAGAACATTCCATGACAAGAATGCAGCTGAGATTCTTGCTCTCTCTCCCTCTCTTCTATCTTTGCTTCTCTCTTCTATGTAACTGTATATATATGTACAATATGAAGAATAATAATAGCCATCTCTGTGACTGCTAAAAATACTCTAGAATATATTTTTAGGAGTAGAGTTTCTTGGTCATAGGTTCCGCACATATTAACTTCGCTAGTCATTGCCAAATTATTTTCCAAAATGGAATTTTCCATTTCTCCACATTCTCTTCAACACTTAATAGTGTTAGACTTTTTAATTTTTTAGGGAGTATTAATAGTTTCTCCTTGTTGTTTTTAATTTTCTTTGCCTTACTAAATTACATTACTAAATGACATTGTGCATCTTTTCATTTATTTATGGATGACATCTGTTTCCTTTTTTGTGTAGTACATTTTCATGCTTTTGCCCATTTTCTATTTTTATTGGGTTTTATTGGTTTGTTTGTCTTCTCCTATTGACTTGCATAGTTAATTTATATATTTTGCAATTTATATATTTTGCATGTTAATCCTTTATCCATTATATGTATTGCAAATGTCTTCTCACAGTCTGTTGCTTTATTTTACTCTCTTAACTTGTCTTTTAATGAGCAAACATTATTTTTAAAGTAATTGAATTTATCATTTTTCCTTATAGTTTGTACTTTTACATCTTATTTTAAAAATCTATACCTTCCCTAAGTTTATAATTATGTTCTCCTATTTGTTTTCTAAATTTTTTCAGTTTTATCTTTCAATTTTAAGTCTTTAATTTATCTAGAATACATTTTTTAATGTGTGAGGAAGCAATCCAACTTGATTATTTTATCCATGAATAGCCAATTACTTCAATAGCACTTATTAAATTGTCTATCCTTTTGTCATTGATCTGATCTGCAATGCCTGTCTTGTCATAAATAGTTTCCATATTTGTATTAATTTGTCCCTGGATTTTATATTCCCTTCCATTGATCTGTCTAACCTCACGCCAATACCAACAGTCTTTATTACTGTGGTTTTATAAGACTTGATATAACAAACCAAGACACTTATTCAGGAGTCTCTTGGCCATTCTTTACCCTTTGCTTTTCTTCATACATTTTAGAATCAATTCCTCAAGTTCCAGGTAGAAAGGAATGGGGAGACCCTCTGGGACCTTGATTTCAAATGAGTATGAGAACAGCTGATATTCAATCTTTCCATCTGTGAACACAATACACCATGCATTTAGCTCTTCTTTAATCCACAAAGTCTTAAGAATCTTATTCTGGAAGATTTCTCTCTTGTTTCTTTATACTTTCGCTACTACTGTAAATGGAATCTTTTTTCAAAATTATATTTTCTAACAAGTTTTGATGGTGTATAAAAATGCAGTTGGCATTTATGCTTCAATTTTGTATTCAGCAACCTAGCCAAACTGTCTTATTGATTTTCATAATTTTTCTATAGATTCTTTTGGGTTTTCTATGTAGACAATATCACCAATAAATAATAAAAGGTTTATTTCTTCCTTTCTAATCTTCATGTGGGAGACATAAGTTAAAAAATATTTTGGAGTTGTAATCAGAAAACACTGAGATTTCTTTGGCTAAAAGGGCAAGAGAAAGAGAACCAAGGGTGTTTCACCATTCAGAGTCTACACATGGTGTCTCTACCTGAAAGACTACAAAAGGAAAAAGACCCTAAATTAAACAAAAACAAATAATATTCACATACTGCTAAATTAAATTTGTTTTAATCTGTATAGAATTATTAAACTGTGTAGAATGGAATCCTGTCCTTAGTTTCATCATCATCAGCTTCTGTGAATGGTATCGATGGTGCCAACACTCCACATTATGTAATTACAAAGTACAACATCTATAAAGTATAACCATGCGGATTTATTTTCCCAAGAGCTTTAAAAAATAAATGAGCAGTACTTTTATCACCATATTTCTCACAAATCTCCTTTTAAAACTTTACTAAATCACTTCAGTCGGCTTAAAAAATATGAGTTATGATGTTGTAATATATTCACTATTGAGGTTATGCATATTTGGAAGTATTTAATTTTCAATGATCTAAAATTCCCCTCCCAAGAAAAGCTGAAAGATCAATGTGCGCCAAAAGGAGGAGGGTCAATCTTAAATCAGTGTAGATATGCTGCTGGGGAGAGGGGGCCAACCTTGAGATATGGAGAAGCAGAGGTATTAGCTCATATTTGGAAGTGTTCCTTAGGGCAGGGCATGATTTGTCAAGTTAACTGGGAAAACGAAAAAGAGGAACATAGTTTTTCCCCATAAAAAGTAAAGATGTAGAGATCTGGATTAGAAAATTGGAGGCCTGCCTGCACTTAAATATCCTTAGACCAATCTAAGGAACATAAAATTAAACAGAAATAAAAATCTAATATTTTTAACAAGAAAACTTGACAGAACCAAAACTTATGAAAATTGTCAGGTAAGAAAATGCATTTGTTTGTTTTTTTTTTCTGAAGTGCCTACATTTAAAAAGGAAAACTCTTCTACAACTGAAAAGGCTTCTCTTAAGGTTTGAGATAAATATTCAACCAGGGTTCATGACCATTGTTTGAAAATTTAAAGTAGAAGATGAAGTGCTTTCTCCTGGGAGAAATCTTTCTAAATTAGCATGTAGGATAGGAATGGTCTTTGGGTTATGACAATTTCATGCTGTATTTTTCCACACATTCAAATAAGATTTAGATTTCACATTTGTGTTGTCTGAAAAACCCAGTGAAATGGAGAGGTCGTGCGAAAGAAAGAGGCTTCATCTAATTCCATAAAGATTGTTTTCACTAACTCAGCTAAATTTGAGATAAACACAAATATATAGCCACATTTTGCTATATATTATAATCATAAAACATTTTCCAATAGGAAAAATAATATTTTTAAAAGAATGTAAGGATACAATTGTAACTTTAGCTTTCTACAAATATAATTCAGTAATGGGTTCACAAATACGCAGGTTCTGAATTACTTACAAGGTTGTGCAAGATGATTATTAAGGTCTCTCTTAGGAGTCTATGGCTCTAAAATTGTGAGCTTTGTTAAAGAATTGATGTAACTTGCAAAAATTACTACTAATGAAGGGCTTGGTTTGAATGCTATGTCCTCCATCACTTCCAGTGCCAGTGGATTGTAGTCAGAAGACCAAAGAACATAAAAAAGATGATCACACACTCAGCAAAGAGTCACTCCCTCCTCTTACCATCCTCTTCCAAAATACAAAAGGAATGACAAATCTATGGGGATGGTGACAGCTGGAGCATGAATTTCATGAACTGGGCATAAGAGATGACAGGAAATTGTGTGGAGAAGGTAATGGATGAAGCTTTTCACATAGGGTGCTTTAAATTAGTTATGTGTTCAAAATCGAACCAAATAATTCCTTAGGCAAACTCAACAGAATACAATGGTGAAACAGAAGTCGTCCTTAATTTTCTTTTGCCTAAGCAAATAAACTTAAACGTATCCGATTTACAAGGAGTATCATGAGAAAATAATAGCTCAGCGCAGGCTGCAATTTTTAGTTAAATAATGTTTTTATTTATTTCTTTAGTGGTGAGCCTGTACTTCACTAAACACAGTATCGCTTACATATATCTGTTTTAAAGAGATAAAATTGCCCTGAAGAACTAGTAAAGCTGTGTAAAAATGAAGGATTAAAAACTTAAATTTATAATTTTATGGCCTTGGTAATTTTGCCTCATATTACTTACTTCTTAAAAATGATTTTTTATACTGTGTTGCAGAGAAAACTTGAGTATAAATGCATTTTTATTAAAAAATTATAATGGCTTATACTGTCTCTTAAAATATAAGATTCTCAAGGTAATATTTTCACTCTCTGGTCTCAATTTTTTTCTACATATAAACTAATTCGAGGCCCTTTGGCATAAGCAATAAGAATACTGAAAGATGTATGCTTTTAAAAGAGCAAAATAAAGGTTTTCCTTTGCGTATGAAGAAGGCTTTAGTATAAAATAGTTTGACCTGTTAGAAGATCATTATAAGAAATCA